>NW_017259319.1:373926-376393 GCF_001594045.1 Atta colombica
TATGTACTCTTTTAGATCATTCCTCTCTATTTGAGTTCTGTTGTAATAGAGCGAAAGATCATCATTCCAATTTTAGAACAGTTCTTTTACTTCACACAGGACATTCTTCTGCAATCGCATATGTATCTTGTGTGCAATCCGATGTGAAGTGTGAGTGAACAACAAGGGATCCAGTGAACCAAAATTGCTAGCTCTCAGCGCTGAATATCGAATGAACGCAGAGAGAAAGATGTCGGATGCTATCGAGGTATAGGGCCCGATTGAAAGACCAGAATGGAAGAGGGATAATTATCGGTACTTTTGCGCGGAGGGTCGCTTTCAGGGATTTTTCTTTTTTTTCACTGAATCATCCGCAAAGGCATTTATCAAGATAAATTTTGATGCCGAGATCTACTGACAGTTGATTTACCGATTCTAAAATTGGATCTGGGATGGACTCGAACAGTCCATCAAAATCACGATAAAGAAATGATAGAGAAGAATAACAAAATTTGAATGAATTTTAACAATTGATAGAATATGTAAGTTAGAAATAAAATGTTATCTGTTATAATATATTATATTTATCATTAGAAACATAATAATCTAATTAATTTTATTCTAATTGAGCCGTATAATTATTTTTACGTTCTAATTAATATTGTCACATATTTTGTTAAACTGTTGTCATCACTTCTGTATATCTATGAATATAATATATAATTATATTATCAAATTTTTGCACGGAAAAAACAATCATGGCTGAATTAACAAGATATGTTTGATTAAGCAAATTTTGATAGAAGTAAACAGAATTATTAATAATAATAATCAAATATTTTGCTGCGCAACCAAAACGTTTAGATATGATACCAATTAAATTTTGATTAGCGCGTATATAATAATATCTAAATATCTGATTATTACAACTAGAGGAAAAGAGCATGATTGGATTAACATGTATGGTTAAATCGGTATTTGATAAAATTGCATAGAATTTCTAATTATTATATTATAATTAAATAATCTGGTATTTCAACCAAAAGTTTTGTTAATTTTCAAAATAACAGTCATGGTTACCGTAACCAGAATATATACAATCAAAGTGGATTTTTCATCTTTCATGAACAGTCCAGTTATTGTATTTCAATTTAATTCAACCATTTTTTTAAAGTGAGGATAACGATGCTTTCTGCGCTTTTTGAGGTAAAAGGCATTTAAGACTATTAATGTAAATTAATGTAAACCAATTAATGTAAAACATTACACGCTAACAAGCTCGCTATCTCCGTCTTCGAATTATAATCCAAGTTTTAATTTAAACTGACGAGTCACCCGTTTCATCTCTTTTTTTTTAATATATTATCTGAGTACTTCGTTTCAAGAATTATCCACTCAATTTTCTAACCATCTCTTTTCAAACATTTAACTACGGGAATAAAAAGGCGTGACCACAATTTTCCCATGAACTCATTTGGAAGTTAACATGCAATCGGTGTTAATTAAACAATACAAATTATTTGAAATATCAGTATATACAAACATATATTTGTTTATATTGTACTTTAATATTATACTGATATTGTTTAATTAAAAATTAAATTTTTATACATAGAAAAAACTGGTGTTCAATAAGCAGAATGTCTAAAATCGACGCATAAGACAATTTTAGATATATTTCAGAATTTTTTATGAAATATTTTAAAGCTGCCTAATGCGTCGATTTTAGATATTCTGTTCATTGGGCGTGGCCCAACGATTCGTAGAAAATTTTATTGAATCATCGAATATTATGCCACATATGATAGGAATTTCTTCATATAAATATTTATATTAATTTACAGTGAAAATATAAATCCATAGATAAATATTCAACGTGGATTAATTGCTCTTCCGCGCTATGAAACGCGGAGACATAACTAGTTGCTTCTACGTTCTCGGTTGCTCCCAACGAAGCGGTTGATCTAAAATGCCAGCACAACGAGAGGCATGATGTAGCGGCGGACGTTCCTCGTGCTGAAACGTGAGTGTCGCGACAACGTTCTCGACTCCGTACATTTTAGTGCTGCTACATCGTGCTAACACGCAAGCGACATGTTCGTACGTGATGATGTTATGTGGCAGTCTCTTCGCTTTCTCTCTTGCCTTCCCTCTACGTCGGTCCTTTGTGCTCATACGCAAAGGCAACTGATATCGTCAGCGATCTCGTTCCCGGCGAGTCGAGGATGCACACGTGCAATTATTTGGACACTTTGTCGCCGCGTCGCAACTACGTTATTCCCAGCAATCGAGGACGCCGCTCGGAATCCCAACTTGTATATCTCAGCTCGCCCGACAGCACGAAAAGTGCACTCATATCTCTTGCGTAGCTATTTGCCGCAAATGATACGTGAGGATATTGTATTCCATAATTATCGTGTTACTTTTCTCGTGTTACGTAATAATAGAGAAGAAGGTAGACAAAATTATACATATATATATATATATA
>NW_017259319.1:376493-382824 GCF_001594045.1 Atta colombica
CAAAAGTATCTTTAGAGAGAAAGTTCGAAGTGTTAATATACAATCGGTTTAAAAAGTTCAGAGATTAGATTCAGGAAAAATCGAGAAACAAGATATATAAATTTTATTAATAAAAACTTTCAACATAGTCTCTTCCGACCTCAATAGACTGCTCAGAACGTTATTTAACCGTTAAAAGCTTTTATAGAAGTCATCTTTTGAAATAGCCTTCAATTGCGTTCGTCATATTGAAATCTATTTCAAAGTCAATTTGTTTGAATGTTCAAAATATCATCGAAACTTCGAAATATCATCGTTCCCTTTTTGTGTTTTTAATTTTGAAAGTCAAAGCCATTTGCATCAAAGAAAGTGATCAACACGCCTATAATTTTGGATTTTATCGCTTTTATTTTCAGTTTTATTTTTTCTGAGATCAATCTAGGTTGAATTTTGAAATACATTTTTTTCAAAATATGAATTTGAGGCAATTTCTTTAAGTTTGGCTTTTGAAACAAAATTTGACAACAACTCACTGTATATATCAAAAACTTTTACAAGAGAAAAAAATTTAACAAAATCCACATAGCCATCTCGAAACATACTGTTGGCAACGCCGTGAAAAAAATCATACAAGTAGTCAAATATTGATACTAAAAAGTTATCGGAAAAATGATGTTACCTGCACATTCACGGAAAAATTAGTTTCAGAATTTTTTTAAGTAAATCGTGTAAATCTAATTTTTAGTCAATTTTATCTAAATTACAAAATTTAATATTAAAAATCAGTTACAATTTTAAACAAGCAATAATTGTAACTTTGTTTACAATTTGTAGATTGTAAGAAAAATGACAAAATGTTTCTATTAAAGTGTTAAGATGATATTATTGCATGTCTGAAAATGATTGAAATTGATTTTACTTTGATGCAAAAAATTTGGCTGCATAAAAGATCATCATTCTTAAGATGGCATATGAAATGACTCGTTAATGCCGTGGAATGCTATTGTACATAAATTTTACATACAAGTGAGTGAGATTACATTGAGCGCTAACTATGGCTTTAATGATAATCAAGAAGTCTAATTTGCGATGCTAAAAGCTAGGACAAGTTTCTAAATCTTCAGTCCGTTATATACCAGTTTGGATTACCTAGTGGTCCAAATTAGTATATAGTATTGTAACAGAAAATAATAAGAGTAATTTCAATTATTAATCAGTTTTGTGTTATTACAACGAATCTAAATATCTAAATAAAGACCCTAAATGGTCAAGCTAGATCTTTAGTGCTGAAATAATTCTGTGTGAATTTATGTATTACATATCCAATTCCTCAAAAAGCGTATTTTCCCTTTAAATAGGTATTTACATATATATGAGTTATTACGAAAAATATTACTAAGGCTTTGGTGATCTAAAGTTTTAACTCTTAAGAAGACTTAGGAGCTAACGTTTAAATGAAATGCAAAAGATTCAGATTCGATCCTCAGCAAGGTAATATTTTTCGCAATGAAGCTAGATACTTATCAGCATTAGAATATTAAGATCAATTTAAGAATAAATTCGCACGTAATTATTTCAGCATTAAAAATCCAGCGTGACGTAAAATTTAGCGTCTTTATTTCTGATTCGTTGTGTAGTTATATCACAATCTTATAAGACACTTTGTTTTGTGTTGTTATATATTTTATTAAAATGTTATAAGAAAACACTAAACAACACTATACTCTATATTTAAAAATGAAATTTGACAATATGCTTATTTTTCTTTCCTTTTAAATTAATAATTACATTATTTATATAAAACTCTTTATAAAAATCCAAATTATAAGTAAGTTTTGTTAGAAATGTAAAATGTACGAAAATCTTGTGTTACATTAATTAAGGCCTATTTCCTTCTACGTAAAATTTATGTATCAATAACAATAGTATCGACAGCATTCTAGAATTAATTAAATTTATTTCTTTTGTTTATGTGTAATAGATAGCTAATGTAATAGAACCAATATAAGAACCAATATAAAAATATAAGAATCTTGTTAAAATGAGTATTATATAAAGAAATTTCTGCTCTATTACGGTCTACATATTCGTTCATAATGTAGATTTGGAACATTGATTAATATTATTTCGATCTATACGCTACTCCAATATGAATTTGCGAATAAAGTGTATTATATTATTAACCTATCCTCGAAACCGCGCAGCTGCGTATCGGCTATCTGTCAATAAATTATTCAACAAACTGAAAGAGTCCAGCTTGATAAATAACAAATTTTATAAAAGTGCTATTTGCAACATCATGTTTCCTTGTAGGTTTGCCAACACATGTAGTTAAGATAGACTTATCAAGGGAAACGATGGTATTCAAAACAGATTATATATTATGTGTGTGTGTGTGTGTGTGTGTGTGTGTGTGTGTGTGTGTGTGTGTGTGTGTGTTTCAGTTATTTTTCTAATATACAAAAAATATTGCTTTATATGTAGATATATTCACATTCATCAACAGCAACAGAGAAGTAACTCTTGTGGAAACATATTATTGAATTAGAAAAAAAAATTGGAACGAATAGTATGCATTTTTCATTCGAATAGTTTTTCCAATTATTTTTAATAAAATAAAATAGTTTTTTCGCGATTCTAATAATATTTTTCTATTATGAGACGTATTTTTATTTTCTATTATGAAACGTAACACACCCATTAAATATGTTACAATATATGTGCTCTTATAACTATATACGAGGTTGCTACCAAGTACTGCTTTAAAATTCCATTTTGCTTAGTAAATTTGAAAGTTTTGATTGACTATCTTGAAGGCAGTTTATGTGATAAGTAATAGCTTGCTGTCTTACATAATGAGACAAGGATGAATTTTTCAATTTAAGCTTTAACAATTTTGAAATTCGTACTGTCTATTTTTTACAGAATACATCTCCAGTATTATCGCATATGAAAATAATAAATAGTATATATATAATAAATAGTATAAATAGTATATATATATATATCTAATATGAAAATAGTTAAGATTTTAATTAGAATTAGTATCAATGGATTTGTTCCATATATAAAGATATATAAAAAATTTATAAAATTAAAAGAATTAGGATTTAACACTTCAGCGCTAATGGATTGACAGTGAAGCGTCCTTTAAGCACTTTTCTCTCTTTTAACTTAATATTACCGAGAAGAACCTCACAACTATCTGTGATTTTTCAACTGTTCTTTACTAGCAGATTGGTTCAGCAGATTGGAGCAAAAAGCACAATGTCATAAAAAAGATATAATCAAAATCTACGATTAGAAGAAGAAAGAAAAGAAATTGAAAACGAAGTGAAAAAAAGAAGATGAAAGGTGGAAGCACACAAGAGGCAGAAAAAGAGACATTTCTCTTCATCAAAAATCAATTCCTTAAAGATAATAAAGTGGCTATAAACTCAGAAGATAATATCGACATTACGTGATATACGAACAAGATAAAAATTATAGCAACGAGGAGACATTGGAACGCCCCGTTGATATCATGAAATCCAAAATTAATTAGCCAGTTATGTGTACCCGGCTTTTTCAGGAATTTTCAGGAACCATGAACGAAACTGCGAAAAGTTCGCGATGAAAAAGTCGAGCCGGATTATCTTGCGACCGGCGTAGAACGCAAACAGAGTAAATAATTAATCATCGTCCGCCAGCTGCATAAAAGATAATTTACTTTGCAGGCAGGCGGTTTGAGGCATCAGTGCGATCAAATGCTGCAGCCAAAGAAAGAGATAGCTAGACTACGTTTATAGATATCGCGTGTCAGCGATGTTCGTCAAACTAGTTTTCTGAAAACTCAAATGATGTGTATCATAAACGTGTGCCAACAATTCGTAATCCCCTTTGATTTTATTCCATTACCAGATGATATTAAGACAAGATACAACATTTCGATATTCCATTTCATCATTGAGAAAAACAAGTATAGGAAAAAGAACAAAGCGAAGGAAGAAAAAAATAGTGAGGGGATCTCGATTTCAGAGAGCATCTTTCTGCTTTCTCGATTTTCTTGAACTCATCTCTATCGCGTCCTTATCTATTCTGCAGTACCTTCCTTTAACCCGCCTGTTCTTACATTCTTACTCTCATGCTGTGTCTTTGCCTTTTTTTTTGCACCCAAGGGAACACGGCGCACCTTTTTAGGAAGATAAAGAAGAAGCGATTGTCTGGCGCGGATGCTCGCGTACGAAGCAGTTGATGCATAAGAAGACGAAACGACAATAGCAGCCGCATTCTCGAATTTCTGATCTACTGATTGCTCACTCATACGATCCGATTGGTAATATAGCGAAAGAATCTATAAATTGATCTGCCGTATACGAGTTATTTATGCATAAAAGTGATGCGAGCACGCGGAAATCAATTCTCCAACTGTCATGAATTTAATCCTAAAATATTAATAACGATTGTTCCGCTTACACATTTTTGTAATTAATATGAATAACGTTGACTATCGTATTTTTCTGTATTTTACATTAAGCATAAAAAAACCGTATAAAAATTAAATACGTTATTTTAATATTAACATATTAGAATTAAAATTAAACTTTAAAACATTAATTTGAGAACTTTAAAATGATAAATGCAACTGCAGGTACGAACACGACAA
The DNA here is from genome assembly GCF_001594045.1 of Atta colombica. NCBI lineage: Eukaryota > Metazoa > Arthropoda > Insecta > Hymenoptera > Formicidae > Atta > Atta colombica. The sequence goes on from NW_017259319.1 coordinate 381,118, forward strand.
AAAATTTCAATAAAATTCTTCCAATTTGACTTACAAGTCACCAATTTGACTCATAAATGAAATAAAACATTTCTGCGCAAATATCTGACAAAATCACTCAATTAAATATTTCTTAAAAATTTCGTAATTTTTTTATATTTTATGCGAATTTGCATTTAGAATATAATTATTGAGCCTAATCGGATATATCCACTTAAATTCTTTCCCTCTCATGCATGTTGCGACGGCAAGTGTATTTTTTATCAGCGATATTACAACGTATTCTCGTAAATGGGAAGACCGCAGGCGATGGAAAAGTAACCGGTGTAGTTATTGATTTTCTGTTAACTGGCTATTTCGCCGAGAGAATTACCGCAAACGCATTTTCAATGTGTCATTTGCTCCAATGTAACATGAAGCTACGAGAAGATGCACAAAAGAATCTGTGCACATAACCTTATTATTTATCGTTTACGTAACAATATATTCATATTGTATATGTAGTTGCTTAATTGAGAAAACGTATCTTTTCCTAAAGCTTAGAAACTTGCTTTGTTTTCGACTAAGATTAATTCTTATATTTATTTTACCTAACAATCGTTACAGGTACAAACACACCAGCCGTAAACATTGGTAATGGATAACATCCATTACAGTACTTTTCTCTTCTGTCAAGTATACAAACTTTTATCATAGAGGCTTTTACTCAGTAAGAATTTCAAACAAACAATTTTACAAAAAAATAAATGTCATGCAAATAAATAACATTATATTCTATATTTGTTGCCTAATTTTTATGAAAACTTTTTTTAAGGATTTTAAAAATATTCGAGCCTTAAAATTTGAAATAAATTACATAAACAATTTCTTCTTATACGAAATAATTAAACAAGGAAAAAACAAAAAGATTTGATTGCACTCACCAGTTTCAACCACGCGTTGGTCGTAAGTATTTGGTTCTTTTCATCCTGCAAAAAATACAAAACATTGTTATTTTATACAAATACTACAAAAATTACGCGATACATGTATAGTGTTGTGTCGTATATAATTTAACATTTTTTATATATCATGAATTTTTTTCATATTAACTTTCATATAAACTTAATAACTTTTGATTCAGTAATATAAGGATAATAAGTTGCACATAATTACATTTCTCTTTGTTAAGATATAATATTTATTCATTAATTTACAATTTATTTATTTATTTTTGTTAGAGAACGTACAATTAATTTTTCACAATTTTCATTATTTTTCTAACTCTACGTATTAATAATTATGTTTGTTGTATCGTTTGATTTTTATTTAATAAATTTCTTATTTATTAAAATATTATTTCTAATACAAACGTTCAACAAATTTAATAGCATCATTCAATGATGACTATTAAAGCTAATCGATGAGTGTGTATATATATATTAGAAAAAGAATCTGGTTGCATTAATTGGAATTCTTATAGAAAATAGACAAATTAGAATTTTATAGTTAAACCTATAATTCTAGTCGAGATGTCCAATTATCATGATCGCAATTTTGATTGATGTAATCAGAATCTTACTAATTGTTAATTATAAATTTTTCTCAGTATACATATATATCTTTAAATATTACTCGTATCAAAATACACACACGCACGCACGCACACATTATTTTTTTAAATTATAGAAATCTTCGTTTGGTTTCCTTAGTTTGCAAGAATTTAATAATTTTTATGTTGTTATTGCA
>NW_017259319.1:382848-393728 GCF_001594045.1 Atta colombica
TTTCTATTAATTATTTTTTTTTAATTTCGGTAATAATATTTATTTTATTTTAAGCTTTAGTGAAATTATATGTATACATCAAATATATTAAAAAATAAACAAAAACAAACAATAAAACTAGAAACAAGATTATATAAACACATTATATAAACACATCACACACAATTAAATACGAAAAGCTCTACTTATTAAATATATATAAAATAATATTAAATAATAATAAATATTACTTTTTTATTTTCTCATATTAATAAACATTGTGAGTTATATTTCAGTAACAGTGAATTTGCGGACATACATTCATATGAATTTTTTTTCATATTTAGTATGGAGGGGAGCTTGGCCCCGAAGTTTATTACGCCCTTACTTTAGTTACATCCCATATATGTATTTTAAATCAATTTGTCTTAGAAATATGCATGCCGATTTGTTTCGAATTTTCAAAACACAATCAATCTGAATTAATAATAATTCTCTCTCAAATTTAATTAGAAGTGTCTTAAAATCTGTAAAGAACTTATCGCGAAAATAAAAGTATGTTTTTTTATTTTAAAAAACTATGGCCATCTTATTCGAGTTTACCCTATCTATCCCATTCGCACGTTGACGCACAAACTCAGTCATACGTTGCACTCGATGCGAGCAAACAGTACATGCATATGGCAAATATTTATTCACAAAATGAGTTGAACGTGTGATTTAATTTCACTAGTGCGCGTTCGATAACATGTATTATGCTCACGTAAAAAAGCACTAACAAAATCATATTATTTGAATATTCATATTGTGTATTAACATAAAATTTTAGTACAACAAATTAGATCAGAATTGTTGCAATATAGATATGAAACATAATTAGGAATAGTTGTATAATTTAATTAAAAGTTCATTCATCATTAAGCAAAGACATAAATTAAAATTAGAAGCTATAAGTTATATAAAATTGCTGTTATAATAGAGATTTTTAAACAGAAAATATTTGATTATAATGTACGCGCTGAACGTTTCTTTACAGCGAGAAATCTTACAATTGCTTTATCCGGTCAGATTGTATATAAAATATGCGGCACTAAGAAAACTCTGAAGGATCGTGGACAAAGGAAAAAGGAACGACAGAAAAATGCGATTCAATTGAATAAGAATTTCTGCTTAGAAAAAGATAATCAATAACGGTGAATTGCTGGCTGTAAATTTTCTCTCTGGTGGTTTTAACTGAGTCGGTTGAAAAGAATTGTCATCTCACTATGTTATCGAAGTAATTTACAAAACAAAATAGTGTTTTCGGCATCGTTCGGCACCGACAAACAAATGCCATATTCCTATAGCCACTCGTATTAATTGAATTCTCCAGGCGCGTTTCGCGTTACTGTACGATATAAAATGAGAATAAATTAGTGAGTATCTTTTGAGAAGATCGAAAAGAGTGCATGAGAGAGCAGTAAATATTTGAAAATCTTCTCTCGCAAAAAATGTATGACGTCGAAAAATAATAAGATGTGATTATAAGTTGTGCAGATGCGTTCTTCATATTGTTTGTTAATTTAATCAAAATCTGTTGCTATATTTGGCTAACATATTTAACTATACTAATATAATAATTTATATAAGTACTTCATCGCTTATATTACAATATACATACTCGAGTAATTGTAGAAAATATTGCAAAATTTAATTTTAAAAATTAATTAAATTGAAAAGTTAAGAATTGAGAATTATAAAAGGTGCAAATTTAAATTGCAATCTTCTCGTTAATTCGAAATAATATTCAATCAAGTTTGTATCATTGTAAAATTGTATTTGAAAAATACATGTTTTCAGTAAGGAAACAAAAATTTGGTTTTATCATCAACAAAATTATATTTCGCATTAAATGTAAAATTGTAATCTAAAAAAATTTAAATTTGTGACTAGTAACTTTCGATTTGTTTATATTGTTGTGATTCGTGAAAGAGACTAAAGAACTTGTATGAGATAAACTTTTAGAAAAAGCACAATAAATAAACTCGAAAGAAAATGATTCCAGTTTTTGTCAAATTTTTTTTTCTTATTGTATGAAACTTAATGACGAGAATTTTGTGTGACAAAGATAGCAGTCGTACGACTCGCACATTTCTCTTGCAGTCACGTCTTTTCGCGGCGCGCTTCCGCTTTCGCTACGTCAACGTTCTTTATGTATGAGTAACACGGACGCGTTTTGTCACGACTGACTCATTGGCGCAACATAATTGCACCTTGCGACAAAGACTAAAAACTTACGGTATAGTGCAATGTTCATCACTCGTAGTCGACTTTAAAAGCAAATGAAATTACAAGTGATATTATAAATTATATCGTGAATCATGAGATGATCATAGTTGATATTAACAAAATTATTGCAAAATATTTCTTGGTTTTAAATAGATTTGTTTACAATAAATAAATAAATAAAAACCAATTTCCTTGATTAGAATAAAAGTGAAAGAAATATACATATTTTCAGATAAAAATAATTTTTCCGGAACGTCTATAAATTCTTCAGTTTTTCGTAACAGACAGTGTTTTACTCAGTTGGATGTTTTATATGTAACATATTTTGTGTTACAACTGTCGACATGATATAACAATCTATCACACGCGCTGAGCTCAGCTCAAAACGAAATCCGGCAAGCAGAATGAATAAAAAGTGCGAATTTTACAGCTCGCTTTGCCGTCTAAAATGATGCGAAATTGGCATACGGATTCTCCGTGACGTCGACATTATTCGATAGAATTTGCGGAGATACACAAAATGTGCGATTTCTGATCGATGAAAGTCCAAGAGTTTTATTTCGCGACTAACAATGATAGCTAACAATGAATACTGCATTTCTTTCGTTTCTCTATGAATGAAATATATTACGGATTGAATTTTTATCAATTTTACTGTATGCGAAGATCGTTCATGAAAGAAGCCGTTCAAGCCGTTTAAATAAATACTTACCTCTGTATACCGTTACACGTTTATTCACAGAGAGAAGCAAGAAATCTTAATTAAAGATTACATTAAAAGAGTGATTAATCAAGATAATTAACGTCATCAGGCGCTGACAAAGTACATAAACATTCGTCAAGTAGAAATGCGAGACCGTTTCGGAACAGGAGTTCCTGCAATATACACTATGATTAATCGATCGAATGTGTCGTGCGATGCAAAAAGTTCGACGACGCGTGTATTTTGACCGTATAATGCACAAGTTGCATATGTGTTGCATTACATAAGCAAAACCTTGAACCTGTCACTAATAATTTACAATCGCTATATATTCTGTTATTTTACATTTTCTCGCATTTTAAAGAAGAAAGCACGAAAACACATAATATTTGGACTATGCTTCGATATTATTTTTCACTATTTTTATTTATAAAGTGTACAATTTATAGATTTCATAATAAATAATATATTATATTTTGACGGCAATAAATAGAAAAACAGTAAGAGAACTGAAAATACAATGAAAATATCTCCTTCTGTGAGACTAGGAGATGTGTCTCTCGATTACATCTCACTCAATTGCAGCAGAAGTGAATCAAATCAAAGTAGTGCGACTCGACGTCATATCGGCCATGAGAAGAGAGAGAATAGAAAAAACCGTGACCAAATGTTTATGACCTACCATTAAACATAAAAAATTTATAGTACGCTGAAGAACTTGGAAACGAAATTAAGAAAAGTGTAGCCATTGTTTGCGATATTATATTTCAATGTATTGTCGAAGACGCGAAAAAACCTGCGCGATATAACATTTATAGTAATTATCATAAACATTCGTATTTATAATGCAATAATAAAACAGTTTCGAGAGTTAATATTTTTCGCGTAAATAATAGTATTGTTTCATGCTCTTCAACGCAAAAACGTGCTTAGTTTCATCTTACGACTTCTGCGAATGTCGAAAGTTCTGTTGATCTTATTTCGCCATCACGTTTTCTGATTATTTATCCAACATATGGAATTAAGTTTCTACCATTATAAACTTTTCTACTTATGTGACCAATTAAAGGGTCTCCGCTTTTATGAAAAATTTCGCTTTCCAATTCCAACATCAAATGAAAGTTTAAATTTAATATATTAATGAAGAACTTTTTTTGGTTGATACTTCAATATTTATTAAATTACGTGAAGTGCCATTTTAATAAAGGATAAATTCAAATTAAGATTAAATTATGTCAAATTCATTTTCAATTAAAATTAATATACAGACTTTTAGGTAGATCATTTGCATACAAATTAAAGAAATCAAAGACAAAATTTTATTAGTAGCTTGTTCTTCATTGAGAACTTTTCTGAATTCTTTTGCATTAATTAAGATGCCGGATTTATATTAAACACATACATAGGAACACATACAAGTATATAGAATTCAGCGATATTTTTTAAATAAAGCTATACTATCGACTCTTTTCGTTAGTCACATCGACATAATAAACTAAGTGTTATCGCATAAAAAAATATGCGTTCGCTATAAAGAGATAATCTACATAAAAGCATTTATTTTGTTTATCTTGCTAGTGTTTCATCGGTAATTTAATTTTAGCAGAAGACAAAATTACCAATGAGATGCTAAAAAGACAAGCATAAATCCTCTTCCTATAAATCCTCTTCTTTCCTTCTCACTTTACAGCGTACTTTTCTATAGGGACGCGCACACTGTTAAATTTATAATGTCAAATTATATCCAATTGAGTTATTTTTAATCATTTCTATAGATCGCCAATGTTCCTACTCAATATATTGTTAATTTAAATAAAACAAATGGAGTTAAATAATTTAACTAAAAAAAAATATATTAAATTTGATTCAAATTTAGTTTATCATTTACTAAGTGCATACATTAATACTTATTTACGTTAAAACATTATTTGCTTTGAAACACTTCATTGAAATGAATTGATTTACATTTTAATATATATGCATGAAAGTTAAAAATAACAAAATGTTATTTAATTTAAGGGTTATATATCATTGCTCTTTTGAAATCAGTGCAGATTTGCAGTGCATATCTATTTATTATAAATGTAATTGATTAGCTGTCATTTGTATAAATTCGAATTCGTAAGAATTCATATAAATGCAGCTGATCATAAACTTCAGAGTATAGACTGGCAATATAAATAAAACTGTCTGTATTTCTCTCTTCAGAAGAGTGCGGAAATATGTTTTGCGCATGCTTAACATATACTATTGGACATATTTTGCCAAGGTTATCTCTTCCTACAATTTTATGAAATTTTATTTACATACTTTTTTTAATTATCTGCATTTTATGTTTAAAAAAAAATTTATTTCGTGTTTTATTAGAAGAAACGGACACTTCTGATTTTTTTTAGGTATAGAATACCTCATCCAAACGAGGAGAGGAGAATAATTTCAAAATAACACAAATATTTTATCTCTTTTGTTGTATGTGCGACATATGTTCTACATATATACCCTAGCCAGATACTGTTTTTTGTTAAATTACTCAAAATTTTTTAAATTTGTCAAAAATTAATGTATTTTTTTTAAATACCCGGAATTCTGGATGTGAAATTCAATATTCACAGGAATTCTTGGTGTGAAAAGCTCCATATCCTTCATAAAGAAGTCTCCGTCTATTTTTGTCACAATATAGAGTAACCATTAGGAGTATGTTGTAAGTAAAACAAAAGAGATAAACTGTTACATTTTTCTTCCTTCGTTTAGGTGACCATTTTTCTGATTAGTATCAGGATTTAAAACTCATCAATTTCATTTGTACAAGCCAGTTTATGAGCACATTAACCGCCGAAAGAAAGACATTCAAAATTTTACAAAATAAAAAAACTTAAAAATATTTTTAATGTAAGTGAATAGTGATAACTTTATTATAAAATTTTTACAAAACATATTTTAATATCTTGAATTATTTTGGAAATATAACAAAAGTAATTAAAAACGTTCCCTAAAAATAATAATTTCATCCCGTTTTTTCACACTAACTAATATTTTCTAAATTTATCTATTTACATAATCTATATGTGTATATAGAATTTCATAAAATTTGAAACTTCGCAAGGTGTCTTTTGTGTGTTCTTTTGCTTGATCCATATTTATTATGGAATCTATGATACACTTCTGTATAGTTTTTGCATCCTATATTGTAGAAGCATTCCATGAGAAATATTTTCCCTTCGATGGTTAATGCGTTCATGCTGATACTTGTAAACTGGTTTATATAATAACTCGAGTAAAATTGAGTCTTAAATATCTGACCTTAATCACAAAAACGGTCAAAAGGAGAAAATAATATAATACTTTATTTTCAACACAATTTTAATGATCACCATGTTATTTTTAATTTTGATATAATTTTAATGTGCTTAACAGATATGCACAACATATTATACATTTCCAGTATACTATGAAAAAGAGAAATAGCTAAAAGGTATGTTTCTTTCTCTAATAGAAATTATACTAATTATTAGTCCCTATCTATGATCTAAGGTTAGATGAAATATCAATGGATTTCAATTTTCTTAATTAGTCATCAAAGGAATTCACCTCGTAACTGTATTGTTTATGTTTCACGATCATGAATAACGTGACGCTTATCCATAATAATTGTGTAATATACAATATTGCTCGATTTATTTTTATTTACGTACCTATGTGAATATTACATTAATGCATTAATTAAACATAGAGATATTAATATTCTTAATACGATTAATTCAATGCTGGCTTTATTTGCATCACAAACTGATTAAATCCCACAAATTTTGAAACATAACATAATCGCTATTTAATAATACCAAAATTTATTTTATTTTTATATTTTTAATATAATTTTTAAAAGTTGCTTTAATATTTTTGTTTAACATTTATTTTAATTTAATTATTTATCGATAAGAGTGATAACGAAATAAATATTTAAAGTACATTTTACATATTACTAAATTTTTTATTAGGTAGAATATAAAAATAAATATTTAAAAAATAAACAGTGAAATTTGTAAAATAATAATAATAATAATAATAATAATAATAATATCATGTACATTTTAATTGTAAAATATTAAATGACGAATTATAATGTTAATTATTGCATGAACTATATAAAGAAAATAATTCACGGCTTTTATTCGAAAGAAATAGAAAAATTTTGCACTGTAAGATTTATGAATTAATTCATTAACGTTGCCGGATTTCTTGTTGCATCTCACACCAAATAAGAAAACTACAGATACAGCCTTCGTTTCCAAAGGCAACGATACTTTGAAAAGGGCAATAGCAAAAAGCACAGTGAGTTGAGTGATGCGACTTAGCGAAACGACGACGTAAGGGTGGCAAGCAGGGGTTGTAATGGAATATGTTTTGCTACTAGAGAGAAGAAAGAGAGTTCGCTCTGGAAATGTCTGTGCTCTTAATGTCCAGAACACATAGCGGTCTTTTGTTTTTACAGAAAATATATCAGATTGTATGAACTTCTAAAGGAAAAGCTATGGCGGAATATAACTCTAACAATGAGAATAATAATAATAATGATGATGGCATGAAACCGAATAAGAAAGATAAAGGCTCATGTTATCCGGATAATCATATCCTTTGTGAATAAATAAAAGAAATGCTCCGACGACATGCACGGCATGTGCGCGGCTCGCGTTTGCTGTAAACAATATGTATTGTACTTTTATAATTAAGTCGCGTCAATCTTACATTTATATTCATATTAAGACATATTGAGATAAATAGTAAGAAAAATATCTAAATAAACTTTATTATTCAAAATGAAGGCGAAGCATTTGAGAAGGATGTACATAAAACGTTGTAAAATCTTACAGTCTTCGTTGCAAGTGAAACGTATATCAGAAACCTGTGGTATAAAGAGGCTCAGCGTGACGGATATATTCCCTCGGCCGTTAACTCTGACCATAAGGATGTTTTGAGAGGAAACACCTCCAATCGGTTTCTTTAATCCCAGCTATATATTATTCCCGTCAGGTTGGTGGAACCGAAGTGGATTGCAAGTATCTCGACATACTTTCTCCCAGTCCATTTATAATTGTAATCGGGGATCGGGGAAAAAACTCCCGCATCGTAAATTCTTAATGCACATTTGGATGTTGTCCATTCGTTATATTCATCAAATATTAATCAATCGGTATGTTATTTATATACGAATCACGATAATGCTCACAACTAGAACGATTCTTATCGACTTATTTTTCAACTGGTCTACGGGGATCATTCAATACGCTTCCAATTTCAAGCTTGATCGATATAATATGCATGCATCAGAAAATATCAAGATACGAAAAAGATATACACGATGTCGCAATCGATGAAAATTTAATATGTACGATTGCTACGAACGGAAAGTTATTTAGATAGGATTTATTAATATTTTGCCGTACACACAGAAAATATATGTATTCTTTTCTTGCCAAGAATTGACATCCGACGTGCTTCTCATCCAAATCGAAACATTTCAACTCGAATTGTTTCTTGTCTATAATACAATATATCCCGAATGAGAATGTGCACGTAATAATTTTTAGTTTTCATGTAAAATTGAATTACAATTTCATTTGTTTTTTTTTCGGAATTCATGAATAATTCGTGAAAAAATTCAGTGAGCTTCTTACGTAACATTTCGTAGAACAAAATTTTTTTTTAATACAAAATGAACGGCTGTACGCTGAATTCTTTTTTGTTTTGTTAGCGTATTTTACCACGAATGCGTTTTCAGATCTTTTCTTAAGAACGTAGCGTTATATACCCGTAACGTTGCATTATATACTGCGTATATAGACAGTACGTACATAATATATGTTGTATATGCTGCTGGAAAAAAAAAATAAATAACCACGGTGAGAGGAGTGCGAAGATGGAGAACGTAATGCAATCTTACCTCATTCGTCCTCGCTTAACTATACTCTCATTTAGATAAGCCCGATATTTTGACGTGCAAAAACTTGCGCGGCTAATCTTGGCGCTTCTTATCTCGAGAGTTCACACGGAGATTGCAGAATAGTTGCTTCATAGTGGATATTCACCTTTAAGATTTGACATCCGCGAATTCGTGGATCTAATCTTCACTATGCTTACGATAAGCAACTATGGCTAATATAACCAACTTTATATGCAGTGTTGAAACATACCTAGATACATAAGTACAATTACCTAAATTGAGATCTCCGTACTTAGGTATGATATGCAATTCCACCAAAGTACTTAAATATCTAGATATTATACTTCCAAAAGTAAATTAAGTTTAATCGCTAAAGATATTTAATTATCTAGATTTCCAAAAGTATCTAAGTATCTTAGATACTTTTGGAAATCTTGGAATCTCAAAAGTATCTTAGATACTCTAGCAGAAATTACATTACAATTACATTATCGTACCTATAGTACTATCTAAATAGATAGGTATAAAAAGATTTCAATTTAAATACTTGTATCTATATATCTATAAATATGTTTTATATGTTGTTATGTGCTATCAATGTTAGCAATATTACATATTCAACTAATCAAATGTGTATTTTGACTTTAATCATGATGTATTAAAATAATCGATATAACGATTTCAATAATGATATTAAAGTAAATGTGTTCTGAGATATGTGTGTGTTTTGTGTATAATATATCTAAAGCGACTCCTAGTCAATATTATTATACAATATTAATTGTCTGGATAATATCGTTAGGAGATTATATTGAGATTGTTTCGAATTGTTTAAGAGGATCCTAAAGTCGTCTGTTTTATCGATCGAACGCATAATAATTTTTATATCATTTTTATGTATAATATTACTTTAACAGATGTAAAAAAAATTCTCCAGAATTAAAAATATAGATAATAACACAGCTCGGATCGAATATGATTTTATATGAATAAAAATTAGAAAATTAGTCTTGCAATCAATTTCTGACATCAATTTGTAATATATATTTCAAATAAAGTTTTATTTCATACGGACAAAGTTGTACTCGGATCACACAAAAAAAAAAATACTTTTTCAGAAATAAACCTAAAAGCTTGAGTATAAGAAAAAAGATTGCGTGAAAATTACATGTTACAACATTGATGTAATATGTAGCAATCTGTCGATATTTCGTAAATCGTACGTATTGTAATCGTATGTGTTATAAAATCTATGTGTCAGTACAACAACAATGTCAAAGTTCATTCTTCAATTTAGGATTCCATTAAAGAGAGCATCAATAAATATTGTATAAATAATATAAGTTAAGGGCCACTTAAAATATGCGACAAAGGAATTGTTTTGATAACTTACCACGTCGATGATTTGCTGCAGAGTGATGCCAAACCTCACCTCCAGTGGTTCGCTTTCATTCGCGACCGGTCGCTCCAAGGTGTTGTAATTTGCCAGCAGATGATTCAGTAAGCGTTTCTCGTGACGCCCGCAAAGGCTTTCTGCGATAAAGAACGAGAAAAATCGAATGTCAATCAAGCTTCGTACGTTATTCCGGAGGGTAAGTCGCAAATAATCACGACCCTTATCAAAGCATATTTATGAATAGATATGAGAGAAAGATTCTCACTTCGTCAACAACAGTCTTTTTCTGTCGCAAAAGATATATGATAGAAGGCAATTTAATTATTTCTGTTACGTGAGCAGAATAAACAATTCTGGGAACATTTTCCTAGTTTTTCGCTGTTTTTTTTGTTCTCAAATACTCAGCAATTCGCATCAAAAAACAATTATTTACGCAGATTTTAATACTGATAAAAGCTGCATGCAATTTTCCTCTCGGTTTCAACAAACATATTAGGATCGCAATCAATAATTGATAACACTCTATATATTAACCTTCTATATATTATAAATTTAATCGGATTAAAACACAAATCTATTTTCAATATATATATATA
>NW_017259319.1:393828-399200 GCF_001594045.1 Atta colombica
TAATTAAAATCGAAGAGAAATTCATAAATAGAAATGAAAGATTGTAGCATTATTTGTGTACATCATTTTTCGAGTAAAATATTTTATTTGTCGAAAGTGATTCAATAAATAAATGAACCTATAGTTTATTTGTCCTTAAATCCCTAAATGTTAATGTCTCGCTAGTGATCTTCAGTCCTAATGCACTGGACGAATTAATGCACGTCGACGATTATAAAGTTCGCTAGTTTCCAACTTGCACGAGCATCGATGGAGAGCTCCGAATCCGTCAGGGACCGTGCTTTGGTCCACTTTCCCGTTCAATTCCGGTCTATCCGCGACCGAACGACAGCGCGAGCAAACTACTTTAATCCTTCGACAAACACGACACGAATGCATTCCGTTCCCGGCCAGAATCTGGGCCAGATTGTATTCGAGCACGTGCCATTGCGGGATCAAGTTTGGGCTCCAACGCGGTGTGTGCCGACGCCACAGAATACGAGATGCAACAGGACTGCGTCCACCGGGAGAATAATGGTCGTCGGCCCCGCAGCTGAATTCGGCGCACGTGCGCCCATTCAAGACAAGGGTTGAAGTATCGTGAGGTCGCGACAAATATACTGTGCGCCGTGAAACGTTTACTGTCGACCAGAATATGGTCTATCGCCTGATTCAAATATTTCGCGATTGCATTCCGACTTCCCCTCCCTTGCTTCGTCTTCCCTTTAGTTATATTAATATTCCAAGTTCGAGCGGGGTATCAGGATATCTTAGAAGGTCTGAACTCGCAAAATTCATCGCTTCATCATGTTACAAATTCTGTTGGTCGATAATCACGTACCTATAGTTCGTGCAACTTGATTCGCCTGAAACTCGGGGTCGTTCAGATTGACAAGGAAACATTATAAGCATAATACGATATATTCTATTTGAATAGAATTAAATTCACGATGTGTAATGATTAATTTGATATTGAAACTTACTCCGTGTATAATTAAAATATCTCTTTAAATGAAGTGCACAATAAAGTACATTGAGTCTTCAAGCAACATACTACTACATTTTTAATAAATGTAGATTTGTTAGAATATGAATTCATATCAAAAGTCTGATTTCTGTTTGAGACTTCTTTTCCTTAAAGTAAATCTTTTGTTCCTCAAATATGAATAAAGACTGAAGAGAAGATATTATCAACAACCGACCAACAAATTCTATGACTTGGAAAAATCATAAATGAGACGAAGACTCTTTGAAATATACGAGAGAATTTTCTCACAATTTTGGCATTAAACTTTTTAAATTAATTATTATGATTAAAATATACTAAAATAGTAGAGAGAACCATTCTCTACTGTCAGGAACGGTTCTGTATAGTTTTTTGTAGTAAGCGAAACGAACATGCTATATTGTAACTAACTTGCTTCCATAGTGGAACAAATATCACGATGTAAGTTGTTTACACATAAATTCCACATTAAATTAATAAAATCGTAATAAAAATAAGAAATAGGTCGCAGAACTTCTTGGTATTTTTACTTGTATTTTTAAAGTTATTTTATAATGATTAAATAGCAAAATATTGTAACAGAAAAACAAATATAAACTGTTTTAGTTATACACTATTACTAATATAAATATTAAATACAGATTATATAGAAACATTAAATGAAATTAAATATAGAAATATTAAATATATATTTCGTCAGAGTTAAGTGTTGTAACTAAATATATAATTACATAATAAATTAACATATTCCCTCTATATATATATTAATGTCTGATTTCAATCATTTTATGATAATTAGTTTTTATTCAAAATACATGTCGCATGGTAACAGAAACTTTTCTTTTAACTATAAATATGTCACGTAAATTTAGGGCCATAATATACAAAAAACTTAAGCAGTGAAACGTAAGCAGTAAGTGAATTGATTAATCACAGTAGAGACCGTAAGGCCATAATGTAAGCAGTAACAAATCCAACATGTTGATTTTCTTACTGCTTACTTTTTATAGTTTTTGCGTGCCATGATCTTTACTCTCTCAAGCTGAAGAACATTAATATGAGATTATTCAAAAATTTACTTGTCTCTTTTTGAATCAGATTTTTCTCTTTTTTACAGTACTTGTTTGTTGATTTAACTGAATCTTAGGGAAAAGTAAATATTATAAAAGAGATACTTTGCGGTAACTTTTCATTGCTTTTTTCATAAATACATAAACGAAATGTCAATTTATTTCTTGTTCCAATAAGTCTCAATCTTCCTTATATCTTTTCGATATAGAAATTGAAATAATCTCTAATGCATCTATTTCAATTAGAACAATAGCCGCATTATTCAAACATGTAATTACTTACGTCTACTCTCTTCCTCTTATATCTATGGATCAATTATTTTTAAACCCGCCTCTTGTAGAGCATTACTGGATCAAAAATGAAATTCAATCGTTAATCAGATTAGTCAAATGTATTACGCATATATCGATCGGACGTTAATTTCTAGTTTATACACTACGGGAATTCGTGTGGCGTTGATTAATCACCTTTGTAACGCCCAACGTAGAACGCATGCCATACATTTGACTACGTGTGCTGTGTAAACATGCCGAATTATTAGGACTGCAATTAATTATGCGGTAAAAAGTAATTTATCGTTGCATTCCCAATGGCCAAGTCCAATGAATGATTTATCGAACATTCGCTTGGAGAACAGAAAAATTAACAAAAAAACGCCATTTAATTAGCCGCTTTAATGGTAACAAGTGCAAATTCGTAATCAAAAAACGCCATCGCGTAAAATATGAAAAAAAAGTCGGCAATGCGTTATCGTTTCGCCAATTTTCGAAAGACAGCGCCGTATCAGGTATATTAATGAATTGAAAAAATCGATAGTACTGCTAAAGGATAAGCGTGAATCCCTTTTAGCGATCCCTCGTATGGAAGTAATATGGTTCGAGACTTGTCTTGAACTTCTTGAATGAGCAATGGCGAAACGGAGCAGCAATAAGCAACTTCGCCGAATCGTGCAATGGCCATTTAGCCGAGTGTTGAAAGACGGTGGCAGTAATTAATGAGGCATACGTAAAACCGAAGGGGAACTTAGGGAAAACTAAGTGGGCACGTGCGTTGTAACTCCCGTGTATCAAGAGAACTTGTGTTAATGAATCTCCTAAGGCAGAAGAAGCAACTGCACTAGAACTGTAGAGAATATCTTCTAATTATTACACACTAATTATATATTTGCTCTAATAGACAGAAGATAAGTAATTTAGATATTATCATTGAAGTCTAATATAAAGAACTATACATTTCGTAAAAAGAATTTTTAAATCTAGTCAAAGACCATTAAAAAATTATTAATCCAGCCAACTGAAAACAGTATAGTGATGAATTAATCTTTCTTTTTACTTATTTTGTTATGCTTAAAAAGGATATCAATTATATCAACATAATAAATAATGAATGTGGTTTGCTTACGAAATGCTTCATGTACTATTTCATTTATTGCCATACTTTGTCTACACATATAAGTTTATACAGTATCTTTTAGCCTTCTATGTTATTTTAACTACATAACATTCACATTTACCACTGCATCGTTCAGCATTTGCATAACTTAAGTCGGTATATCTCAAGTGTGCTCCGTAATGAGTGTAACTCTCGTCATTTTGATAATTCCGCAATTTCTTAACGTATTTTCTCGTTACTTCCGATAAAGCTTTATAATTTATAACAGTTTATTCGGTGGACATTAAGTGCTTTTATCATATGAATTAAACTATTACAACAGTCAAATTGTTAACAAACGAGAAATAAGCATACATTGAAAGCAACCAAAGAACATGAAGTGTATGAATTTATGAATTCTATAAACAGGATTATCTCATGTTAATAAATTCCTGAAAATCAACATTAATCTGGGAAAAGGTATAGGAAACACGCTTCGCAAATGCCATGAATAGAATCAATCTCGGTATACCATCATTTCATTTCCGAAACTAGCAAAAGCGGATTAACGAAGAGCTTCTCAACGAGAAGTAAATGTAAAAATTATAAATTAAATGAGATAAAATATATAATAATCGTTACTTCACGGATAATATTTTTCTAAATGTATGTGTAAATTAAGTTGAAGTTTCATCTTTTTCTATCACATATGGATAAATAAATTCATAATTCACGCATATATGGCTTTGTACTGATCTGAATAGACTTTGTATTTAAATCAGTAATCTGATATCTAATCTTATTATTACAAATCAATAGAAGATTTATACATAAATCAAATAAAATAAATTTAACATAAATAAGAAAAAAGAAATTTTTCTAAAAGCGCAGAATAAAATACAATTAATATAAAATAAAATAGAATTATTTTGATTGCTTAGCAATTGGCATAATATCTCTCTTAAATTAAAGAAAGAAGAAAAGAAAATAAAAAAAGAATGAAGATAATAATGTAACTTTAGAGAAGTTTTTCATTATTGTTGATTCAAATATTTAAAAGGATTACCTTTAAGTCGAGTTTAAGAAACTATCTAAAACTACATTTAAATCGTTATAAAGAAGAGTTCTGAATGTATTGTGAATATGCTGGAAAAACTACAAAAGTATATAGCATCGTCAATGAAACTCTTTCGAGCGAGATTATTTTTATTTTAATAAAATATTCAAGGAATGAGAAATTCTAGACAAAAGCAGCTATTTAGCAGAAAAAACGACATTTGTGACTTTTTGACAATTCTGAGAAAAGCTTTAACATGTTATTATTTGACGGAGGATGGGCCTTTTAACAGTACTTCACAAAGGGTTTAGAAAAGAACCGCAGCAGCTTAATTTCGTCTACGTCGATTTAGATTAATGAAACTGAGTTTGGGGAAGGAATTTGGAGGGAAACAAAAGCGCAGTCTAAAGAGGGACTGAAAGTATATCCCGCAGACTGTGACATAATGATCGGTAAAATCCATTCAGTCGAAATACGTGTCGAAATACGCACCGACATGAATGGACAGCCAGATATCTTTTTCGTCGACGTCGACGTCACTATCATCATCGACAAAATATACGAGCTTTGCAGGAAGTATCGCCATGGATGGCAGTC
Source organism: Atta colombica (assembly GCF_001594045.1). NCBI lineage: Eukaryota > Metazoa > Arthropoda > Insecta > Hymenoptera > Formicidae > Atta > Atta colombica. The sequence goes on from NW_017259319.1 coordinate 398,910, forward strand.
TTTGTAAGAACAGATCATGTGCCTATCCACGCGTGTGTATGCTTGACACGTGCGCAGAGCTGCGATATTTTCCTTCCTACGTCACTGCTGACGACATGCGATACTATAAAAATACCGAATAAAGAATGGACAACGATTGTCACAATATCCAGTACACTGCGAAACGCAAGTGTCCGAGAAACGATCGATGAGGTGAATGGAAGCAAGTTCAGTATGAAATAAATTTTTCAAAACGTCCCAAAAATTGTTTAAAATATTTCATTAAACTAAATTATTTTATATATATATATA
>NW_017259319.1:399300-400504 GCF_001594045.1 Atta colombica
CTAATCGAGAAAGATGTTTATTTTTATTTTTGATGATTATAAGATATACAATTAATATTATATGTAATTATATCACTAACATGTAATCGATAATTTTTTGTACTGAATTGATGTCTTAATATATGGTAATTGAAAATAAGGTAGATATTTTAACACGAGAATGTCCAATATTATTGAGAAGTCTCGTAGAGAAAAATTAAAAAATCGATATAAGTACTCTAGAAATTTATAGTCTTATTGTTATTATCACGCACCGAGATTCTTTATAATCCTCACTCATCCTTTTGTTTTTTGTCGCGGTTCAACCTCGAAGGGAGCAACTTTCAATAAACTTATATATCGGATAAATAGGATTACTTTTATAGAACGGCGTCAGGGGCGGTTTTTACAGCCCTAACGTCATTCTCATCGTCTCGACCGGTTAAGTCTTCCAGGCACCGGCAGAATCCACGCTATGAATGGCAGCCCTCTTGAATACCGGCGTGAATTCGCCCACTCGAGTATTCACGCGTGGGCATCATCGCGCGCACACTTCAGCCTTTATGCATATAGTAATATATATCTCCTCGCGGAAGCCCACCTAACTGTGGGTCATGTGTGGACGACAGCTCGATTAACTCTCTCAGTTCTGAGCTTTTCGACACGTCCCTCATATTAAACGGAATAGTTCAGACTTTACAAAGATTTTCATGCTAGTGACAGTCTATTCTCCGCGATTGTGCGCATCGACGTATATGAGAATCAGGACACAAACACGTTGATTTCAATATTTAATAGTTACCGTCTCTTCGCTTACATAAAGATAGATTTCGTGTTGGGAGAATCTTGCTGAAATCAATCAGCGGAATTTATAACATGTCGGTAACTGAGTTTATATCAATCTAAAATAAGCAGTTTTAAATCCAATTTCGTGCGCTTGAGGCTAACTTAAAGTGAAAGTATCAATTGCAAATTTACTGCGCTTGTATTTCAAGGATGAGTCACATTTAAAAATATTACCAAAAATATAAAAATTTCATAAAAATATAAAACAAATTAATTAATTTTTTTAGATTGTTTCATTACTATTAGTTTAAGTATCTCTGTAAAATTTGGGCATAATTCTTTTGTTGATTTGAAAGTTTTGTTTGGCAAAAGTCTTATATAAAATCACTATTTTGCGAATTTGAATTAATAACATTAGCGAATTAAATTAAATTATATA
>NW_017259319.1:400604-404231 GCF_001594045.1 Atta colombica
CAAAATATCATTGAACAAGGCAAATTATGTTATAAAACAAATTGTTTTTTGCGGTTAGTTTTAGGGCATATTCATGACCAAAATTTTTCAGCTGATATTGGTTTTTTAGTTGATTTTTGATTGACTTTTAACTAATATTGTATAGTAGAAACAGCTTTAAATCCGCCACGGATAATGGACAAAATAAAATTGTTTTTATGACAAAATTTCTATATCAGAAACTAGTTGAATGATATGTATAAAAATTAAATGGTCTTTGCTATACAGTCGTATTGCGATCACTCGTATGCAGCTTTTCTTTATTGTCACTTACGAAGCAGATCAACATATTGTGATTCGCGAAGCAGTTTCCATAAAGACAAACATTACTGTGTCCATCTGGTACCGTAACACATGCCCGCGTCGCGACATATTCGCGAGATGTGCATTTGGTCGCATATAGCACGCAGCTGCATTCCCAACTCAATATGGAAACGTAAGTGCCATTGCATGAGCATTACCGTTTACCTGCAAGTTTCGTCGTTGCATTATGCAATTGATGATACTGATATCTGTGAAGCAACAATATGATCGACACGGTTGCAGTTAGGAATGCCAATTACGCGATATCTTGTTCATCGTCGATCTTTACTTATTAATCTCTTTTGATGTAAAGAATTACAAAAATGTCCATATTAAAAAATATGTCATAAATTAATCTGTAAACGCAAAAAATTGAAATGAGTTAATTAAATTAAAGAATTTTTTAAATATCGCTCTCGGTATGCCTGAGACTTTCTACAACGCTCGCGGAGATAGTTTTCTTAGCGTATCTTGATATAGCACTCTTTCATAGAGAAGGAATCCTAATAAATAAGCGTCGTTTAGTAAATACCAAGACATTCTTTACGTAGTAACACACACAAAAGACGAAGTCACGAGGAATAATATTCGCATCTGGCATCGAGCATTTTTATTTCCTTCGAGTGCATTCATCTCGTAACGTAACGGTAAAGTTAAAGCAACGCTGTTGCTCAACGGCATTTTTCATTTCCGTCGTTACACTGGAAGAAGTCTAAACTAGTCCACACCACTACCGCCATAAAACTGTCTCTGCCAAGCAATACCATTGCTTCCTTTGCCTGCGCGGTAAATTTTCCGAAAAGTCAGCGAAGTTTATCAGTCAGTGCCTTGCGACCGGCGCGGCACGGCGTACGTGTCTTCTCTCCTAAATTTTTCCTGTTGAATGTCGCAATTCTGAAGGAGGGCACGTTAATGTATCGTTCACGTCAATTCTCTGTTAGACAGGATGAGACAGGGAGAGAGGAGAGAGAGAAAGTCGACTGTGTGTCTGGAAACACAACTTCCTTGACATCGAAACGACATCTCTCGCATTGCATCTATTAAATTCTGCAAAGCTCCGCATCAGGTGATCGTAGAAAGCAATCACCGCGCCACTGCAAATGCCGCACTAATGCAGCAGACTCAGGCGAATAGTATAAGATAGTTACAAGAAAATACGTCATAAACAATATAGAATTCGCTAAAATTTACAAAAATATATGAATTTGAATTATTTTATGATACACTGAGAAAAATAAAATAAAATTTAAATAATAAATCTCATTAAATTAATTGGAATTCTGCTTGAAAATAGATAATTTTCTGCTTACATCTACTAGAAGTCTATCTGAAATAATCAGAAAATTGTGATTGATAAATCAGAATATATTTTGATTGTTCCTTTTCAACCAGATCTTTTTCCATCTTTTTCAGTGAACACATGTGAATTTATCTCAACTATCTCTAATAGAGTAATAATCAAAAGAATCTTTGTTCCGCATTTTTCTCTCACTTTGTTTTTCTAGAATATACATCGAGGACAATATTAATCGTTTGCATAGGGCAACCTATTATTGCCGTAGGATGTACAAAATTTGTATCGAGCAACCTAACGACGTGCGGCTAACGCGTGCATCAACGGGATGTGTCCGCTGCGAGAAAAGCTCGGCGGAGCGTCCGGGAGAGAAGCTCTGGACCGAGAATCGCACGTGTGTTTGTCTGTGTAGCAGAGAGCCGAGAGAAGGAGAGCAAGAAAGGGATGCTCGACGGAAGGGAGGACGCCGAAGCGGAGGCGAACTGAGGCTCGAAGCTCCATTGATCCACGAATATATACACCGCCTACGACGTAACTTTGATCACGCTGTAAACAGGATACCCCGTCGCGTAGCGATGTTACCTTCATCTTAAGAAAAGACTTTTCTCATGTAGACCGATACGGTGCGATGCGGCGGTTTCTACGCGTTTTACGAAAAAAATCCTTGATTTCTGTCACCTGCTCGAGTTGCTGTGTTCGATAGTGATAGCGCTGGTTTGAAACGCGAGTAGGGCTGTTTCCGTCGTTTGCCTCGAAAGTGTAACAATACACTAGAATATCCTGTTAAACAAAGCTATTTGTTTCCAGTTCGCATTCGCGATTTTGTTTAAAGACCTGAAAAATCAGTACAATTTTGTAACTTTTTAAATTTTAAATAAAATTATGTTTAAAATACAATTTTTAATTTTGATAAAATTTTATGTTGTAAAATTATTATAAAATTTTTATCATTTCATCAGTAATTTTATCGATAGTTGATATTGAAAACCATTAATTAATGTGACGTAATATGGAAAGACTAAATTTATATCCTACATGATGAGGGATGATCGTTACATAAATAAGACTAATTACATTTTTTAAAACAACCTACATAAAGTTTTTTAAAATAAATTTATTAACCTATAATAAATAAAATTATATACTCGTTATACATATACTCGTTGTTGTACTTCTTGTTATGTTTACTATTGACTAGGTGATATTATCGATCAGGTAATAACAGAAAGGAACATTACGCGAATATTCTTTTGACATATTTACTTACAACGAAGTGTACTTAATTCACGTAAAAGATCGCGACCCCTTCGTCGAGTACGCTGAAAGGCGATGCAGCTCTTATCTGGTAAAAAAGTTTAAAGCTTCATTGATCCGGAAAGGGTTTACGGCGGCTACCAGGTAACTTTGATCACATCGCGCACCGCAACCAAAGTACTCTATCGATCCTCGTTTCCTCCCATATCCCGCCGAATAATAAATTTAAAGAAGTTCTTATACGACAACTTTACGTCAACTTAATAGAAATCTTTTTTCAACACGTCACATAGTACTTCACTACTCTCACCTTCTCTCTCTCTCTCTCTCTGTCTCTCTCTCTCTCTCTCTCTCTCTCTCTCTCTCTCTCTCTCTCAACAAAATTTCTTTCTTAATAGGTTACAACAAAATTAATTTTTGTTAATGTTCAGAATTTCAATTTAAAATTACGAGGACTATCTGGAAGATAAGATCGTCTGATTTCTATTTTACAGAATAATAGCCCGTAGTATAAATCAATAATATCAAGGTATTTCAATCGGATTACCTACGGGATCGCACAATTATATATATTATATATTCCTATTGCGTGGATATATATACATATATGTAAGTCATATTGAATCCCATATATTGCGACAATAATATATATATATTATAGCTAGAGATGGATAATAAGACGTAAAAGTTTCAGTAACGATCGAATTTTACAGAAATATATATATATATATATATAT
>NW_017259319.1:404279-410350 GCF_001594045.1 Atta colombica
TATATAAATATATATATATATATATATATATATATATATATATATATATATATATATACATATATATATTTCTATACGCGTAATTCCTTCATTGTTCATCTGAGCGTGGCTTTGAAATCTAGTAGAACTATATAAGTTATATTCTTGTATTAAATAGACTTAAATTTATATCTTCCAAAAATGGTAGCGTCTGTTATAACATTTCAAGATTATCGAATACTCTTCTATGCACCGGATCAAGTTGTACAATTCACGAACAGACTTCGTGCATCCTTAAGCGGCAAACCAAGTCTCCACTTAGTAATGTGATCGCATGAGATCGAGGGTTTGGACTACAAAAGTCTCAGTACACACACGAGCATGCAAATACAAGAGAGCGAGCTTAGTTTCGCAAGCGAAACCCGTTAACAATGCGAACAACAAAGACTTAAGTACTTACAAATTTGTGGAAACTAATGTGACCGAGATCAGCACTTTCGCATTAGCTGCATACTTATATATTGACGCTACGTACGATACATAGCGCGTATGTTGCCATAGGTGCCATGATAGTTGTGCAGTCTAACAGGGGAAAACCACATCGGAAGGTCGCAAGGAAACTCAAGTTCAAGTTTCGGTCTAATCAAAAGCCTTAATTGGCTTTCGGCCAACAGAGACGCGACATCGGTGCTTCATTTCATACGGATACGAACCTTCCATAGTTCCATAGTTTATGCAAATTCCCATTGGAATTAGTGTCCACGATGCATAGAATATGCTAACGTAGTTAGATATCTGGAGCATAACACAGACTAAATATAAAAATCCATAGCCTTATTATATGTACTTTATAGATATATGTATAATACATTACATATTGTTCCCTTATTTAAAAAAATAATAAAATTAAAAAATGTAATCTTTTAGTTATTCCTATGAGTGAGTTATATAGGCAAAGATTACTCTATCAGTCTTCAAAAGTTATAACTTAATTTTAAAGTCTGTCCATCAATTAGTCCATCATTAGTACTTGAGCCGTTTTTAAAGTCGGAGGCGACCTCTGAAGCCTAACTAACTTTGGAGCTTTATTGTACGAATCTTTAGGAATAAAATTTTTCCTTAATTTTATCTTTAAAATGTTATTTATAAAATAATGGTTCTATGATCGAGTCTCTTTTTTGGTAGATGCACAATACAGTGTGTATCAAATTTATATTCTTATCTGAGATAAAAGAAATCGAAATTTTTCGTTACTTATATGTCAAAAGTTATAAAATACGTAGGATTTCTTTAAAATATTAATTTTTATAAATATGATGAATGTTTGAAAAAAAGTGATATTTCTAATAAAAAATTTTCATCTTAAATATTGATTTAAAAAAAGCAAAATTCAATATGTAATATCATCAAAATCCAATATATACTGTCTAGCTTTTAACATATATAGATGACAATTTTTAATTTTTTTTAAATGACAAAAATGACATTTGATCGTGTTTCAAAGAGTATATTCTTTTTGCCGATATAATATTATATTATTTAATTAATCAATAATTTTTTGTTAAAGTAAAACAGTTCCTCATTTTCCAAAAAACTTAATTTTTTTAGTTGATCACTTTTGAAGAGAAGGAACAATATACATACAATTTTATTCATGTTCAATGCAATGCTCATATTAAATATCAAATATTAAATACAAGCAAAAAATAAAATTTAGCAATATAATTTGAAAAACATATTTAGTATAATTTATTGGAAAAAAATTTAGGGAGAAAGCGGAAAGAATGTGCGGAATGTTGAAGTAATAATGTGGCAAGAATGTAGAATGATATTGAACGTATTTCGAAAATTTTTAACGAGAAACAACTTTGTGCTCGCCGTATACAAGTTTGAAAATGTATGGAATTCATTACTACTTGAATAGACTGTCGGTGCCGTCGAGCCTATTGTTCGAGTTTTCCGCGGGATGCAAAATCGAAAGTGGTGCAAATCTATGCGCAAGCAACTTAAATTAGATTTTCCTGCTAGAACGCGTCACGCGAGAAGGTTTCCAATGGAAGAACAGAAGGCAAGGGAAAACGTTGAAAGCCGCACCGAACTCGCCGATTGTTCTTTCGAGTAATCAAATATGATTGGAATGCATATTCATCGGGATCGTTAAAAGAAATCTAGTATATAATTTTTCAAAAATGTTACTTTGATTTCTCAACCCCTTTCACGTTTCTCATTTGATCAAATATAAAATTTGATTTATTGTCATATCAAATTTGAAATAAATACGAGATATTCTTGTTCAACACACTTTCTTTATAATACAATTATATATGATATAGTGAGTAAAAAAATTACAAACATACACACATCTAGAAAAGAAGTTAAATAAAGCTGACGATTATTTATAAAATATAGAAGAATGATTTTTTAAGGAAACGAAAATGAGACAAAAATGACATTTGATTGTGCTTTAAAGAATATATTCTTTTTGCCTTTTTTATAATATATTGCTTGATTTGTCAATAATTTTTCATTAAAAAAATAGTTTTTCCCTTTTTTGCGACTTATTCAAAGAATAATCTAGATTTAAATGATAATTAACATTCATATATTATCAATATAATTTATAATTTTATTTAATTATATAATTTTATTATCATTAATATTTATTATTATGAATATAAACTATAATTTTAAATAAAAAATAATTTCTTTTGTGTCTTTCGAAGTTTCGTAATACTTGCTATCATGCAGGACAATGCTGAATCTCAGATCTGTTTAAAATTATATCTTATATTAATATCGATAATATATCGATAAATGTGTTAATTTAATAAGTCTTTAAATAATATCTTTTAAATAAAGACTTCTATAATTGGTAAATGACTGTCAACTTTATTTAACTTTTTCTTTAGTATTTATAATTTCCGCATTCTCTTCTTTACATCAAAATTATGGAAACGTATATTTTACCTTAAACAGCATATTCTATATAGTTGCGTTTATAGTGCGGCACTAACAATAAGCGTATATCAAACTGTCACTGAATACGAGAAATAAAAGGTTATCACTACTCTAGTATACTACAATAATATCGTTCATGTTTACCCCGTATTCTCAATTCCCACTCTCTTCTCCTTCAAAATGATTGTTTAATTTGAATACAATTTTGATAAATTTTCAATTGAATTTTTTTTTACTTTATTATTTTAATTAAGTTAAATTAACTCTGAATTAAGCGAAAGATTTATCATTTGGAATTAGATTTTAGAGATTCTAGACTTTAGAGATTCTTTTAGAGATTATTAGATTTTAGAGACGCTTTCTTCTAATTATATCATTTATAGTTACATTTTAAAGATGTTAAATCCACATAACATTGATGTTATGTGGATTAATATTAACACTAACACGGTGAGAATTTTATATATATATACATATATATATATATATATATATAGACACTGATTATTTTTTCCAGTGTAAGAATACATTTGTACATGTATAAAATAAGATTTTTGTAAATCTAGAACTGTATTCAAATGGTCGTAAAATTTAGCCAGGATGAATCGAATACGTCGATTAAATCTTAGTTTAATGAAAGTAGTGCGGATACTTTCGTCAAATGCATCAAAAATCTACCTTTGAACTAATATCCAATTTTAACAAGTATAAAAACCGATTCATGGATTTTCCGCTCTGTAACGTTTTCGATATTTTATCCGCTTTATGAAGCAGCGCAAGAAAGTCAGCGAAGCGAATTGTCGCTACGTGCATCGAACCATGAATGCATAGGAACTAAAGTAAAATAACATTGCAAACTTGGGCAAAGTGCGCGGGTATTCTCATGCGGAAATTGCACGAGCACACGTGATAATTACTTCATTCGCTCGCCTTCGCGTCATTGTCTCCTTTGATACAACAACCAAATTTTTTCTGCAGGTCTCACAAATCAAGATATTTGTTTGTCGAATGATGAAAAACGAATAGGGACGCGTGTCATATTTTGCTGGATCTTTTTTTCTAAAGGCCGTCTTAAAATAAATTTCATAATATTACATCGTGGAACAACGGAAGACGAGCGGCAACATTGTGAAGTTATACCGGTCTAAACATTCCGCGCCTACGCGACATAGGCATAACGTCTGGTTATTTCTGACGGCCCCTTTTCGCCGAGTTGTTACCCAGCATGCAAAATACGCAGATTACATTCTGAAGCGGAGTAACCACTGCGTATCGACCGACGCGAGTCGGTGATGCGTTCTGTAAATGGCGGCGCCGTCTCTCAATTTAGCTCCCTTTGCCACGTACTTAAAAGCATAGTGACACGCGCTTAGCCCCGCCTAGGACTCGTAGGTCCTAATTAATTTCGGTGCAAATAAAGGGTCATCTCTTAAAAGAGACACGGTAAAAAGCCAAGGGAGGAAAGGCACAAGAGTATTCATTAAATACGCTTATATTATAAGTATATTTAGAAATTCGTAAGCTCGTTCGATTGGTCAAAGAACGATTTATTATAGTTTCCGTGCTGCAATTCATTAATTGCAATGCAATACGTTTTCATGTCAACTCTGCAGAATCGTTTATACATATAATTGTCGGTTGAATTAACCCAGCGAAATAAAGTTATTGCTAAATTACAATGTCCTAGTTTTTTTCGCGACCTGTTTCGAATTTAAACAAGCAAAATTGTAAATCCACATCACCATCGCATGGTTATCCAATTTTATGAGTTTCGTCTCTGGAACTTTTATTAAAAACTATATCCATAACCCATGAGTAACGAATGCACAAATATACAGAGAAAAGTGTTTGGTATTTGTGAATACAATTATATGATAAAATAATTATGGTTAGGAGTAGGCATTTTTATGATTATTATTTCTATAATGTTAATAATAACTACCCTGAGAAAAAAATATAGTTAATTTTAATAAATAAATTTAGTTCAATACTGCCAACTAAATATTTACTTACAGTAAGGAAATATTTGTTCAATAAAAAAATGTTAAATCAAATTAACATTTCTTGTATTAAATAAATATATCTTTATATTTAATAAATATTTAGTTGGCAGTATTCAACTAAATATTTTAAAATTGATTATATTTTTTTTCAGTCTAGTAATCTTATATGTACAGTGGTCTCAAATGTGAAAAATTGTATCTTAATGTATGATAATTTCAAATATTTAGTATAATAGAATATCAAAATATAAATAATAAATAAAATAAACATTTTTATTTAATAAATATAATCGTAATTATAATAATGTAACTATTTTTTAACATTCGCTTATGCATGTGAATAATATTTAACTAAAAAGTCTGTTAAGAAAAAAACAAAAAAAATTTTTAAGTAATGTGATGACTATATAGCACAATTGATTATATTTGCATAATAAAAACAACTATAGAAGTATAATTGTTTCAAAAAATGATTATAAATTAAATTGTAATTAAATAAAAATGATAATTGCAACGATTTTTTTTCTCTCAGTACACTTGAACGTATGTGTATTTCTAACTAATTGTAAGTTCACATTTGCATATAATTCTTTCTTACGATTAATCCTTTTTTTAAATTCATCGAATATCTCTAATGAAAGAACTTTGCGAGGGCGACATCGTGCCGTAGTTTCTGGAATTTCATTAACGCGTACCGAATTTTCCTTTGACCTCGCGCGAACGTAAGCTATACCTCCAACTGTCAGATTTCAACCGTATTTCAATTTGAACTTCCGTGTTCGCTGCATACGCATTTGCTTTCTTCTTTTATTTTCGCATGTCTTGCAGCGGAGCGAAAGTCAGCACCAGCCGTAAAAGGACCGTTGGGGATTAATTAGTCGTACGTTAATAAACTTACGAAACAAGGAGCGAGAATGAGCATGACGATTACTCTCAGGCCTGCTGTTCTCTTGTTCTCGCATTATCACTAACAAGAGCGCGATAAGCTTCGTTTCTTGGTATTTCCTCGGAGTGAAGGGCAATTCGAAAGACCCGATTCAAAAGGCAATTCGGGGCGCGATAATACGCGTAATTACAGAATGTACGTTAAAAAAGACATAAATAATTATATTTATATATTTATATATTTAT
>NW_017259319.1:410506-411577 GCF_001594045.1 Atta colombica
CTTGTATTAAATAAATATATCTTTATATTTAATAAATATTTAGTTGGCAGTATTCAACTAAATATTTTAAAATTGATTATATTTTTTTTCAGTCTAGTAATCTTATATGTACAGTGGTCTCAAATGTGAAAAATTGTATCTTAATGTATGATAATTTCAAATATTTAGTATAATAGAATATCAAAATATAAATAATAAATAAAATAAACATTTTTATTTAATAAATATAATCGTAATTATAATAATGTAACTATTTTTTAACATTCGCTTATGCATGTGAATAATATTTAACTAAAAAGTCTGTTAAGAAAAAAACAAAAAAAATTTTTAAGTAATGTGATGACTATATAGCACAATTGATTATATTTGCATAATAAAAACAACTATAGAAGTATAATTGTTTCAAAAAATGATTATAAATTAAATTGTAATTAAATAAAAATGATAATTGCAACGATTTTTTTTCTCTCAGTACACTTGAACGTATGTGTATTTCTAACTAATTGTAAGTTCACATTTGCATATAATTCTTTCTTACGATTAATCCTTTTTTTAAATTCATCGAATATCTCTAATGAAAGAACTTTGCGAGGGCGACATCGTGCCGTAGTTTCTGGAATTTCATTAACGCGTACCGAATTTTCCTTTGACCTCGCGCGAACGTAAGCTATACCTCCAACTGTCAGATTTCAACCGTATTTCAATTTGAACTTCCGTGTTCGCTGCATACGCATTTGCTTTCTTCTTTTATTTTCGCATGTCTTGCAGCGGAGCGAAAGTCAGCACCAGCCGTAAAAGGACCGTTGGGGATTAATTAGTCGTACGTTAATAAACTTACGAAACAAGGAGCGAGAATGAGCATGACGATTACTCTCAGGCCTGCTGTTCTCTTGTTCTCGCATTATCACTAACAAGAGCGCGATAAGCTTCGTTTCTTGGTATTTCCTCGGAGTGAAGGGCAATTCGAAAGACCCGATTCAAAAGGCAATTCGGGGCGCGATAATACGCGTAATTACAGAATGTACGTTAAAAAAGACATAAATAATTATATTTATATATTTATATATTTAT
>NW_017259319.1:411852-414383 GCF_001594045.1 Atta colombica
TACTATTATTAACAATATTAACATTATATTAATATTATATGTAATTATAGTTATTAATACCAAAAATTTTTCTCTCAGTGTACAATATCGTTAATATGTTTCACATTTGTAGATTTTCACTATAATACATTTATATATTTTAATTGTACAATACAGCTTTGTTGTTAGATTCAACATATGTGAAAACACAATTGTGAAAAAGAGATTATAAAAGAGATTATAACAATTTAAAAGTTTATTGAACTGTTAATTGGAGATTCTGTTCGCCAATTTTGAAATTTTTCACACTCGTTGCTTGCAAATTATTTCAATTTACTATGATTATTCAATTAACCAAGCAATTAGGAAGTAATAAAAAGACTAATGAGCTAACGAAAAGACGTGACAAACTTAACAAAAGATAGTAACTGTTTCGAATAGCATGAGAAATTAGCGATTTCTTATATGAACTTGTAACAGAAATTTCAATTAATTGTGATAATGTGCAATTTCACATATAACAAATTCGATCAATTACAATAAATAAAATACATACATATCCTTACATGGAGTTTGACATTTAAAACAAATCGAGAAACGTTAATTATATTATTTTATGTTTTACAATTTGTTTAAGAATGCATTTGAGAAAACATTTCTGTTCCTCGAATCTCGCCCAGCAGATTTTTCACTTTGCGCGAAAGTAAACATAATAATTTTCAACAGTAACTGTTACTCTTCCGTTTGCGACTCTCCCGTTTCTCTCGACTCATATAAGAAATAAGCCATTAGTGAGATACAGCGGAACGTGGAAAGACAGTCGAGAAGCAGAAAAGGCAACACTTATAAATAGAATGGCCGTGGGTACCGGTTATATGGATAATGTTTTCACGACGAGAGGGAAATTTCTGCGACGAGTTATTACCTGCAACGTGATGAGAATAAAGGCTCACACGGTACGAGGTATTCTTCTGCAGCCTTTTTATTGGATCTCCGTCCTTGCGGGAATCTTTGTGGAGGAAATTTTATTTTTTGCCCAGCGCTATGGACGCCTTGTTTTAAACTGCAAGGGTGAGATGGGCTCTCTGTGAGCGTCTTTCCTTCCATTCGATAAGCCCTCAATCATTCATAACACATTTGTTAAATTCAATTTTTTATATAACCGAATTATTTACTAAATGATGCTAAAATTATTATTCCAAAGACTTTCTGCGATGAAATCATGAATCTTCCTAGTTAATGCAACACGTGTTATTTGGATATAATGTATCTTGAAGATTAGATTGAAAAATAGATGATGTCTTGTTTCAATGATTTGCAAATTGTTATTATTTTTTCCAGCAAAAAATATTTAATTTAAATATTTAATTTCAAATTGCAGTTTTTCAATTAATCTAAAAGCTTATTCGCTGCAATTTATTTGGCGATAAAATAGATTGATAATAATTTAATAAAGTGTGCCGAATAGCAAAACAAATCGTACATCGCAGTACGTAGTGCAAAATCGTTATGCAGCGTGTAGGGCTCGCGATTACGTGGCACACGTGAGTGTTCTCCACTAGACGCGCTCCTTCGGGAATCAAACGAGCGATAATGGTTGAATTGATATCCGGCGCGTGGAAATGGAGCCTGGTTCGCATCTCGCAGCCATCGCATCATATCGATATACAAGGGTTTATGGTCCTCGCGTGCTGGCACATTGCCCGTAAATTGCGTCCATCACGGCCACGCGATGTTCCGAAGTTAGACATCGACGTGTTGCGTACCTGCCCGATATTTTTCTAGCATCCTGCATAAGTACCGGTTATATCCAAATAATTAAAATTAGGTGAGTATATGTTTTCAGAATGCGCTGCATCGATCGATTTAACAACAATTTACTGTTCAAACGTTTTTCCATTCTTTCTTTGCATTTTTTCAATTGTGTTGAAATTGTAAAAAAAGAAAGAGTTTTAATTATAAAAACTTTTTATATAAATTACTGTCTTTAAGAAGAAAGTTTAAAAACAAAAATATAATAATTGAAAAAAGCAAATTTTTCAAGTTTGATTATTAGAAATACAATTTTTATTGAAACGCGTGCTTTTTTATACAGGAATATTGATAGTTGAAATTACGGCAAATCAAAGTCATTGAAAAATTCTTTATATTTATGAACAGGATTATGAGTTCAAATGCTTCTGCTTTGTTGAGACAAGTGAGAAAGTTTGCTTTGCGAAGCAATCGCAACAGGAGTGCAAACGACGCGGCAATTTATTCGCTTGCAACCAACTGGTTCGCAAAGTTCGCGACGAACTTTGGTATACATCGCAAATTTTGCTGGTTCTCATCGAATGTCTTGCAACTCTAAGTTCTTTATTTCCAAGATATAGCCGTTAAAAGCCATTTCATTCACACGAAATCACTATCGCATTATTTCATAAAGAAATTTTATCTAAAAAATATATCTAATAATTATAAAATACACAAAATAAATATAAAAATTTAATTAAAATATTATTTATACAAATACAAATTATGAAGTAAATATTTTAATAAATTCAATAAATTGG
>NW_017259319.1:414483-418721 GCF_001594045.1 Atta colombica
TTTAAAAATTAAAGTAAAATTTAACGAGGAAAAGACAGTTATGAAATAGATGGAGATTGCGGGACACCACGATATCTTATATAATTTGCACTGCTTCTTCTGAGGTAACCGTTAAATTACTTCTTTACAGTTTAAACGTTATAACATGACCATTGGTCATTAGTGTTTGCTGCGTTGTAAAAGCTACATTTCAGTTTTGCAGACAGTTTTACAAGTGTGTACTATTTAAGTGTGTACTTTTAATTTTGAGAAGTATATTGGTATTAATTTTGAAACTTTAATTAGTTTGGAGGTACCTTTCCTTGGCTTTAAAATGAAATAATATTAAACAAAGTGTTTTTATATATTGTAAATAAATAATACAATATATTAAACTAAAAATTAATAAAATATGTGCATTTATCCAGCGTAAACTTATACTATGTATAAAGTTACTAGCTTTTTTTATTAAATTCGGTTTACAATAGATTTTAACTTTTTTGTAAATATGCTGGCCCACAAAAAAAGGTAATCCACGTAAAACTAATGTTATTTAATACATTGTTTGATTTTATCTAACAAATTGTATGTAAATTGTAGATAAATTGGAATATAATAATATAAAAATATTTTCAATATTTGTTGTCATTTTATAAAGTATTATCAGTAGCACATAAAAACTGCAATATTTATTTTGTCATACAATGAAATGAGGAAAAACTAAAACTGAACATCGAACAAAAAAAAGGGAGAGTACAGGTAGATCAGAGATAATACTTACATATGATATATAGTTGCCCACCAGCAGCCTGTCGCATGCATATCGCACCCTGCGACCCGTTTATATAATAAATACCCGCGATATATAATAAAGTGATATTAGTTGCAACTTGGCTACGTTTATTCAGTGCAATCCTTAGATGTATCCTTTCAATACCAACCTATTTTTTCCGCTCTTTCTAACTTATTCCTGAAACATCTCTCGATTCGCCTTTGCGGTTTGAGATATTTCTTCGTTTGCAATGGTTTGTAATTGTTTTGTATTGGTTTCCTGATTTTTCCTTGCAGAATGGTTTATTTGAATTAAAGTCTTCCCGCTCTAGATTAATCTACAGCCAAAGACGATTATTCTTCAATGTTCATTCCAATGATAGCTAAACAAGATTCACTTCAAATTTTTGGAAATGAAATTTCAACTCCAAGAAAAGTGATAGTTGCACCAGTTCGGCAAAAGTGAATTTCACTTTACTCCTTCAAGGAGTGAATTTCTTAAAAGATCAATTTTAATATCTCGCTTTTTAATGATTAATAGCTCTGCTTTTTTCTATTCGTTCGTTTAGCAAAAAACACGTCAAATGAGCCTAATTTCATTAAGATGAATTGAATGTAAGGGGACTAAACTTAATATTTACCTTCCGTCTCTGCTTTCAGAGAGAAATTATTCACTCTTCACAGAGATTAAAAATTAACTCTCACTTGGAGTGATTTTTCATTCTCAAAGAGTAATTCTTCAGTCTCTAAGGCCCGATTTCACAATATATGGTATCTAAAGATTAAAAGTAATCAAGAAATTCATGAATGAATTTCATTGATGAATCTGTTGATAACCTTTAATCTGTAGATAACTATATATTGTGAAAATGGGCCTGAAAGGCCCTAAGAGTGAAAATTTCACTCTTGCCGGACTGGCACTATCACTCTTCGTGAGAGAAATTTTACTCCTAAAAATTTCGAACATTGATAATTACAACAAAATTATGAAATTGAGTATGTGTCACTACTTATTGACTGTATAATCATACTAAAACAAATTATAGTGACATTGTTTTTGTGCCAATAATTCAAACATACAAATTCGGGAACATTCAGAGAAAATCGGGAAAAATCTTTACGGGGACATAAAGTTCAATCAAGGATTGATCCACAAGAAATTGACATCTGATAATTTTAAGTAAATTAATTAATAGTATTCTTTCTCTTCTCCCTTCTTCATAACCTTTCTCCCTCCTTCAGTTTTTTTTTTGTAAATATTACGTACTTCCTGCATATCTGAAGTAGTTTTACTCATAGCATGATTGACAGTCACTCTGTG
Source organism: Atta colombica (assembly GCF_001594045.1). NCBI lineage: Eukaryota > Metazoa > Arthropoda > Insecta > Hymenoptera > Formicidae > Atta > Atta colombica. The sequence goes on from NW_017259319.1 coordinate 416,555, forward strand.
GCTGACAAAATTGTAAATAATTATGTCATATAAATATTTGCTGAGTTATTTCGAGAAAGCAATATGGTATTCCATAATCCCTCTCCCTTTCTCTACTTTAATCCTTCATTATGTTTATTCATTAACAGGATTATTACTTTCCAAGTACTTAATAATATTGTATTAATATATTATCGTATAGTAACCGTTATATATAATTTCTGCGGATCTAAAGTTTAGAGATTTTAATTTTAGAAATTGAAGTAAAATTCTACATATACGTATAAAATACGATAAAGCTGACGAAGACTCACTAGCTCTGGGAAGCACGTAGTGGCGATACTCGCAAAAATTAACTGGAAGAAAATAACTCGGGCAGAAGTGAGTTATACCAGATTCCGGTCGTGCGGTTCCATAACCATGTGCGGGATATTAATTCGGCCATTATCGCACGAGTGGTTTCCAAAGCTGGCGGCGATCAAGCGGCCACAGCACACGTTTGCATGCAGAACACTCGCATGAGGGAACGAATCAGAGGATGATTTCTTCCTGCGCGAGTAACAGATCACCTCGGATCTGCCATTAACCTGAATATCTTTCAAATATACCCGTATAAAAAAATGTAATATCCAGCAAACGTTATCGGTCTCGGATCGACATACGCGTGCTTTACATATTAAGTAGGTAGTATTGCGTTAATTGCAATTCAGTGCGCAGCAAACACTCTTAATTTACGCCTAGTATAAACGTGTGCAGAATATAAAATCATTTTAATAGCAAAATATCATTCTTATTTATTCACAATTTTGTAATACTTACGAATGGAACATGCTCCGTGTTACGCAACATCGATTTTAATTATTTATTTAGCGTGCTTTATAATACATTTCGTAGACTTAAACTGGTACAACGAAACTGAATTTACATTTAGTTGGAATATATTAATTCATTATTTCGTAGCGAGTTCAGAAGCGATCAAGACGTAGCGAATATTTGCATTCGCATACATCCGCACATAGATGGGATTCAGGTTGGAAGACGAACTTTCACGACATAGTTGGGAGTCTAAATTCGTACTTGCATGATGAGTTTTACCATTAACCCAAATATATATTTCGCATTTACTTCAAAATCCGCGATGGATTGAAGTATTTCGATAGTGTTCTAAATTTTGTAATGTTAAGAGTTATTTATACTCGAGAGACGTGATAGTAAAGATAATGAATAATAAATTTGCTTACCTTTGTAAAGAAATAAAAAGATTTCTTGGAAAAAAATAAATTAAAAAATTTAACTCTCTCTTTTTAAATCCCTTTTTTAATTTTTACTAATAAAATTAATAAATAAAATTATTACTTTATTTATTTATAAAGTTACATTCGAATAAGACATTTTTCCTGCAATAATAAATTAACGCTGAAAAATGCATATATGCCTAAATACATTTATTAAATGTTACCAACATATATCTTTAAGCTACAGACGGTATGGAGATAATTATGTAAAAATAATTTCTATTCTCTCCGAATGCATATCAAATGATTCTATTAGACTGAACGTCCCGTTTTATTTCTCACCGATGACCTGCTCGAACCATGAGACTGCAATAGAAGGAGACATTCATTTGCATAATGAAAACGTCTATTATATCTGAACAAAAACCGCTCTTTCACTCCGGCAGAATTAAATTGTGACAGAAAACGACTTTCAAGAAGTCACGTTCAAGTGAGTAAGATCACTGGAATCGCTTTATGGTGACGTCGATAAAGTGTCCTGTGCCGCGTAATCCCGCAACAAAATTCACTTAAATCACGGGCTGGATGTGATGATGTTAACGGAAAATTTAAGCAACCCCGCTAGGGCATCTAAAAAGACTACTTTTAACAAACCGGTCGTTTCGTAGCTAGACCCACATCATTCTGGTACAGGTATCAAGCTTATCGTCCGTACGCGCCCGAGTGGATGTTATACCTCACATTTTACGATATCGCAAACGGGCATCGCTGTGTCGCGTGGCGTATACCGTTCCGGGCGTTAAATTTGTTAAACGACAAATGGTAGTACGTGCCGGAACTAGGCGCGGCTGTTTCAACGTGATGCACTTAGTGACGCAGATGTATTTTCCGCAAATGTTCGTACGCAGATCCATCGTTTAAATGATTCATATATATATATATATATATATATA
>NW_017259319.1:418736-424833 GCF_001594045.1 Atta colombica
TTTAAAAAAAAAAAAAAAAAAAAAAAAACATGATTTAAAAAGGATGGTTTTAAAGAATGATTTTTTTTTAAACCATGCTTTTTAAATGATATATTTTCCAGATAAATTATATACAGAAGTATTGTAATAACATTGCAACGTTTCAGCATATTACAGTATATGTAATATTACAGTAACATTGCAGCCAATGTTGCTGTAAATTTCTATGCTGTATAGATATTTTTTTGCCAATATTATTTGATTCACCAATCAATCATTTTCTGCCAAATTAAATAAAAGGTAAGTTTCCTTTTTTTGAGAGACTCGATTTTTTTAATCATTTTAAAAGTAAGGGACCGGCATATTGAATATAAATGCTAAATATCTGAATGTTATAACTTAATATTTCTCGTAATACTTAAACGACTGTACCTATTACGGTCTAAAGAAGTTGCGGCACGTTCACATGTCTTGTGAATGAGGTCAAAAATCCACATGTAGGAAGCTAGAACTAGAACTAAAAACAGATGGACGAAACGTGTTCAGTAGATTCAGAATGGAAGAAAATTGTTCTTGCGCAAAAAAAAAACGGATGTAACTTGACATGTTAATTCCAGGTCGAAGAATATCGTCGTTCAAGTGTACATTTTGCGTAAGGTATGCGCGCAACACTTCCGGAATTCGCAGTGAGTTCACAGCAAGTAATTAAACCTTGGAAATAATTCAGCCGCCGAATACTGCGCACCGTGTCGCTAATTATATTACATTACGCCGTACGTTTCTCTTGAACGTCGCGCAGATGATTCTCGTTCGTGCTCGATCGGCGACAGTACCTGTACGTGAATGAATTTGCGTTCACTCGGTTGTGATGTACGATACGAGCGTGATTCGAAGGGAAGGGAAACCTGCAACGTAGGGTTTCGAAGTTACATTGCTGCGCTGCGAATACCGAGAACCGACTATCTGGGAGCGAATCAATGCCCTTCGTCCTACATTATTCAGTTCAATCAAATACCGCTTCAGGCATTCAGGTCAGTCGCAGAGCGTCGTCTACAGATACCTACACATATAACAATACCACAGACATATGTGTAACATATCCTTTCAAAGAGCAAAGTTTTTATTTGGGAACGCAGAATACGAATTTGTTAATAAATTAATCGATTGAATAAGAGACTTGTTTAAGAGCTAATAAAAATAAATTGCAAACAAGTAACAAATGTAGATATGGATCAAAGAATAAAAAAAAAGAAATAAAATCTGTAACAATATGTGTGTCTAATTAAATGTAACATTAATGTAATAGATTCATTCCTCGCAATGCAGAAAGCTGTCGTACAAATGTCATACGTTGATCACGAAATTCGATACATGCCTGTCAATTGCAAATGACTATCGAACGACGTGCGTGACGGCGGTGCAAAGGGAACATTGAGTAAATAAAATCATACATAGTAAATAAGTCATATTTTTTTTCGATCGGACCAAAAAGGAACGGTATCGGATATCAACGGTTTTACAAATGACCTACATTTCTTCTTTGTTCACTTCCATGAAGTCCATGTTGCGATATGCGCGACTATGACTAACGAGCATGAGGAGACAAATTACGCTCGACTTACGATTTGCTGAAACATCCGAATATTGAAATATTATAGAGCTTCTTCTATAATACGGAATGGAATAAGCTACTTCGATAATAGGTGTCTGAGGAATGTGCAATCGGTAACACATATGTTTCTGAATTTGACAAAAATTTGAAGAGATTAAATGTTTACTATTAATGAAAATTGCTAATTTACTATTCATTACAAATTTTTTCATTTTATCAATAAATAAAATTTTAACAAATGTGATTTATTGGGTTGTCCGGAAAGTTCGTGCCGACTAACCTATATAATTTAATAAATGTATACTAAAATTTAAATTTAAATTTTTTGCATTTCAATTTTCCTTCAATATCGGCATGAACTTTTCGGACAACCCAATATATCAAATTTTTGGTAAAACAAAGTCATATTAAAATTGGCTAGATTTTTTACATGTTTATTTCTTGAAGCTTAATTCGACAAAATTTGTAATGCTGTATAATTCCATAACCATCGCTTTCTCACTATTGAAATAGATCAATCTTTTTTCGTTAACAGAAGTGTGATGATTCCAATGCGGCGTACATTCTGTATTTACATTCATGTAGAAATGTGACATTCGTCATATTGCTGAACTAGACCACGACTGGCTAGTAACTAATAAGTTATAACTTTACGCTTTGTGCGCCGTAGATTCTCCTGTGGTCGCTTCTATCAACGACTACCGTTGCGTAGAATACATCTGTCCTAGAGTGCACACAGAGAATCTCGAGTGGAGAGTAAACAGGATGTGTGACTTGTACCGTTCTGTAGAACTTAAAAGCTGAAACGAGCGACCTAACTTTCGTGACTTCATCCGTTGCCTTTGACTTTCCTAAATAGGAGAAAGTTTAATTAATTCCCATTGCGCTTCCATTTCGAAACAACAGTACTTTTTCTTTATCACGTAAAAGTATTGGTTATTTAATAAAAAATCTATTCCTCTCCTCTTTTTTCGTCTCTCTCTCTCTCTCTCTCTCTCTCTCTCTCTCTCTCTCTCTCTCTCTCTCAATTTTGAGACAACGAAGTATAAACATGGAAAGTTTATCGAGGATCAAATTTCCGCACGATATATTTCATCGTTGATCCCGGATATCTACGCGCGCGTCAACGCACATTGCCAGCGACGATTTTCTCGTGTACATATGCGCGTATCGCATCGTTACGCATATGTCAAATCCCACGAATAATAGGTGAATCGGCGCCCGTAGGTATGCCGGACATTTCGCCTCCCGCCGGGAGACATTTTTCACGTTGAATCCGGAAATAGTCTGTGCCGTTGCGCAGAGAGTATTTTGAGAAACGATCCATATTTATTACGAATAATATGCTCTTCTGAAAAACCAGAGATTAGGTCAAGGCGATATCGCTCATTTAAATATGTCGATATATATTATATAAATGTGATAATAATTGTCAAAGCGGATTCTATAAATTTTTCAAAATATAAAATTTATTTGTAACTTAATATTGTAACTATAAATTTGTAACTATAAATATTTCAAGATACTTTCGTAATATTTAAAATTTTACGACATTAATTATACAATTATTAAATCGTTGTCCCATATATTATAGAAAATGCATAAAGAGAAGAGAAAAAGAGAAAAGAAGAAGAAGATGAAGATGAAGAAAAAGAAGAAAAGAGAGTGACTAAACTAAAATCATGATGAACAAGAAGATACATAATACAAAAACGAAAGTAACTGGTACAAGGATAGGATCTTCTCCAGTCTCGAGAAAAACGCGGCCGATATCGTTTGTCACTTTGAACGACATGTACAATAAATCGAAAAAACGGCGAAACTCACCAGGTCGCAGAATCGATTATCTATCGCACTATCTCGCAGAATCGAATCGACGAATAAGTTGGTCGAAAGAAGTATCGATAAACGCGTCAACCTTTCTAGTGTAATTCCACCTTCTGTCGGTTCGTTTGCACCTGAGTCTCATCCGTTACAGCAGCTTATTGTGATCAAATGAACGACATTCAACATACCTTCTATTATTTTAGATAGATTGTTATAAAGAAAAAAATATATAATCAAACTCAATCTCTATGTAATTAAAATTAGGAGTAAGGTTTTTAAAATTTATTTTGCAGAAGAAAATCAAAAATTAATTGGAGTACTTTCAAACTCGCAAAAAAACTCGTGTTTCAGTCAACTGTTAAACCTTATAGCTTTCTTATATAAAAATTGTATAACAGAAAACAACAGACAATAAATAGATATAAAAATATTTAAACGATTAATTTATTCTGATACACTATACCTCCTGTAATTAGACGAGGTAGCAATGAAGTAAAGAGACATGTGCCATAAATTCACGAGGAGATTGCAGTCAAACGGTGATCCATCGGGATTTATATTTAATGAACTAGTGGAGATTCTGACTATCCTCTAGAGTTATGTTCACATCTGACATTTATCAGAAAACATTTCGACGTTATGGTAGTTGCCGAAGCGTGTAAGAAAGAAAAATGTAAGCAACGACTAAATCGTCGTTGATATTTACAGCGTCAGAAAAATGATACAAATATCAAAGGTTCTTGGATTAGGAATAGGATAAGTAGGATTCATAGAATATGTAGGAGTGGATTGATATTTTTACATTTTGTGAATTGAATATTTTTTAGTATGTTATTTGACTGTGTCTGGTTTTCATCTGTGCTTCACGATCAAACGAATAAAAATCCAACAATAATAGAGAATCATTTTAAAGTTGAACAACTGCAAATGATCATAACAGTAATACGGATTAAAACTTCGTTAGAAATCTCAAATTTCCATGAACATGTAAAACAATTTTTACATGTAACCATTTTTTTTACCTAATTATAGCTTTAACCACGAACAATTTAAGAGAAATTTTAGCTAGATTTTTAAAAAAAATATTGATTGTTGCAATTAAAGTGATTTCGAGTTCAAATAAAATTTTTCATTACCTAATATAGTACATAATGATTATAATAGTATTTATCGTCGCGTCGATTAGAATCTCTTCCACTGTTAATATGATATTTTCTTAAATTTGCAGTGATATTCTTTGATTATTTTCAAATTAAATCAGCATAATCTGAATTGGCTTATCTGTAAATTTCACTATACATTTCTTAAAGTCTTCAATTTAAATAAAAAATAACTTCCATTATCCACAGTTTATTGCAGACGGAAAAATATATACCAATAAATTTTCCGTAGATACGTTACGCGAAAATCTAATTGTTTTTCCCTCTTGCTAAGTAATATAAAACTTTCACATAAAGAAAATAAGTAGAGCGGAAACGATTGGCTTTAAAAATGTATAACTCTCATAACACATTGTACGTATGTCAATGGAATCATAGAGTTTGTGACAACTGTGGAGAGTTGGCTAAAGCCTTCTTATGTAGAGAGTCGATCACTACAAGCCGTTCCTATTCCAAGGTTAGAGAAGATTGGCAGGAATCGAAATCTCGTTAAGAGAAAAGCTTTAGAGTACACGTTTCACGGAAGAAAACGAACGAAGGATTTTTATGTCATTTCATGAAATCGCGCGAGCGTTCGACTAGATCGAAGAATCGATAGAGTCTACTTCCTTTCACCGTTTTACCGTTTGCGTGTGGTTTATCTTTATCTCGAATACAGTATTGCTGAAAATTTTTTCTTTTATTATTTTTTTCTTTAATTTTTGATTTTTCTTTTTTTGATTTCTTTTCTTTTTTTGCTTCCTTTATTTCAAAAGTGACACAATAAAATTTTCGAATTATTATCATGAATGAGTTAGGTAAACATTACTACTATTATCAATCATCAAAAGTTAACTCTGCGGTCTTTCAAGTGAACCATGAGTCCTTCAAAGAACAATCAAAATTTCAACAGTCAAAGTTTTCGTCCGTATTTTGCTACATAAAAAAAAAACAATATAATATCTGAGTTTAAAACTGTTCAGATAATTCAAAGTAGAGATATAAAACAATAAAAGAAAATTTTTGCTGATTTTTTACCACTTTTATTAGGAAAAATGTTGCTGGCATAAATAACTCATGGTTCATATGTTAATGAAAAACAATAGTTTACGCTATACGCAGGGTTAACTTCATTAAAAACTTTATTAAAAAATCGTCCAAACATCAAATAAAAAAGGTTTTAAAAAATCATTGAAATCATCATAACTCTAAAAAAAAAAAAGAGATTTAATGTTTTCAAGAACTGTAAAATAAAAATTATAAAAATTACAAAAATGGCATTCAATTATGTTATGAATATATTATTTTTGCTGATAATTTAATTAATTAATAATTTTCTGTCAAATTAAAAAATAATTTGTTCTCTTTCCCGGGAAATTTAATTTTTCTAGTTATATTTGAAAGTTGTATTACTTTGAAATAAAAGAGCAATATATAAAAAATATTTGAATATTTAGAAAATTCCTCATATATTTATCCAGAAAAGAGAAAGAGAGAGAGAGAGAGAGAGAGAGAGAGAGAGAGAGAGAGAGAGAGAGAG
>NW_017259319.1:424933-435286 GCF_001594045.1 Atta colombica
CGCGTTGTTTGTAATGCCATTATTATTTATCATTACTTTGTTGTAATAACAATTTAATAATAAGCGAATTTTTTATGGAGATAACGATAACACCAGAGTTGAAAAAGTCTATCGCTATTTGTAATAGAGAAAAGTCAGTTATCGAAAAAAAATAACTCGTTATTTACAATAGATAAAATAACGCAATAATACAACGAATTAAAATTTTTTTAAATAAATAACGACAAGTTAATTTTTAAATTAATTTTATCAACTTTAGCGCAATCTTAGCACTTAGTTGTCGTTAAAGTCGTAAAAAATTACAACGTCATTACTAAATCGTTTTTATAAAAAGTAACGATAAACGTAACAGCGTTATTACTTCCGTTCCCTGTATTTATCTAATAATGCTTTATTAATCCTAGAACGTTATTGTATGCAAAGCGAGCAAAGTTATTGAGCGCAGTAATCATCAGGAGGTCCAATTTGCCATGCTAAAAGCTAGGACAAGCTTTGAAAATTTCAATCCATTATATAGGCCTCCTTGTTTGGATCCTCATTGGTCAATATTACAATAGAAAGTGTGATATCACTTTTAAAGTTTTATGTTATTTTGTGTTATTATATATTTTATTGGTTAGAGTTATATATTTTATTGTTATGATGAGACACATTGGACTATATTCTATTTAATTTCAAAAATGAATTTGATAGTGTATTTATAATTTCTTTCCTTTCAAGTTAATAATTCCTTTCAGTTAATAATTAAGTTATTTGTTTATAAAAGTGTTTTTATAAAGGTCTGGATTATAAATATTTTGTCATTAAAACGTTCCATGCTGTGTGGGATACTGGTGACCCACGCTGGACTTTCCATTCAAGCCGCTTGATATTTTGGCTATAAAAAGACATGTAATTATAAAATAATTTCAGATTTCATATACGTGAATAAATAATTATGATGCAATGTTAGTACATTTGCTTTTCTCCATTTATAATAATAATTTTTATAATTTTTTTTCATTATGAAATACATTATTTAACAAATATAATAAACACAAACAAAAATTCCGTGAGTCATCAGTTATCCACGTGACGTGATAAGCTTTTATACAGAAAATGTTAAAAGTATGAAATGAACGAAAATCTTATGTTACAGTAGTTAAGAGTGGCCTATTTTTTCGGACATAAAATCTATGTATCAATAACGATATTGTATCTCTCTTTATATTAGTTTTAAGATTAAAGCGTATACTAAAATTTTTACAACTATTTCAAAGAAAATAAATTGACAAGTTAGCGAAATTATAATTATTAGGCGTAGTAAAAATAAATCCATTATTTTTCCATTCAATTTTATTCAAAAATAATGGATTTCTTTTTACTACACCTAATATAAAAAAATTATACAAAAATAAAATAAAATTTTCTATTGATAGTCGCAATTTTTATCTCGTTTCTATATATTCTGCAACAAATATTGATTACATTTCTGTTCAACATAAATTTTCATTTGTGAATTCACAGATAGAGAAAATCCTGGACATGAAATATCAAAATGCATCGTTTCGGTAAGCTGCTTAAGAATTTTTTGAATCATGATTCGTTGTGCCTTTCGATCTTTCTTTTCGCAGTATCGCTGCACTTACTCTTCGCGGTGCATATCTTGCGAAAGTAATACAAGTACCAACGGTAGTTGGAATTTTACGAGATCAGTGAGCAGAGCGAAGTTTAAGTGCATCCTACTCGAAAGAAACGCGCGTACTCTCAAGTTTGCTGATTTACATAACTATACATTATAATGCTGTACTTGAAGCAGTTAAGGAAAAATTTCATTTTTAAGAAAATTTTTTATGACAATTTTTAAAAATCGATGATAAAATGATAAAAACTGTAGACTTTTTTCAAAATTATTTTTCGATACACTTCTCGATATAATCGGCACATAATTCAAAATTAGCGAATATCTTTAGTTATTTTCTTCATATTAACTCGTGAATAATGAGTTAAATGTGGTCAGTTCTACGTACTAACCACGCCGTATAAATTAGTTTCCACTGAAGTTGGAATCCGTTGGAATCACGTTCAATTTGCGTAATGCGATCCTAACAGTTCTATTGACCGTAGTCCGAGCTTTGTCGTTCAAGGCTCGTCAAGATCGATCAAATCCTTACGGATTCCACTGATCGATCAAGGCTCTACCTAAAGTCAAATAAACCCAGCAAGTTAATGGTATTTGCATTTCAACCGCGATTGTCTTCATTTAAAGTGTAGCGCGTGTGTGCACAGCGCACAGACATCTCTCTGCTGGTGACATTATAGCGGATAGAATGCCCGAATACTCATAGACTCCTTCTCCTTCCCTTTGTGCTTACGTATCATAGACGGAGTGCACCCGATACTATGTTGCTCGCTTTGTTATCCCCACTTGGTATATTACATAAGACGGAGTACAACCGCTGTGTGGTTATTGTTGGAGTAACTCAAGGTAAATGTACATATTACGATCGCTGCTCTAATTTTCGGAATTGTTATTCAACGGAGGAGAGAAAGAGAGAATGAGAGAAAGACAGAGAGAAGAAAGAATTTGCACCAAGAAGATTAAATTGTTCGCAAATAGAAGATTATCATCGCTTCTATGATGCTTAAAGACTTAATTTCGTGTGGAGGTCAATTAACGTTGCTTTACGCTGCTAGTGTTACGAGCACGCACGCGTCGCATTGTTTCTTTTATCTTCTATAACACAGCACGAGAGGAACGCGAGCCAAGCATACCCCCTATGTGTTTCCCGAGGGAAAGCTGAATTTAAACAGCAAACATGTTTGTCGCGAATAACTAGTTTTTCCTCACAACATCATGCAATTTCAAACAACGCTGCTATTATCGCGTTAGTTATTTTTGAAAAGCATACAAATCCGTGTTGTAATCATTACGAAAATTCAATTTTTATGAATAACTTCTAAAATTTTTATCTATATGTCGCAAAGCAGAAACTGTGTGGCATATTACGATTAGTAAAGAAGAAGGTAGTATTATGGTCCCTCATTTACATTTTATACAATAACTTATTTAAATTTAAATATTGGTTACCAACCAATATTTAATACTTAAATTTAATACTTAATGATTACATTCGTTAAATTGTTTAATCAGTTCTGAACTCAAGTTTACAAACTATTAAATAAGTCACGTTTGATAACCGCTTATAATTCTCTGCAAGGAAAACTAGGTTGAAGTATAAGTACGGTTTCTGTGATTGCACGATTTCTTGCAAATTCACGTGCATAATATATGTATAAAGTTACGAGTCTAACAAATGTCTTTTTCTTCTCTTCGTAATCCATTGAAGATTACATAATAAAAGCACAACACATTACTATATTATACTGCACAAGTGTCTTAAATATTTTAACAAAATGTGTTCCCCGAAGATATATACTTGAAATCAGAAATCACACGAAATATATTAAAAAATTAAGATACTGATGGAGTGCTAGTTTATTAAGACATTTGAGAACTTCATTTCACTTCTGTCTCAATTACACGCTTGCATATTGCAATTCATACATTACATATTGCTACGGCTGGTAACTTCTATTACTTCTGTTACTCTCGCCTAATATTATGTAACAGAGGATATGGAACCACTTGCAGCTTGTACCCAGGAAACTCATACTTGCCGCGTCGAGTTTGCGGGTGCATATTGCACCATATAACTACGAATATAGAACGCTAAACTATAACTTGGTCATTGTAATTTGCATTGTGAATAGAATTTAATGCGTGTGTGTGTAAACAATTAGTTGACAAAATTGAGTATTTACTTGAATGACTAGCTATTCGTACCAAAGAAGGCATATATTTTTTAAGTAGTTACTTTTAATATCTTTGATATTTCTAACAAAAAATATCTCAGCAAAATTATTGACTGTACTATTAAATTAATGGTTTCATGGTCAAAATATGCAACAAAAAAGGGAAAGTGAAATTATTATTTCATCGATGGAAATTGTTCATTGCATTACTTCATGTTTGTTGTATGTATATTCTGGCTTTTCTAGCTTTTGTTACCCCCGGCTGATATTGCAGATAGAAGATACGGTATCGCTTTGTGCTGCTGCTTGCAAACTTATATCCGCTTATTACTCCCAGCCTCGTGTACAATACACATGACTGCAACTTAGACAATATTGTTTGCTTTGCCTTTGTTGCCTACACCATAGGAAAAGCGAATCGAGAAAGCCTGATCTTCCTCGTTATTACATCTTAGCCGCAGTGGAAGAAAACGGAATTTTTTTAATCGCAAAGTACGAAATGGCTACATGATAATGATCGATAATATAAATATTATTATTGAGAATTATTATTGAGAAATGCAGCGTACGTGAAACTTGATGCAACGATTAATAAACTAACGAAGAAATACAATTAGAAGTTGATCCGCTCCTCGAGCCGGCAAGCCGGCCACCAATGTAACGCTGAATTTCGTGCATCATTAGAGATCGTTATTAATTTAAAGGAAATAAAGTTTTGCAGCTAAATGATCTGGAACCTGTACTAGTTTTACACACTATCAAGCAACAATGAGCCAACGAAAGACTATTTGCTATTAGGTATTGTATAATAATGTCTAACAATGTGTACTTTTAACTATTCTCATTTACTAATAGCTATGTGTATCAGAAGAATTTTATTTCACAATCAGATACTCTAGAAAAATATATATTTTGGATTTTTTCTTAGAATTAAGAAGTGCTAATCTCTAAGTGAATATTCTAATTTTCTATAAAGAATATTTGTTTTCATGTTCAAATTGTATGTATGTTTCCATGCGAAATTATATTTCTATTTCTTCACATTGTTATTGTTACATGGGTATCAAATAATAAATGTCAAATTTTACAAATAATGCTCGAGGTATTTTAAAACCGATGCAGTATGTGTACATTTTGCGGAAATAGTTACATTCACAACAATCATGTATTAAATGTTTAAAATGTTTATAAACAAAAGCCAAATTAAAAACACTGACGATGCAGAAATTTTTGTGACAGCATCAACACAAAACCAGAAAAAATGTGAAAATAAAAGCGATGCGTTACCGCAGTGAATTAATATTATTAAATCGATTGATGAAATTCTATTTAATTGGATTAGTTCCTACCGCCGCGCTGTTAGGAATTTAGGACGCATCATGGAATTGACTGCGCAATATACATGAGATCAGCATCCTATGTAACCCGCAATTATGTCAACATTATCATAATTTTCTCGACAATAATTGTTATTACGATATATGCGTTTCAAAGTTGTTTGTTGCATGGGAATTATAGAGTAACATAAATATACATGAGTAATATAGCAAATAGAATTATTAAAATTATTATTTGAAATAAAAAGAAAAAAACCGAACAATTATATTTGTAATTCTATGCCAACAATACATTTAATATATCTAGTATATAATTTCGATAAATTAAAATATTTAAAAATATTTAAATTTTAAAGTTGTTAAAACAAATGACGCTGAAATTAAAATGATTAATACCACTGTATATCATTACTACTGTACTGTATATCATTAATGTCTGTAAGCCTTGCACATTGAGAAAAAAAAATAGTTGCAATTACCCTAATTATAATTATATATAATTTAATTATAATTTATAATTATTTTTGATGACAACTAATATTTTTTTAGTAAACATTTTTTTTGGTAAAATTATAAATATAATTATTATTACTAATATTATAGCAGCAATAACTACAATACTAACTTATTACTAGCATTGGTCATTAATGTTAGTAACTTATTGCTAACATTACAGCAATAAAAATTGTAAAAATAAAGCTTCTAATCATAATTATTTAACATGTAATAGTCGTACCAAACACTTTTCTCTCTCAATGTATTAGAATGATTAATAATATCATATCTAAAACAATTATAATATTTAAATACTTCTTATTTGCGAACACAGATAAAATATCTGTATTACAACATTTTTCTTACTATCTTCAAAACGTTAATTAATCTAAAGATATCTAATTGTAAATAAACCCGTAAACAAACTGACCGATAAACGATTTGCATCAATACGAATGACTTATTAATACATTTGATGAACATCTATCAAATCTAATAGAGCTTCATACAAAAATAGAATAGTGAGTGGATGATTGAAAACTGAAAGATGTAGAGAATCACAAACTTCGTTTCAAGATAATGGAAATGGTTATTGAAACTACAACATCGTCCTTGCAATAGGAAGATGTAAGGATATACTCTCGGTCCGAGAGTTAATACATCGATCGCACGAACTCCCGCAAATCCATTTACGTTTCACATGCTTCCGGATGCACGCTCGTCTACACTGGCTACTGATTTATTAACCTAAATTACCGGAGGATACGCTAACCAAACATTGCGTTCAAATGAACCACATTCAAGCGGACGTGAGTTGAACTCCTCTGATAAACTGAAATTTAATTTAAGTTAATTTTTCTAACAAGATCGAGAATCGTCGCAACGACAAAGAAGTCGAAATAGAAGAGAGCAAATTCGATAGGCGAGTTTTCTGATTATTCACTGCTTATAAGTGGTAATGCGCGTCAACACAGGAACAATGAAAACGTATACGACTAGCGGAGCTTTAGAAGTCCGAAAGACACGTAAGAGCTCGTAAATGAGTCTCGAGAATAATCGATAATATGTACAACACAGCTTGAATACGAACCTACTCTCGGACTGTTCCACGGGACAAATGGAATCCGCTTACAACAAAAACCAGTTGCTTCGGAATAAACTCGAGAGATACGTATTTCTTCGATCACAGAGATGCGAAATCGTCGAACTTCTACTGGAAATGTGTCGAGGGTCCTCCAAGGGCTCGGTGCTTTTCGAGATACCGAGCGAAATGCAATGTTGAATGGATGAATTCGTTCCACGGCAATCTCATGCTGGAAGGATGTACTCGCACTAATGCACACGGTCCAAGGCAAAATTGTAAATCGAATTACACGAAACGTTATGGGGACACATGACGAATTTAGTTGTTCGTTTTAGGGGAAGGTCGAGAAGAGGACCTTCTGGTTTTACAAGGTAGTTTTAGATGCATGCGGTATATACTGACGGACATTTTCAGAATTTCTATCGTTGCAGGACTGAATTTGAGTCCAATTCGTTGATTATTTAATGCTACGCATTTAATGACTTACACGACTCACTATTTTCGGACAAAAGAGAAATTGTAAAAGAAATTGTAAAATAAAATCATAATTTGTAAAACAAATAATAATAGAAAGAATAATACTGAATAACTAAAAAAAAAGTTAGTTAACCATATCATGCATGAGATACATCAAAAGAAATGATGTAAAACACTGAATAATGAATAATTAAATTTAAATAAATAGATTTAAATGGAAAGAGAATAGTTGGAATATTTTTCTGGAATCACGACGCAAGTTAATAATGTGCAGATAAATTCCTTGTCATTTAATATGCACGTTTATGCCATATAACATATCACGTTACATGACATCTCCGTTCTTGACTTTCAGCGAAACTTCTTGCTTAAAGTTTCTTGTCCGGTAACTGCTGGTAACAGCAGTGACACATTGGGAAAAATATAACACGATAAATATTCCGCATGTTATTCTACATATTTTTCTTTAACATAGATGTACAAGTTTAATATTTAATGATACTTTATATTGTCATATATTAAAAATAAATAATCGTTTAGAAAGATTATTAAAAAGCTTATCATTCTTTCACTGCATAATGAAATTTCGAAATTCTGTAAAACTAGATTTCATTCATGTATACCATAAATATTTTAAATGTTATAATTTTCTTTTTTACATCATATGGTCGTACATTGAAATAACATTTAGTCAACTCATGATATTTTAGTCAAAACATGACAAGCTACAGAAATAACGCGAATGTTCTATGAAGCTCATATTACTGTAACAGACATACGGAAACATTTCGAAAAATATTTTAAAAGGTTTCAAACATACTTCAACCGCCAGAATGCACAGGTGAAACTGGAGACAAGTTTTTTATGAAGCAGTACAGACCTGAAAGGTTACCGCGCTTTTTCACCTTGTTTATATACCCGGAGGGTTCTCAGAAACGCACTTTGAGGTTTAATATTGACAAAACCCGCGACAACGCTCAAAATCCGCATAGTAAAATGTAAAATATCGCCTTCGATTTGATGAAAAATCAAAAAGATGATTAGATGCTAGGTTAAATTGCAAATAACTGGTACCAATGATGACAGAAAAGGCCGTGCGCGATAAGATATGTATGCAACTTGTAACATCGGTCAGACTCTTCAGGTGCCCTCGAAATTAATGGGTTTACCGTTCCACTTTATGTCGTGAAATACATCGTCACGATGACACTACAATTTCTGTGTACGTTGAGAAATTTATGGAAAACGCAGTATCGTGATATATGCTTCTCATAACGCATAGATAGGTATACAAAAAAATACGACGTGCCATTTGGATCTGACATTTTGTGAAAGGTCTGTTGCATTCTTCAAACGTCTTTTATTACAAGTAATTAGGTAATTCAAATAATAAAAATAAAAGGAATGAGCTAAATTCGGATATGATTATATTAATATGATTTCATTTACATATATTACATAAATATGCCATATAGAAAATATGAAAAAGATTTATTAATGAAATTTTCTCAATACAATGAATTCAGTTTTTCGTGTCCTAATTATAATTATCAATTTCTGAAAACGTGTTCCGAAAAGATATGAGAAAGAAAAAATACTTTTGAGAAAAGCATTCATACACACATATGACATTAATATTAATTATTTTAATAATAAGCAAAAATTGATAGACATGTAAATAATCCAAATAAACGAAGAGTCAAATTTAAATTAGCAGATCTTAGTACCTAATAATATTTTTGCATAAATTTATACATTTTAATTATCAATTTGATATATAAATAATTATTGTTCCAACTTCAGTTTAGAACTGTGTTTCAAGATCAACAAATAATCAGTTTGCATAAACTGAAAAATTCATAAATTGCACAGGAATATTATTAAGCACTAAGAGTTGCTTTGAGCAAATTTAGCTCTTTTCATTTATTCGTATTGTTTATACATATATTAATTTTTACTTGTTAAAATAATTAATATTAATTATATGTTAATATAACACAGACTGTTTTATCTCAAAGTATTTTTTTCCTCCAAAGTATTTCTTTCACATCTTTTTGGAACACGTTTACGGAAATTGATAATTGAACACGATAAACTAAATTAATTTGTTGCATTAAGAAGATTTCATTAAATTTGTCTCTTTCGCATTTTCTATTTTGTGGCATGTTTAATATATGTAAACGAAACATATTAGTAAAATCATAATGTAGTACATTAAATTCGCATTATTTAAAACCCCGAGGCGTACGTTGATTATAATTAAAGTGCCGGACTAACGTCATTCGAGTAAACACCTGCGCGCATTAACAATTATCGATTTTCGAGCGAGGCTACAGAATCCCCTATTCTTGACGCAACCTTCGAGCCATCCATCCAGTAAAAATAATTACGTAAAAATATAAGCTGTGAGTTGCGGATTTTATTTTTAATTACATACTATTTGTTCGCGGACATTTCGCGGATTGCTTATCGGCCGGATATGCAGATCCGACGAAAATATTGTATGATGAGTGTTTAATGACAAGTGCTCGACTCACCCGATACATCGCTTATTGATACCCTCTCCCCATAAAGCCACCATCAATCGATCAGAACGCCGCCCCGTAAACGAGGCTCCGAGTGGGCGACTAATATTTTATTAGCATCTCGTTAGCACGTTGTCGTTAGGGGAACGAGACGCTTCATAAAATATGCAAGAAGTCGGGGACGCAGCACCCGCGGATACAACGCGCTAACAACGCGTCATAAACAATACATCCCTTGACCTCTTCAGTCTTTCCACACATGAGTTAGTTACTTTAGTGAGAGGGTGAGAGGATGTAGTCATGGCTTTGTTCTGCTAGGGTAAACCGCAAACCGAATGCACGCGCGAACCATCGCAATATAACAAAAGCTAATACTTAACGTAGTTAACAGTTGACATCACTAAACTTTAATCCGGGAGAATAACATCGACCCATTCGACGGTTTTGATTGTCAGTTCGAGGAAGCGGCTTAGAGGCTTAATTATTCGCAGAAACTCAAGGGAAATTAGGATAGACTGATATATCCGCGAATATATCTTGCCTATCGACAAGACAAATAATATTTTTCGAAGATGCTAAATCTAGCTCTTTGTCAAGGAGCTAGATTTAGCATCTTCGAAAAATATTATTATATTATTAT
>NW_017259319.1:435386-439877 GCF_001594045.1 Atta colombica
TTATTATACCAAAAATACTGATCTCAAAAAATATTTCAAAGCAAATATCAAAAAGGAACATCTATTACATACACAGGCTCTGTTGTCAAACATCTATATCTTTAATTATAGTTTCATAGATAAAAAGATTATATTACATTTATATTAATTTAGACAAAGTTGTTTAGAGCTTTTTCACACTGATTTGAAATTTGTTAATATTCGATATACTACGGGCTGCATTCCGTTATTAACTGCGATTACTTAACTGAAAATCTATAGCATACGTAACGTGAACTATAGATTTTCTGTACTCGCAGTGAATAACGGAATGCAGTCAAAATGTGTTAGTTCGAAAGTAAGGGTCGTTGAAAGCCAATCACGGTTTTCTATCGAGGGACACAGTATGTAGTGCTTGTGATTGAATATCGATACTTGGATAAATCATTTTGCGTCAAATGTGAACGCACATTGAATATTTATGAATATCATCATAACATAGGTTTACATAAAATAAAAGCTATACAGATTCTATGAATAATAATTCTTAGTCAGTAAGATTAGATGCTAACAAAAGTTAAAACTAGAAAATATTTTGCAGTGTATTGTTGACTCCAGTATGTGTTTTGAAAAAAATAGGTTAAATAATCATTAAAAATAAAATACAGGTTAGATTAACAAATTAAAACTATTTATAATTTAACCTATTAAATTTAATATAACCATATCATACTGATACACATCTAGTACATTGCGATATACATAATAAAACCAAAACTGTAAAAAATTCACTCGACATAAAAAACTCGAATGTCTATAATACTCGAATGAAATTGGAAGATGACTACCGTGAAAATGATTACTAAATAACATTGTTGAAAATTGAATAGCGAGTAAAATATCAATCATCGTACCATCTTCTTGTTTTCCGATACAAATTTGATTTTGTCAAAGAATAAAAAAAATAAGCAACATAAAGTTTCTTCGTTAGAAACATAATACATTGGATTATTGTGAAGGATTCAATTCAAAAGAAAGCGCTATCTATTGACAGATATCTGGTGTTGTTCGTTTATCTGTTTCAAGTTATCGGGATGTTGCACTCATTTCCGCGTTGAAACTCTAAGTCTTGCTTTGAAAATCAAAAATCTTTTATGGCAGGTGATATTTTATATATCGGAGATGTCACGTGTTCAATATCCACATCCTCCCTCGTGAACTTTGCATTTACAAGCAGGTCACACGTGTGAGGCATATTCTCGGCTACACTCGCGCCGCATTCTCATTTTGAATTCTAGTCCTGCTTCCGATTAGCATCAGCTTTCGAATGTCAAAAATTCAAGGCGCTATATTCATCCGTCAACATAACGACTTATTGGCATAAAATTCTATTTCATTTTTGTTCTGGAATAAAATTATATTTTCGTATAAATTGCATCTCTCTTTGCTATAATATATCAGAGATGTGCAAATTAATCGAGTACGAATTGAATTGAATCAAATCAAATAAGATTCAAACACAGAAAATAATTAGATCACAAAATAGAAATTAGTTTACTTAAGTATCAATAATAAAGAAAATAAAAACTAATTTTCACTTAGTTTAGTTTAAACTTAGTTTAGTTAGTTAAGTCACTTAGTCATTTTTAGCCAAATGAAAGAATTATAATAAAAAGAATAAGATAAGAAATTATTAACAATTTAAGAAATTAAAATGCATAAAAAGCTTTAAGATAAGACATTAAAATGCATAAGAATGTTTAATAAAAAGAATATAGAAAATCAAATAGTATAACAACTATAAAATCACACGATTGAATACATACATACAAATTATACAGTATTGTGATTGCAGTAAAACAAATATTTTTCATAAACTTCAATACAAAGTTCATGTTAATTCAAATTATTTTTTTGTTAATTAAGTGAGAAAAAGTATAGTCAAACAAGATTTTTGTGTTGAGTCAAAAATAATACATATTGTGTTAAAAAATTGATTAATTCAAACAATAAAATGAATACAAAAGCATAAAATAAAGTAAGTATCAAAATTACAAAATGTAGCTTCATGTCAATTCTGATGCAAAAAATAGTGAATTATTCTTTTGTTGATAACTTTTGGTGCCCACCAATTTGATTAGGTATACGCACAACTGCGCACCAGACTCGTATTGGTTATCGACTGGTTTGTAACTGCAGTTTTATTTTTTCAATATTTTACATGTTTTGTAATTTTATTTTATTGTCAAATTATGAGTACAATATATTTTATCAGCATTATATTAAACATTTAAATATATGTATATTTAAAATGATTTTATATCATTTAATTATTCTTATTATTTTAATTAATATAAATCTTTTTATTATCTATATGTTAAAATTCGACCTAATAATCATTATTAATTAAAATTTTTATGTTAATTAAAATTTTTATATTAATTAAAAGTTACGTTTCAATGATTTGATTTGGATTCAATTCGAATTCGAACAAAACAATGAAATTTAACATTAAAAAGCTTTGATTCTTAAATTTCATTTTATACATTTTTTTCTTCAAAGGATTGTAATGATTCGCAAAACTGGTTTTTATTTTCTTTATGTACGAATATAATTTTTATTACATGTACGATAGAGTGTATTATTATAATAATAACCCTACAAATTCATTAAATTCAAACGCAAAAGATATTAAGTTGACTGAGAAAACGTTTCAGTCTCTTAACAACATCGATAAAGTCCTGTTCCACTTCATTAATGTAAATTGATCTCTGTTCTTTGGAATATTATTCAAGCATACCGAAGAGAAATTGCCTATTTAGCCATTGAAAGAGAGAAAGATAGAACATATAATTAAGATATTTAAGTCTTATCGAAAACAAGAAAATTTATTTGTCTCTCATCGCGATATGACTTTTATATACGCAGGACGATCTCTGGTGGATTAAATCGCGCCACAAGTGTCACTGCTAATACTAAACGCCGACCAGCCGGTACGATGGGTACATGGGCATGGCATTTGGATTGCCAACAACATTTGGATGCGAGCCATAATTCCAACGAGAATATGGTGGTGTATGTGCGAAGGCCAAGTTAACAGGTAACACACGAATTCGATGTCGTGGAGAAGTACGCGTAAGCCGAACAGATAATCGTTTAAATCAAGAGGATTTAAACGATTGCCGCAGGTAATCCGCGACTCGACATACATAAATTCAAAATATCATGGCAAAGAATTATGAGCCGTTATCATGAATGTAAAGCCACTTAAAACTGAGCTAAAATAAGCTGATTTGACATATTAATAAATTTAATGAACACGCAAGTAAGGATTATGTTCATTTTTATGTATTTGTATATTTCGTAATATTCTATCTTATAATTTTTATTTCAATATTTATATTTAATTTTTATTTAATTTTTATTTCAATAAATTCAATTCTTTAATTGACTTAGAAAAAGAATTTCACTGTATTTAAAAAAATATTTAGTAATATTTCTATCTACATTGTATTATCCTATATTATAATTATTATTATATAATACATCTTCAATTGTTAAAAACATTTTTTAAAAATTATAAAAACAAAATAATTTAATAAAGATTTGCTTAATTATGTTCCTATAATCCGTAATTATTATTTTATAAATTATAAAAATATGACAATTTGTGAACGTAAAGCACTAATGTGACAGTTAAAAAATGTTATATTTATATTTGATATAAAGGATATAAGATATGAAATAATATAATTTTTAATAATTTTTGTTTAACAAATGTTAAAATAAAAGTCAAAATAAATCCATTTAAAAGTTTTAAAAGAAAAATAATGAGAATGACTTTAATTTCTATGGTCAGAACAACACAATTTCTCATGATAAATCTTATACCAGAATGACAAGATTCCTTTCCTAAATATGGTAATTAGTTGTGAAAGATATACTCTTTCCCTCTTCTCCCTCGATGGAAGATTCTATTGGAGATCTTAAGTTATTTGCATTGTAACTCAAGAACATAGATACGGTAAAGTTGTCTTCCTCGATTGATTCTTCTTCATATTGTTGTATTTATTCTTGATTATTTATAAAATCTGTTGTCTTTTCCATTGTCCTTAAAATGACTCTTTTGTTTGATATTAATTTTATTTCGTTATTATTGAAATTATTTGCTTAGCACTTGTATTTGGACATAGCTATGCAGCACAAGAAAAAAGCCTTTTTCCTCATATACTTACTTTGACCTATATCGGATATTATATCACAAGTATGATTTTATCCCTAGTGACGAGCAAGATAATAGACAATCTTGGGGAGTGCTATAATAATCGCGAGTGGACGATGCAGAAAGCTAGAGAGGGGAGAAGTGATGAGAGGGGATGAAAGAGGAGTAAGAGAAAGGAAGGAGGGGAGAGAGAGAGAGAGAGAGAGAGAGAGGAAGAGACGTTACAGGCTCTTCACTGTATGCAAGATAGTCGAATTTGATTTTCCAAATACATGATATATATATATATA
>NW_017259319.1:440176-446112 GCF_001594045.1 Atta colombica
ATATAAAATACACACACATGTATTTATCCTTCCTTCTTTACTACCAAAATATTTTTTTCTTTCTTAGTTATAAAATATATATATATATATTTTTTTTTGTCTTCTTTTTTGCTGTTATGAAATATCTTTTCCTTTTTTCGAAATATATATGTATGTATGTATGTATATATATATATATATATATAGAGAGAGAGAGAGAGAGAGAGAGAGAGAGAGAGAAAGAGAGAGAGAGAGAGAGAGATTAGATTGAATGAGAAACCTGCCAACACTAACATTCCTCTCAATTTCGCAATAACTGAGTCAGATGTATTTTCTCTATTTCTCTTTCTTTTTTTCTAGATCTTTCCTCGATTTGTTATCTTTCTCGCATTCTATTCTTTCGCTGTCATACACATACAAGCTCATTTAGCTACAATCTTGTTCGCGTTCCATCTTCATCCTTGATTCGATCTCATTCAGTCCATCGAAGCACTAAAGACAGAAAAACTTTACGATCCTATCGATTTTACTCGACTAATTTCAAGAAATCATGAAATTATCCAAAATAAATCTAATTAGTATCGAAAATACTATGCACATACACAAAAGTGGCACAATGTATTTTGGAGTAGGATTACTGCATATGGTACAATCAACATAAAGTTATGATATGCTAACATATGGGCTAATATCAATATCAATAACATTCAGTATTGATTGAACATCATGTATTACCTCATTATACTATATATATACTATATATATCGCTTTATTATTTTGATGCACGATTTCATCGTTGTTGACTTTCGTTTAACGATTCCTCGTTTTCCAGAATTATAATAAATTTTTATATATTTTATATAAGAATTATATAAAAAGAGATTAAAAATTATAGTTAAAATTAATCTTATCGTTAATAAAACGTAACTGTTGTTTTAATAAAAAAAATATAAATGTTACTACCGATGCGTTTTTTCTTCAAGAAGGCAGGAAAATCAAGCCTCCTAGTTCTCCTATTTGATTATTTCCTCGTCGTTGCTTCCCATCATCGTGTGACTCTAGGTCTCGTTATTGACGGGCGAAACGCTATTTCTCTCGCCGGACGTATTTACCTAAGCGACGTTGCGAGATGAACAAGGCGTTCTACTTATTTCAGCGGAAAATATTCTTGAGTAGGCCGTTGAATACAGCAGCCAAGGAGAGAGAACTTTAGCTCCTTCTTTTCCCTTGATGACTCTCGTTGTCATAGTAACGATGAAAGACACGATACATCGTCTTGAGGAAAGGACGAAAATTGGATCCGATTTATACCAACCGACAGCCAGCTTGTCGTTGTACAACTAAAGTTGTCAGCAACTAAAAGGTTACAACACTTTCGTTTTAAATGAGTTTCGTAATGCAATCTGATCATCGAACAATTGGTTATTATTTATGAATCCATAAGTAAGAACCAATCGCCCGATGAATAAGCTGCATTTCGAAACTCATTTAAAAAAATGTGTTGCAACTTTTAATTGCTGACTGTACATGTTCTTATGAGATACAATCCACGAAATTCAATCTTCTATCAGCTTGATTCAGAGCTTTGCTATCTATTTCAATATTCAATAGATGATAACGAAATTATCTTGTATTTGCTAGTGGAAACAAGAGCTATGTAGAAATGACTGGACACTTTGAAAATTAGTGATGATATTAGTGTCGGAAGTGCGTCATGCGATATCACTTCCGATGTGATCAGCACAGCCACGCGGACAACATAAATCATCCAAATAAACTTCACGCTTTCGCGTAGTAATCCATTAGTCGATTATATAAATATTATCCGAGAATGGAGTTGAAGAGAAAATGCATGCTTAGCAAATTACATTATATTAATATACAAGTAAATTAATTACCGCATGTTTTAATCATAATTTAAAAAAATAACACACAAGATAATTATCGAAAAACAAACAAGAATAATTCATAAAAGTTCGCATCGTTGTTTAACGACATTATTTTCAGCGTTGTATAATAATGCGATAGTACATGACAGCTTGATTATAAATGATAAATATATTATATAATTTAGACTTTTGCATTGTTTAAATTCGTATAACTCAGATTTGGAACTGATTCTCACTTGATTGACAGAATAATTATTTCATCTTGCGTAACTGACAAATAATTTTCGCACTAACAAAGCCAACTTGCGAACAGTGGATAAACGCAAGAAACGACATCTGGATGACATTTTAATCTTTTAACGGCCTGCATTTGATTTGGAAAATTTGTCACTCAAATGAATATCTCAATTTGTCCTCTTAATCTAGATATTTTCTATATTTTTTACGAAAATTTATTATAAAGTTATATATAATTTATTATATATGTCGATATTAGAATTAAAAGACAAAACAGACTTCTATATGGTATAAAGATTATGCGATTTCGTGGGTTTCTTTCGTGTCCAGATCCATTCTTGAAATGCCAACGTTTCGTGAACCTTGCAGTTCACTTCATCAGGGCGAGGAGCAGTCTGATGAAGAGCCTGATACTGCAAGGTTCATGAAACGTTGGCATTTCAAGAATGGATCTGGACACGAAAGAAACCCACGAAACGCATAATCTTTATATAGAAAGGACCCGTGGAAGTCTCAAGAATATTAAAACAGATTTCTGTCAATGTAATTACTTATTACGTGAGCCTGACCATCGGATCTACAGTTCAGAAGAGAAATATTTACTTAGAGATGCCTTGTCAAGTGTACCTCTTCAAAGTAGATAAGAAGAAAGTTTCCGACCAGCGTTAATAAGACACGAACTTTAAAAGTTTACATTCGCAAAATTATGGGAGGTAAATGGATGCTCATAAAACTTTATTGTGCCAAATACGCAAACTTCCCATACATTTCTCGACATCTTTTCGATAAATTAATATTCTAATACTCTCACATCCTCATATATGCTGTTAATTAATACATCACTCCATTACTTCAAAAGTGATACAATTAAAACATGTGATTTTCGAGTTATTACCACGAATGTAAATATTATCTCATCAATCATCATAAATGAACTAACATAATTTCATAAAGAAGTCATTATAATCATTATAACTTAAAAAAATTATTTTAAAAAATTGTTACAATTAAAAATAGATGGTTTGTGTGTATGAATGAAGGCTTGTAAAATGATAAAAAGACATTTAATCTTAAGGTCTTGATATTAAACAATACATTCTTTTTGCCGATATTATTTGATTAGTCAATAATTTACTGTCAAGTTAAAAAAATTTTTTCCTTTTTCTGAAAAATTTAATTTTTTAAATAAATCTTTTTTATAACTCTTAAATTTTCATACAGATAAAGTTTTTCGTTATTTATATATTTACATTATATGGTTTTATGACACTGTTTAATTTTTTAGTTATGTTACTTTTGAAATAAGAAAATAACATCTTAATTCCGACTTGATTATTATTTTATTATTATATATAAATTAATTCTAAAATGTTAAATTTTATGTGTAAGTGAGCGTTAAGTTATGACATTAGTAGTTACCAAGAGATCCAATCTATCATGCTAAAAGTTAGGACACGCGGGGGCCAGCTTCTAAAAATTCAATTTGTTATATGTGTGTGTGTGTATTAATTTGAAATCCCTGGTAAAATCTTTTTAACAGAACATGATAAGTGATTTTTAAAAGTAGTTTTGTGTTATTAATATTTTACTGGTGTTATGAGATATATATTGGATTAAATGGAAGTAATATATATTGAACTAAAATATCATTTCAAAATTGAATTTAATAATGTATTTATTCTTTCTTCCCTTTTAAATTAATAATTAAATCATTTATGTTTATTGTTTTCTGCATATTTATATGTATAGTTTATATATATTTACATGTTAAAAATTTAGATTATAAATATTTTATTATTTAAAATGAAATGCATAAAAATCTTCTATTACATTAATTAAGAATGACCTATTTCTTCGTAAAATTTAGGGAATCAATAGTAATACTATATCATTTGACATCGATAGCGTTTTAGAGTTAAGTCTACTAAGCGAATAATTTTGATGTTAAAGTAAGCGATATAAAAGTTTTCTTTATCGTTTTATCGTTACCGATATTATCCTATCTATATATTATTTAACTTTATTTGTTTATTGCAAGCTATACGATATTTTTCAAAAACAACGGTTCTTTAAGCATCATTTCATGCACATATCGGAACGAAGAGAGAGAGAGAGAGAGAGAGAGAAGGGGAGGAGGGAGGGAGGGAGAGAGAGAGAGAGAGAAAAAGAGAGAGAAAGCTTGTCCCGTGTAACGTGGATGCACGATATTGTTCGCCTCGCAGGATAGATAGGTTACGCCAGCATGTATCCGATCCGGGCATATTTTCCCTGTAATCTTACCACAAGGGGGGTGTAAATGATCCGGAGAATCTTTTTCCTACCTCCACGAAACGTGCCATCTGATGGAGCATCCACTCGTTTCTCTCTCGCTTTGTCTACGTTCCACGAGTTTATAGTTTTCATCCACTCCAGTCGCATAGACGCCACAGCACCAAAGTTATTCGCATTCGTCAAGCACTATAACTTCGTTCGCCTATGTGTGCGCCACAGTTCACTATAAAGTTATATTAATGATATTATTCCCATGCGCCCGTCGTAGAAACTTCATTGTTTCGTAAGAAGAAATTAATTCGCCTTGTGAGAAAGTTGCGTTATGCAACATAGCGATATTAATGCCGTTATATAGATACAAATTTCATCGCAATATGAAAAGATAATAAAATTGCATAAAACCAGCTTTGACATTTACATAAGACTTATTAAAACGGTATTTTTTAAAATTTATAGGATCGTAAAAGTAGAAACGATGTAAAACAAGAAAAGTAATTAATAAATGTTTGGTTAACCTTTAGTGGGCGGATCTATTTTTAAAAGTTTACCTTTTTCTTGAGTAAAAGATTTGTTATAGTTCGTTATTTCAATGTGTTTCTTGTCTCAAAACATCGATATAACATCGTTTCAGCGCCATTATAGTTTTCTCGTTCTGTACAGATTAACAAAAAAAAGAATGTCAGCGCGTTTTATATACAATATAAAATATATAAAACGTGCTGATATTCTTCGTTAATTGATTCGCAAAATATTTGTGTTACCTATCGGTCTAATTACTATTTTTGTACTTTTCTTTATTTCTTCATCAAAGATACTAAAATCAACTTATCAAAAGCTCGAGAAGAATCACATATCAAAATCCAAACTACAGCTTTTCAAACTGAAAAAGTCGTGAGTCTCTCACCGCGAAGAGAAAGCGAAAGTATTCCAAGCAACTTGTATAAAGTATTATGATAATTTCATTCAATTAATAACGTTCTTAATTATTTTAGAGATTTTTAAATATTCAAAATTTCTAAATACATTCAAGATATACATGTATATATATATATATATATAATGTACTTAATGTAATTTCTCATTAAGAGTGAAGATAATCATTAGCGATCGACCAAAGAAGAATTACAAAAATTTGTTATAGCTATATTTTATTCAATTTAAGAATTAATATTAATATTAATATATTATATTAGATGTATCAGATTATAATCGTCTTGAATAAAACAGAGTTGTTAAAGAAGCAAAATTTATAATCTTATCGTTTTCGTATCTTGCTACTATATGTAGCTTGCATACTTTAAAGAGATGTTTCAGAAAACAGCGAGCTTTCAAAGGGAGCTTTTCTGCCGTAAGATTCTTATGACTCATGAGAAAACTGTAACAAACTTTTATAGTGGGCTGTACTCCCCGCTGACGCTCTTTCAATACAGATTCCTTTCGCAACACTCTCGACCATTTTCTTTCTTTCCCAAGTCTTTTGCTAACCAAGGAAAAGAAAAGGAGAAAGAAATCAATGAACTCTTTCCAACATACATAAAAATATACATACATATATATATA
>NW_017259319.1:446212-446727 GCF_001594045.1 Atta colombica
TCTTTACGAATTTGTTTTTTGAACTATGATAATTTTTAATCAAATTATGACTAATCAAAGTCAAAATGCTCTTTTTATTTAATCCGCGATAATTCAGTAACAAAAATTTTAGGAACATTTTTAAATTTCGTTTTAAATTAAAAATGTTCCTAAAATTTTAGAAAATTAAAAAATTTTTGTAATTTTTTTGGCACGTGATAGGCCCGCAAAGTAAAAAGAAAATTATATCCAGCTCGTAATATTTTATATGTAAAAATTACCAAACTCTTAGATACTTAAAAGACATATCGACTTTTCGAAATTAGAAATTTTAAGTTTTAAAACTTTTTGTTTAAATTTAAATTTCGTTCATTTTTAACAAAGTTGCTTAAATAGTTACAGTTGCTTAAATATTAAAGTTCCTAGCGCTATGAACTTTCGTTCCAACACAATATATATATGTGTGTGTGTGTGTGTGTGTGTGTGTGTGTGTGTGTGTGTGTGTGTGTGTGTGTGTGTGTGTGTGTGTGTGTGTG
>NW_017259319.1:446827-449870 GCF_001594045.1 Atta colombica
TGTGTGTGTGTGTGTGTGTGTGTGTGTGTGTGTGTTTATAATAAATATTCAAAAAGCTAGAATAATTATCATAATCTTATTCGTTAGCAATCATCGCAAAACTTTCTCCAATAATTAAATTCACGTCTATAAAGTCCGCGGAAACTTGTCGCACAAGTCTGTGTGCGAATATTATCCTTCGGGAAACATAAACCTTTTCCGGTGTGCGCACATTAAAGTAACAGAAGCAAACTAGTATCGTCGTGTAATATTTTGCAGGAGTGGACTTTTGCGAATGGAGTAGCGAGAAGGGAAATGAGCTGCCGTGAGTGTGATCGCGGGAAAACTCGCGCGATGCATCTCCGATGTCGGAAAAATTACTGCGCCTGAGGGAGAAACGGAAGGAAGGATGGAAGTCCGAAAAGAACGCGCGAAGAATTTCCGTAGTCGTAAACACAGATTTGCTACGTTTTTCAAAGTTTGTGCAACATTAAAGAAATTTCGTTATATAATATCTTTTTTAATCATGAAAAGATTCAACATCGTATACGAGCCAAATCTCTTTCTTATCGTTATTCCAGTTTTGTGTTTAAAATTATAGGCGTACTCGGGAAATTATTCGCGCACAGATGCGCTGCGATGATAGAGTGTAAGATGTATCGGTAACGGAAGAAAAAGAGCTGAGAGATTAAACGTTGTGTAATTACGCGACAAGGTTCGCCCCTCGTCCGTAGATAGCAATTACCCTCCAGAGACGAAGAAAGACGTTTCTTTAGAGGTGCACGCGCGAGGGAAGCAGCTGCAGTTGCGAGCGAAACGAAATTACCCCGATTGCTTTCCCGTCAAGCAGCCACAGTCGGCAAAATATTTTTTTTTGTGTCCCACATCTCTCGCATCTTCCGTATTCTTCATATTCGAATTGCCTGAGTACTCTACTATTCGCTGACAGAAATGCTTGACAAATCTGCCTGCTGAAATAAATCTTGCAAATTCGTATAGTGGAAAATTAAACGAATACGAATAAAGATAGAATCTCATGCTCACACAACTTCCTGATGTTCCATTTTTGAAACATCTCTCTCTCTCTCTCTCTCTCTCTCTCTCTCTCTCTCGACGGTACGGAAAAGAATAAACCACAAACAGGTTACGATCGATAATATCGTTGACATAGTTATTAACTATCACCATTTGCATGAGTCATATTAATAGACTTAGAATTATGAATAAATGTATAATATATATGGATAATAACGACCACGCGACCTAGCTTCATAAATAAACATCTAATCGATTTGACTTGGAAAAATAACGATGGAATCGTTAATCCGTAAAACGCATAAAGGGAGAAATATGCAGGCGCAGCCTGCGCAGCGAAATATATTATGCAAACAGCACGCGTGGCTGTAAGCAATATGGGAACGACGCTACTGCTTTTCAAGCTTTTGTGAAAAAAACTCGCATTTTTTAACCGTTCTACTCAAGCGCATGCAACTACATGCGAGAGTGTCAGTTTGAGCGTTCATTTATTCTTTCCTTGGCGTTTGGATATTTCAGTAGAAAAACTCATTTACCGATGCGCATTCCGACTGAAATGCATGGTATCCTTGGACATTTCTGTTGAAATCGGATTTTATAGACTTCCGATTCATGTTTGTTTGCCAAAGAAAATACGTATGGATTCGCACCGAAATCACACCGATGAAAACAGCTCATCGATATACGACGATATATTTATATGCGAAAGATATATTTATATGCGGAGTCTGGGGAAGCGGCAACGATAGTTTGTGATTTTTATAAGGGAAGAATCCACAGCTTGTTTACGTGAATCTTGGCATGCTTCCAAAAAGCATTCTCCGTTCATTTATCGCTTCTACCTTTGCAAAAATACCGATCGTGCTTCTTAATTAATACAGAAAGGTATGCTGATGTATGTGCACGCGCCAGTAGCGCATCGTCCTCGATTTATTAGCTTGTGGTGCCAAGAAATATGAAACAACAAACACATGAAACAAATTTAATATATAGCAAATTTTGTTTTATTAAGAATATTATATTTTACTGTAGTAGGGCTAATAAATAAGCCTCATAAATTTCATTTGCATTTGACCCTGTTTTGCTTCCATTTTATCTCTATTTTTTATAAAGATATTATGATGAAAAGATTAGAGCCTCGATCACATAGTATTTTTTCATTATAATATTATTTAACAGTGTCTCGTGTATTCTTTCTTTCTGGATTTCTGCCTTTATTACATTGAATATTACGATAATTCGGTTAGTTTCTCGCATATATATTTTCTCGTTATTACACTCGTAAAGAGTCGCTAAGCGTACACACCGATTAAAGAGTAAATGAGTATGATGAGGATCTTGATAAAGATGTTATTAACGTCATCATAAAGTATTTTAAGTCGTTATCCAATATACATTTATATTCAATTTTTAATCGACTTTTCGAAAAATTGTATTTTATAAACGTACATTTATAATCGCTCTTATTTAAAACTAGACAATTATAATTATAACAGAAAATAAAAAAGGAGTGCTACGTATTTAATTGTACCATTCTAACGAAGATACATGCGACCAGCAAAATTAAGAGAACGACCAAACGAGATTTTCTCATTTAAAAGTAGAAATGGTCGCCAATTAAAACTATACTGCCAATCACTGCGCGCCTTGATAATTTATTATGGAAATTAATTCTCAATATCACAAAAATTTTTCCTATCATTTCCATATTATTTCTCTATCGACTGTAACTATCGAAAAGTCTCACATTTTTATCGAGCAGCATCAAATCTAATTGCGAGCGCTGATCGCTTTTTTTAACGGACAGTTAATTAATGGGATACGACACGCCACGATATTGTATTAAGCTTTACATTTCGATTTACCGACCACTCTCAAATATAATAGATTCTTATGTAACAGAAATTTCCTAAATATTATTACAGTAATAAATAGAAATTCCATTTTTTTCTTATGCTATATAATTATAAAATCTAAAAAAAATATCAAGTAACGAGTATTTATGAAAAAAATATGCAGATAAATAATT
>NW_017259319.1:449970-457430 GCF_001594045.1 Atta colombica
CAAATATAACTATTTTTGCAAAATGATTAGATACAACAGGGCAATAAAACAGTAATTCTTGTGCAAACCAAATGGTTAACAAAACAACTT
This sequence comes from Atta colombica, assembly GCF_001594045.1. Lineage (NCBI taxonomy): Eukaryota > Metazoa > Arthropoda > Insecta > Hymenoptera > Formicidae > Atta > Atta colombica. Next base: position 450,061 of record NW_017259319.1, read on the forward strand.
TATTAATAATTAATCCGTTTACATGTTCGACTCACTTTTGAACCATCCTCAGAAATGTTGTAATTACAAAAAAAAATTTTTTCTTATAAACTAATTCATTTCAGTGAGTCACCTCCATCTATTAACGGAAACTATAATATAAAAACAAACTCTAATAACAATCTAAAATATATTAAAATTATTAAAAAATAAATTTTTTGGAAGCAAAAACGATTTATTGTAAAACAATAAATAGAAGATAGCTCATTAAAATAAAAATTCACCATATCGCGAACACTTAAATTTTGTAGGTTTAGTCAAAAAACTAGTCTTTGACCATTCAGTGAATAAGTGTCAATTATTGTTGAAATTAATGGATAATTTACTTTTAATACACTTAGAACGTTAATCACAAAGAAAAAGAAAAAAGAAAGAAAAAAATTTCTGATATTAATTATAGTCCAGACGAATATCAAACCAAAACTGAATCATTAATAATTTAATCTGTAACGAACTGATCAGTGTACATTCTTCGTTTTTGCTTCCAAAAAGTTTATCTTTTAATAATTTTAATACACTTTAGATTGTTATTAGAGTTTGTTTTTATATTATAGTATGTTATAGTATATTTTATATTATAGTTTCTGTTAATAGGTGGCTTACTGAAATGAATTAGTTTGTAAGAAAAATTTTTTTTTGTAATTACAACTGTCATACTGTCTCTGAGGATGACTCGAAAATGAGCTGAAAGCAGATTAATTATTAATAAAATTGTTTTGTTAACCGTTTGGTTTGTACAAAAATTACCGTTCTTGACATCTATTGCCCTGTTGTATCCAATTGCCATTTTGTATCATTAAGAAATCTTTAGAAATTAATTTATATATCCTTACAAATATAATTACATTTTGAGTATAATTAAATTCTCATTATTTATATTTAAAAAGAGATAAAAAAATTTTATTTGTCTTTTTTCTTGTTTTAAATCTTAGATAGATACATATATCTATCCTAAAAATAAATTAAAAATTAAAAAATTTATGCAAAATTTTATTACAAATATTTTCAATTTTAAAAGTATTAGAATTAACAGATGAAAAGAAAAAGAATTTTCATATTCTTCAATAGAAAGCTGACGATAAACAATATGGTATGTAGCTAGAGAGAATTCAGGTCAGCTGATCACTAAATTGTCAGCGTATTGCCCTGAAAGGGTTGCAGAAAGAAATCGGTTAATGTAGCGTCCGTTTGCGCGGGTGCAAAACGCACGTTACCCGGCTAGCCGAGTGTTTACCTAACTAGGAAAGAACGGATCTAGGCTGTGGGTAGGGTAAAATCAATGCGCGGTTTAGACGACGGCAAGCCAGAAGAGAACGATGATGTAAGGGTGAGAGGATGGGAGACGTTACTGGTAAGCACGAGGGTGAGAGAATGGACATGCAAGAGAACGTGCGATGGAGCGAGAAACCAAGAAAGAGAGAAAAGAGGGAGAGAAAGAAAGAGATGTAGACAGTGGCGGAGAAGGGGATAGGCAAGAAAGAGACTGTCGAGTCGGAGGATGAGAGATGAGACGAGAGAAATGGGAAGAGTAAGAGGGCCAAGAGAGTGAAGCGAGAAAGTGAACCGTTGGATAGGCTGCTATGTAATAGTGTAAGTATGATATAGGTTGTAGGTATGATAAAGGTAGGATGAGAGATTGTAGGCGGGTAGGTAACGGGAAGAGACTGAAGGAGAGAGAGAAAGAGAGCGGGGCAGGTGGTGCGAGAGACGTAAAGCAGAAGGGCGCAGGATCGTCGTCGAGTAGTTCGTCCGTCGTAGTTGTTGTCCTCGTCGAAGGATGGTCTCGACGCTTTGTGAAGGGGGATGGAAAGTGTTGAGGGCCAAGCAGCTCTGGAGAGCGGCTCTCTGAAGGGTGTCGTTCTGACACACTGCTCTACATTCCATCGACCATCCTCCTTCCTTCTCACCGCTTCGCCTTCCACTCTCGTACGAATCCACTGCTACTATCGTCGCGATTCAGACATCGTCGAGCGATAATCGCCGATGTGTGCGACATTGTGCTCATAATGCCCGCGGCGAACCGAGAGATGTTGTTTCTATTTCGTTAGGGTGAGTGGACTGGCACTTGAAGCGATTTTACGGTCAACATGGGATTATACGATAGTGCGAGTATCTCGTTGAGGAATGCACGCGTTGGCGGAGATTGCGAAGTCGTTGCCGCGAGTTCAACGATGAAGTAATAAACTTCGTTGTTTCCATTTTACGTTTTGTCGGACTTATTTAAACAAAATTACGCATCTGTGTATGGACATATATTATCACGTTTTTACGTGTGCAACAACAACTATTGTATTACAAATTTTGTTTGTTATACGAAAAATTGTTACTTCCTGTATATCAGTTTAATTTAATGAAGTACGCTAGAAAATGATACTAATAAATCTTGCCATAGAAAAATGTTATGTACAGTAAATATGTGTAAATATTTACGATACTTTTCTCAACAAAATTTTATAATTCAAAAAAAGCTTTAGTTAGGCACGTTCTTTAAGACGTTGGACTTTCCAACGAAAAATTTGTCAAGATTCGATCTGTCTATTTAATCCTTTTCAAACCACCTTCCACTGACAAGACTAGAAGAAGACGTGGCTAGATAGAGTATTATAAGCGTCTGGGGGATGGATGTTTCTGTCTTTATTGGGTCAACCGGTATATGCACATCGACGTTTAAGAGACTATATAGATATCGGGATAGCCTCGGTTGCTCGATTCACAAGGGCTTACGGTTCCCAGATAAACACTCTATCGACGGTTTTCAGTATGCTCGTATATCGATTTCAATGTCTTGTCGCTCCCGACAACGTTGTCTAACTAACAGAAACTTAACGGTAGATCGCTCCGATCCTCGAACTACTCAAAGACGTGGACTCGATAATGACGAGATAACTATGATGGTGTCTTGCGGCTCGTTCCGGGGAATTCATTGTTATTGCTGCGTTAATTACGCAATATCGAGTGTTTAATTAATTAGCGCATTGATTGCCGCATTACGTGTAATAACCATGTTTGTTCCGTCGAGGCCGCACGAAATATATATTAGCTGCATGCCGGTGGTTTATTCATTAACAAACGCGTAATAATAATAAAATAGCTGAATCAAAGTCTGTAAAATACATTTTCTTCTTATTTATAAAAAAAAACATGACATTATTTAATTAACGGCTATTATAAAAATGCAAATTGATACATTTCGATAACTTAATATTTAAATTCTTTGTATAGATATTTTATATTTTAGATTAATTCTCCTAACTATATCGAATCTTTATTGCTAAATTAACAATGCTTACAATCTTCATAAACAATTCATTACTTCATCTCTTTCGATTCTCATTTGACAAAAATCAAAATGCGAAAACGGTACAAAACCTAAATAAATAAACAGCAATAAACTAAATAGCGTGGAATAGACTAGGAACAATTGGTTGCAGTAAAGTCATAAATGACGTCTTCTTTTTTCTATTAACCACCGTCTGCTCTTTCCCATCACATAACGTTCGCTACGAGTACAACGACAGGTCGCGACTGCCGCATAATCCTAGCAATATATCTGGCATCTTCATAAGCCGTTCTATATTATCCTGTCCTATGATACCTGTACCATATTATTTTTCGGATACCCGATTGTAAACTCATGGAGAGAAAGCCGGGTAACTTTGGCGATATCACACGACAGCTGTTGCTTATCCGTAATACTCCGGCAAGCAGGAGGCAATTTACCTAACACGCGCCATACATCCTTCTCCCTCCTACTGTAAGCTATATAAAACTATATTTCTGCATATGGCTGTCTACGCTTCGTCTTATATATTAGCTGGATTTAAAATATCTTAACAAGGAAAAAATTAGATACAACTAGAATTTCAGTCAAGAGATGCGAAGATGTAACTTTACATAAAACTTATTAAATTTATATCAGACTTTAAGAATCAAAGTTTTCAGCCAACTTTCTTACGAATAACGTATGAGCTAAACATTTTGGCCAATGAGTGTTTAATTTTTTCTCGCAAAAATAATTAGCGCCGATACACTACTGTGTCTCGAGATTTTCATAATTTAATTGTTTCTTCTTATCATTTAAGAGGGAAAATATCTTTTGTCATCTCCCCTCTTCCTAGTACGTCCATAATTATAAAGGCACGTTCTATCAACACTTCAAATTACAAACAAAAAAAATAGTACAAAATATATAATAAAAAATAAATTATATAAAATATACAAAATAAACATGAAAATTTCTTCTGCTGTTGGAGAATGTTTATTCTCATAAAGCAACTGTCCAAAACAGATGTAAATTTGAAATTTTAGCTCTGACCGTGACAAAGTATCCGCTAACTCTAACGCAACAACGCGGTACTTTTAATTGTGCTGGTACAATTTACAATTTTTGTTAAAAATCTAATGTACGGTGAAACTACATAGTATGCTTTTTGGTTACAAATTACACTAACGACGCATCTTAAACAATGTACTCCTCGCCTAATGTCGCGGGTCTGAGTCGTAGCGGGTCATAGCGGGTTACCATAACGACCTTGTCTCACGCTCGCAAAAAGATGGAGACCATAACTACTTGTTGGCTCGTTGGCCTGGCGGCTGGTTCGTACTACTGTACGCCCTACGTAACAACGAGTGTAAATATATACGCTAGATACGATCTACACTCGCTTCTTTATTTATCTCATAAAAGTTTGCTTGTTATCGGATGTCTCAGAGAGACATTAATATTTTATCTACAAGTTGGAAATTGAACTCATAAAAAAGCAATGTCTGAGAACGCGGAGGAAGATTTTTCAAAGTACGTGGTTAAATGGGATCGCTCAGCGATAACTTTGATCGCTTAATTATTCACGTAGCGATGAAGATTACGTTGCAATAATGAGAACTGGCAGATGAGTCAAAAGCCACTTGTGTGTTAGCGTCATTTACGCAAGACTGCACTCGCAAATCAGACTATGGGAAATTTTCGCTCCCAACTGCGTAAACATTTCCGCGCAAACAATCTCGTTTCTACAGTGGTGGGTTTTCATTAGAGAAACTCGACTTGACTTCCTTTAGAAAAGAATTTTTTCGTATGGATCAATTAAATATCTTTTAATTAAATAGATTCTATAATAATGTAAATCTCATACCTTCGAGCAAATTACTCAATATGTATTAATATGTATTCAAAATATGTATTCAGATAATGTAAAATAAATGATTACATGTTTGCGGTACACAATAGGACCAATAAATATTTATTGTAGCGATAATTCAATGGTTGTAAATTAGTACACTTCAAGAAACGAATATAGAAATGTTCTCTTCATTTTATTATTTTATATCACTTTTTTTATATCACAATGTGTTATATATTTCTCGCATAGCTATCTCCGAAAATTATTTCTTATACGATTATGTAAAGTTTATTATGTATACAAAGCAAACGATTACGTCATACAAAATATATATCCAAATACATCACTTGGATCACAAAGTGTCAAAGTTTGCGGGGTTTATTCGTTAGATAGTTGTTAGTAACTAAATAAGCCGCGACAACAAGGGCGACTAGTAGTCTCGAGGTAGAACCTACTTATTCATTCGCCGGAGATTGTTGGACAGGTAATTAGTGGAGCAACGCGTCGCCCGTGGGCCTAATTATAAAAGAGATCTCTCTCAGTTGGCCCCTGTCAACTTCGATCTCGTGAGGCGCCCCTCTTACTCGTTCTTCTTAAATCTTGCATAAGCTTGTGTCAGGGAGAGTAGAAAATTTATGAATGCTTTGAGAAAGTATTTTGACAGTCAAACAAGATCAGGAATTGTTAATTAACACACAGTAAAATATAATGAAAAATAAATACTAAAGATATAATATAAATAATGAAGATCTTTTAATTAATTATAGAATTAAAAATTATATGAGATTATGGATTAAATTTTGTATTTTTTGTAATAAGTGAATAAAATGTTTATTTTTATAAAATATGTCATATACAAAAATAATAATATAAAATACATTTATAATAATAAAAAATAAATTAATAAAATCCATTAAAATAATAATGTTAATAATAATAAGTTAATAAATAAAATTCATAAAATAATTTCAATTTTGATACATTTTATCATGATCTTTCAGATCATGTCACCATTTCAATAGCAATATAAATATTTCGTCGAACTGAAGAAATTGGTGCATAAAAAAACTCATTGCCTTAAAGGAATCCTAAAATAAAATTCCAACTTCGATAAGATCATTGTTTTATCGATAAAATGCGATAGATCGATATGTCTTTACATACTACTACATTAATATCTCACGCACTACATATAAATTTTCGTAGAACAATAGTTTTAATTAAACGCTATCCAAGTCTGACTCTAAGAACTTTGTTGTTTATTCGTGTCAACTACTAGTCTGTGTAATATAATTTTGTAAGTGGAAATTGCAAAGCTTTTATATCAAGTAAATGTTGCTACAATATCGACATCTGATCATATTGGACTAAAAAATGATAAAGATCTTAATTTAAACAATTTTTTCTGTCCTTGGCATAAACTCCACCTCACAGACATTATATTAATGTGTTTACCTGAAAAAGGATTTTTGAATCTATAAAAGAGGAAAAAATAAATTTTACTGCTACAAAAATTACTACGTTTAGGTAAAACAAATGACTTTAGAATCCTATTAAAACCGTTCCTTTAATTCAATGTTAGATTCAAAGAAGAGGTCAAAGGGAGAGGTTGAGTATGCTAAGAGAGAAATAGATCAAAATGAGATCCATGGAGGAAATTCGACGCGACAGGTGTACCTGCAGCTATGAGTGATTATGATGTATCGATATTGCACGACCAAACGTGATCCGGTTTCACGTTCATATCACATTGACTCTTGCACGAATTGAAGTAATACCGACCACTATACTCCTATATATACGTACATTATCTATGCTGCAACGTTTCGGTTCCGATTACTTTTATATTTACATGAGATTGATTACGCCACTTTGATCATACAAAATCTAAAGTCCGAGATATACATTTAATTGCTTGCTGCTTAATGGAAACGCAAGCAACTGATAGTATGGTTTGTTATGTCGGTATTTCAAAGCAACAATTTAGTTGTGGGTGATTGTAGGTGGATTGTTTTTGATATAACTGACTACTGATTTCTATGACCTGTCAAGTTCAGAAAGGTCGTTTTGAACGATATAAATGAAGATTAAGTACAACAAATAGTTTCTGTAATCTACAGCACGACAGTAGGCGATGACAAGGGTTTTCTTGTGACGAAAGGGGGAGAGAACTATAATCTAGATTCTCACATGAGATACTCATACAAACTATAT
>NW_017259319.1:457530-462816 GCF_001594045.1 Atta colombica
ATAAAGAAGTTCAATTTTCGGAATTATCGTCGGTATTCTCAAAATAATCTATAAAATATTTGCATTTCTCGAGGGAGGAATCAAGGAGAATATCAAGAAGCAATAAGACTTTACACCTTCTGAAACCACACTTTACCTATTGAGCTTCCCCGATATTGGGGAAAACTTTAAATTCTAATACTATCTTGCAGAATCCACTTACGCCACAATGAAATGTTTCATTCATTGCCATAAGCGAAATAATATTGAGCCGCATCACGCCTTGAAAAGTCAAATTTATCTGGGTCACAATAGATATTCAGATTTTTGCACGTCCGATAATGATTGCCCTTGAAATTTGATACCTAATAATGATGAGGGATTCTTCGTAGAAAAAAACGATTTCTATCTTTGTTGGAGACCGATTCTTGCGATGTCATGGATAAAACTTTAAAACTTTTATCTGGCATGTGCGGGAAAGTTCGATGCCGATTGCGCGCTCGAGCGATCCATTCTTCAATCGCTCGTATATTTATTCTAGAGACAGGACAGATATTTCATCGTGTGGAGATCTGCTGGTCTTTCCATTGCTGCATATTTACTTCGTGCGCTTAGCTCTTGGTAAATACGATAAACCGAACCGTTCGTGGAGAGATCTCTGCCAAAAAGTTTCAGGGATTCTGCCAGCACCCGCATGTTCTCAGCAGAGAAGATATAATCTGCTGTACTCCATTTACGGCTTCGTATTATCGCGCTCACAAACTTCTCGCGAGACCGTAAATATGTATTTCATCGCTTGCCGATAGGTGTTATCCAGTACGTGAAGTACTGTAAAATCGATGAGCGCGTATATTGTGAAATCGCAATCACGGAGGCTGTTCGCCTTAATTAATTATCAATGCGTCCCCGAGGAGTCTTATTAATTATGCAAGCGTCACTTACGTGAAGGTTCATATATATCGATGGGCACGTGATACAACGGCAGCACACTCTCGATTATTCTGCCAGACAATCCCTGACGCGATACTAGACTAAATTGTGGAAAGCCGGACTGACCAGACGAGCGAACATAAATCACCATTAAAAGAGCCGAAGTGAATTTCGACGTTATGGATAGCCGTGATTTAAATAAAACGGATCGGTGCACGGATCGTGATCTTGTACGAGGTTTGTACGAAAATCCACACCATGTCCCTCTGCACCATCGCAACCTGAGCAAAATGATGAAGATGCTGCGGTATTCTCTAACCGCATCTCCCGGGAGTTTCTGCTTTTATGACGGATTATAAATCATTTCAGGGATCCTCGTGGGCGATCAGTCTCTTACTCTCGAGACCGCAGTCGCAACTTTCGGCGGGCGAATTTACGTGCACTTCTGAGATAATGTATCGTTCGCGAGAAGTTAATTCGTAACGAATTGGCGCCGCGCGATATAGTGGAAGATATCTCTTGGAAAAACCATCATTGAGTTGTGCGAGTTTCGACAATCGGACATCTTGTAAAAATTTTAATTTATGTAAATTTCCAGCTTTCGTATTTATCTAAGTCTAAAAGAAATATTTAATATAACATATAAAATTTAAAAGAAATTTTATAATATTACACACATGCTAAATTTTATTTAGATCATAATATTATTCATTTCTTCTTAATAAAATATTTCTTTATGCGATTTTTATTTTTATGTGAATTTCAATGAAGAATAAATTAAAAGTCATTATTGGAATTAATCCCTACACATGTATTAATATAAATATTAGATATCTTACGATTTGGATTCATGTTTCAGATCAGCGACAATCAAACGAACATTGTATCAATTCAATAATTACTGTTTCACAAAAATGTATGAGCATTAATTTTTACAATCTGATCTAATTTATAATATACTAATGGATCGTACGAATAAACAAGTATTTTTGCATGCGATGATTATCATGTATCTGTAGATAACGTGTGACCTAATTTCTTTCTCTGCGATAAAAGACACGTGTTAAATAGAAAAACCATTACTACAAACATTATCTATAAATGTTTAACAAACTAATGTAAAACTTGAGCATAAAAATAATATTCTTAAAAAAATAAAAAGTAAAATAATTCTATACTTTATCAGTTTTTTAAGAAAAAAACAATGTAAATACTTTGGCAGAAATTTCATGAACAGTTACTGAACAGTTATTTTAACTCTGTTTAGTAACAAAAAAATAAAACTACTTGTTATTAGGATTCCAATCAAAATATGAACGCTTTGCCTGCAATCACTGCGTACAAAAAGATGGACAAAATCTAAACTAATTTAATAAAATTAATTAAATAAAAATAGAAAAAAAAAGAAAAAACTATGCAATATTTTAATAATTATCTATACTACTGGACAATAATTGAGCAATATCTATGCAAATTATACTTTTACTAGGAAAACTGCTTCAACTACTGAATAAAATACTCTATTAAATTCTTCCATTTTCTATGCAATATTGTTACAGCTAATAAAAATACAGTAATACCAAACAGTAATTGGAGGAACGTCTAGAAAAAAACTATATTTCAACCAGGAAAATGTTATAGAAAATTTTTAAGAAATATAAAATGGAATTTCACACAATTTAAATATATTCATATTGAACTATATACTATACAATAATTTTATAAACTTCTTATTTAACTGTATGTTTATTCGTTAATGAAATAAATGCATTTTATTAATTAGTTCCAAGGTCTTACTATCTCTATTCTGTAAAGTGTTTTCCAAATCCACGATACAATAATATCGTATAATATATATATATATACTATTATTTCCTTTGTATCTACATCAAATCACTGCAGTTCGAACAATTTACCGCTTTGAGTGAAATTATAGTTTTTTACTCCGTCTACAATGAGAACATTAGCAGTCATATAGCCTTGTCGAACACCACATTACAATTGTCATAAAACACAACGATCGGATTCTAATTATCAGATCGACCAATATAGCAATATGCGTGAAAATCTCGCAGATCGAATAACCGAATTAAATTCTGGTGCAGAATTAATGCAATTTCAACATCCATTGTAATGTAATTTCAATAGCTGTCATTGTCGGATTCATGCCAATCTATTTTGTAAACGTATATGAAAGATACCTTTTAGTCAATTAAAAAATAAAAGGTAAATCACCCCGAAAAAAGAAAAGGTAAATCACGCAACGAAAGTACGTACTTCCTTCGATTAATACTCATACATGCTTGCGCATACGAGAAATAGCGCGGTTGCAAGTTCGAGAATCGATATCAACGTTATAGGCGTCTCTGCTCCATTGCGGCGCCATACGTGCAATGTAAAAATCTCGATATCCGACAGCCGTGGTGCTCAACCAGTGACAGTAAAACGCCGAGTCGACGCGTTAAACGAACACGCTGCAAGTGTAATCCTCAACGGAACATTTTGAAATTTTAACGAAGACTGACTTCCGCCCTCTCTTCGACGTTTTTCCATTCGCGATGCCTTTCTGGGGCATCGATCGCAGATTACTTCGTCGGAACTTCAAAACTGATTACTGCGAAGCGAGTGAGATATTTTGTATTGCAAACGTGAGAAAGTCAAAGTTACTGCTTTTTCGATGTATTAACTACGTCCGAAAAAATATTTCGCAAGTAAAAGGAATGATATATGTGCATCCCAGGTGACTGCAGAGTCAGTCAAATGAAAGTTCTTTGAATTATGTTGAAAACGTGACACTAATAAATAGTTTTGATCGAGCAATTTCGTTTTATTCAGTTAATGATAAAATATAATTCTTAAGATATAATTGCTGAAACGTAACGTTAATTGTAATGTTGATGTTAAAATGTAATGTCAATTATGATATAATTGTTAATAAAACTTGATACATTAATGAATCATAATTTCGTCTTTATTTGATGCAGGATAAAGATTTTACTCGTTATGTTTTTCTAATAAGCACGAAAGTGTCTACTATTATAATATCATTCTTTTAACACAATATTTATCAGAAATTCGATCAATTCATGTGTATCACATTATTGACAGATACTTTACTGGCCTGATAATCAATCGATCGATATTAAAGTTGACAGATTGTCAACTTTAATATCGATCGGATATTTAAATGATGTAATGCCTTATTGCTCTTCAAAAACACATGCGTGAAATAAACACACACATATATTAACATATAAGCGCAGCACACATGTGAAATTGGCTGCGTTCAGCAGAGAAAACTAATCAGCGCTTAGTGATTCTATAATATGATATATCGGCTCCTACTTAGATCCAACGAAGAATCAAAAGCAAGAATCAATCATATTAAAAAATCACTAAGCTAACAGATTAATTTTCTTTGCTGAACGCAGCCTTTTATTCTTCAATAATAAAACACTTCAAATTATGAACCAACAAACATATTATGCAACATATTAAAAAGAAAGAAATTAAAAATTTCGAGAATCAGTAAGTAATTAATGTCTATCTATTCATTTATTCAAAGAAAAATATTATATAATAAAATTTTTGCATTTGAAAATGTTGTTTAATAATTAATTGTAATAAATCAGAAAAAGAGAGTCGTACAAGTGATGCGTTGCTCGTTAAGAAACATGATGCTCTGTTTTAAAGACCAACTCCTTCGAGAGAGAGAAAATTCTCAGAGTACTCCAGTAATTGAGAAACAGCCAACGACCATCGTAAAACGTAATGTAGAAAAATACGCAGTGCCCGCAGCAGTTTCGTAAGAGGCTTTTTCCGTTCGACTGAGAATAACTCATGATCGGTAGGCGATCAGTACGACAAGAGGGGATGTTGAGGACAAGAAAAGGTCCAAAGGCTTGAAATCTAGTCCTTTTCGAGAAAATATTTCACACGAAACCGGCGATAAATCGAATGACTTATTACTGCGAGCCGCGTAATCTCGGACTCGTTCCAAAGAAATGTGCTACGCCATCGAAAATAGATATGTCGCGGACCAGATCCATTCAAAAACACGACCATGAATTTTACATCAGCGAGTCAAGCTAAAGCTAACAGATTCTGAATCGAAATTAAATCGGGACGCTCAGCCGAGGAAGCCAACGAAGAAAAGAGAAATTGCCCATCATTTTCCACTTACTGCACTGATTGATTTACGACTGACACAATGAAACGAAGACGAGTGAAGCAATAATCGATCAATAAAGATCGTAGCATATTGGTAACAAAAAATATGTAAAAATATTTTTATTTTTTTTTTTATTTAATTTACAGATAATTTAGAAGGATAACTGATAAAAACAGAGATAAAAAGGAAATATATTTTACGAGCTA
>NW_017259319.1:462916-464066 GCF_001594045.1 Atta colombica
TGGAATTTGATGTAGAGAATAATAATAGAGATGTACCTGTAAAAATTTGTCAAAACACTTAATGCTGAGAGATTGTTTGGACCAAACAAATTTTATCGCTTTGCTCGTCGACCTTCAACACATGAACGATGACGGCGAAGGGATATTAATGCCGCAGCTCCATCTCAACGAACCAATAAATTCCGAGTTTAAATCCGGCGGTTTAACTTTAGTGTTGCTGAACGATCACGCGAGTTCAATCGTCGCACGATATTTCGCTTCAGAATGTTTATCACGAAACTTTGGTATTCCCGCTAACTTATGATTCCGTATATTTTCTCGCTCGAATAAAGCCACCTTTAACTTTCTAAATGTATTCGTTATACTTCAATCGCGAACCGAGAAAAGAAAAAATTTCAGCGTTAAAATATCACTTCATTAAAACGGATATACTTAAATATTTTTTCTTTTGTTTTTCTTGTTTTTTACTTGTTTCTATTGCATTATATAAAATAATTTATGCATATAAATACTTGAAAACTGCAAAGATTTCAAAATCAAATAAAGAGAGCCTAGGAAAAATTATAATAGAATTTAAAGTTAGAGTTCGAATTTTTTTAACATCTCCTATGTTTGGTCTTCTTTTACAATTTTAGTTTTGCAATTTCAGTATCCAATTTTGACAATTTTGACAAAAAACTTTTTTCGAAAATCGCAACAAGTTTTTAACGGTCAAAACCTATTTCCGCAGAGATTAACGTCATAAAATTGTCTTAGAAGAAGCTAACGCCATGTCGAAACTTTGCTATAGCTGTTCGCGACATGTCGATGTTTTTCCGAGAGAGTTTCTCAAATCATGCAATTTAATCTAACCGAGTCCTACAGACTGTAAAACTTCGTTGACCGAACGAAATGCAGTTTTGTCGCGGTTGGGCGTCGATGCGCTGTGATGGCAGATCGCACCGCGGTTATAGCGATTCTATTATACGTTGTACTGTTACTGAACGTGTCATCCGTAATTATGATTGACGAACCGATTTATTATACGCATATGCGCGTCACTCTTAGCGTAATCATTTACGCATAAATCATATAAACATCATACTATTTATATATGTAAATTGTATATATAATGAGTAAGATGATATATATATATATATATATATATATA
>NW_017259319.1:464242-464844 GCF_001594045.1 Atta colombica
ACACACACACACACACACACACACACACACACACACACACACACACACATATATATATATACGTGGGTCGTTTGATAAGTTTGATAAATTTCCATGAAATGGCGCTACAATCCATTTGATGACGCGACATCTCGAAAGATTCACTCTTCGAACCCCTTCAGGCCAAATTTCAGCCAGAAAGGACGCATAGTTTGGTAGTCATTTGAAGCGAGATTGGCGCGCAAAAAAGTGCTCTTCCATCAAGACAACGCGTCATCCCACAAGTCGACCGTTACAATGACAAAACTACGAATTGATTCCTCATCCACCCTATTCTCCGAATTTGGCCCCGTGTGACTTCTTTCTGTTCCCAAAAAACTTAAAAACTTGGCTTGGTGGGAAGAAATTCTCGTCAAATGAGGAAGTCATTGTCGCCCGTCAATGAGTATTTGAGAGAGCAGACTTTGAGACAACCTACTTCAAATGACTACCAAACGTGAACTATGCGTTCTTTCTGGCTGAAATTTGGCCTGAAGGGGTTCGAAGAGTGAATCTTTCGAGATATCGCGTCATCAAATGGATTGTAGCGCCATTTCATGGAAATTTACCAAACTTATCAAACG
>NW_017259319.1:464967-472616 GCF_001594045.1 Atta colombica
TATATATATATATATGATAGTCATTATTTTAGCGGTAAAGCCCAAATAGAGGCCCTAAATGCCTGAGTTAGCATACGACAGCAATTAGCAAATCACTAATGCTATTATTAAAGATATATCAAGTGTATAGTTCTTGCAAAAAGTGACAGGGAATAGGAAATTTATACTTTTCGTGTAAAAATAAATGTTATATACGTGTACATATGAAATAGTATAATAAAATCAATATTTATATTTAACAGTTAAATTTTAAAGTTTAAATAAACATTTTCTCATTTTATATAAATTTTTTTTAACTTTTTTACTTTTACTTATTTAAATAATTTTTTTATTTAGATTCTAAATTGTATCAGCCTTTCTATGTTAGTCAAATATAATATAGAAAAATCTATTACTCTTCTAAATTTTTTTATTTTGTTAAAAAATATGTGTAATACTTTTAATTTGAATTTTGAATGTCTACAATTATTATAGCTGTGTCTGATATGATTAGTTTTATTATATGTGTCGATTTTTACTGTATTTGTCGATCGACTAGAAATGTCTGTGGTAAAGATGGCTTATAATATAAGTCGCGGGAGTGTCGTTCGTTAAATTATGTACTCGTCTAAAGTTATTTTCGGATTTCTATATCAGGACGGAATAGTCGAACGAAGTGACACGAGTTGATAGAAGTCGCCGCGTGCAGAAATCTCTTTAATGCAAGCGTCCTTGAATACTAATAGGCGAGGATACATTATACTTATACACACATCTCTTGATTTCATAATAATTTTATAGTAATATTAAAAAATTTATAAAAACCGACTATTATTATTATAGATAAAAAATTATGCAATTATACATTCTAATTGTAAGTAATATTAAAAATCAAATTACCTAAATTAGCTTCTAAAAATGTATGGGTCATCTCGAAATATTATCAAAAATATCAAAATTTCATACACTGTGTCATTATTACGTCTAAATATTTGGGTAAAATTTGAGTACAAATCTTTTATTAATTAAAAATTATTTAAGTCTTTGTCTTGATTTTTACATAAAATTGTGTTTACAATGCTTATTTGTAAAATTGAAGAAGAAGTAACATAAGAATTAAATCAAACTTTATATTTAAACTGATCAAATAATAAATATTCGTGCAAAAATTTATTTTTGTGGATCCATTTACTCGTTTAAAAGTTATTCATCTAAAATTGCAAAAAAATATAGTTATTTTGCTGCATAAAATTATTATAAGTCAAATTATTTGTTTTGTTATATTTGTAGATTTGTATTGTGGTTTCAGAGTATTCACGAGCTAATATTATGACAATTTTTTAGTGATGTTGGTTGATATTAGCTTATTTTGACTGATATTTTTAACTGATATTAGCCAAAAGCCAAATCCTTAAGCAGATTCATATCTTTTGTCAGAAAATAAGCATAATGTACATAATAAGTATTTTTATTTGAACAAAAAATTTAAATTCGTATTAAAAAAATATTCAAGCAATGAGCAAACAGATTTTATAAAAACCTTGCCATTAATAATTACTATGTTGAGAATGTTAAAAATAAATGAACCACAAGTTTCTGATTGTATCAATCAGAATTCCGGCTATCTTATAATTAGAATTTAATAGAGAATTTAATATAATTAGAATTTAATTAGAAAATGTTGATGCGTTCTCATTTTTAATTCCAATTAATTCAACCAGACATTTTTTTCAGTATAACATTTATTATAATGTTTAACTTTTCAGTAATCGAAACATTTCATTCTTTATTATATATATCTTTCAATCGATAGATGTAAAGGTCTTTTTTATTCGAATCATTAAGAGTTCATAGTTCCCTCTTTCGTCAATACTTTCAAGTCGTTCGAAGAAATATCATTCGTGCTCTTTCGTTTCTGAAATGGCTTAGACGAACGATAAAGAAAATCATAACGCGAGTAATGTCGCGAACAATCTTACCGTAAAATATCGAAAAGTGCATCTCGGCAAGCTTACCTTGAGGTAGGACGGTGAGCAAGAGGACTATTTGGAGACCGGCGACGATCGTATTATAAAACTTTATTCGCAACTGCGATAGACCTCTTGCCTGGTACGCCATGGCAGATGAATTTTGCAGGCCCAGGTCGAGGCGCGACACCGAGTTGCCGATGTTCATCTATCCGGTCTCGACGTGCCCCGTCGTGACCGTGATGCACTGCACAATTTTGCGTGTTCACTTCTACACGCAGCGGTCACCGCCGCGAGTATCGCCCGGAAGCGCTTTGTCACCCGCTGCGTCACTGATTATCATCATCGTGCAGGGTGTCACGAGTCGAGTTCAATTCCGCACGAATCGTCCGCTAATCGATACTCGATGCCCTCGCTAACGCACCCCCCGACTTCGCCGTCATAACCAAGCGTTCTTCCGCGCGCCTCGGTTGTGCGTATTTCGCGAGGTCTCGATCGCTGAAAAGTGGCGGCGTATTATTGTTTGCAGAGAGAACGCGCTACGTTCGCGCGACGGTACTTCCCAACGTTTCGAGCATTCTCACGGGGGATCCTGAAAATAATGATTACGTGTGAACGACCCTTTCGCACCCACTTCTTATCGTGTGCGGCGTCGTTTCACGGAATGCATTTGCGTTATCTTTTGAATTCAGCGAGATCGCTTTCAATTGTTAATGCGGGCTGGAATACCTGCTGGCAAATCCTAATTACAACTTCTTAATTATGCGTTAGTTATAAGCTCGAATTCCTTGGCTAAAGAATCATACATCAATCAAGATTTTAGATTTATGTCAGATTAAAAATTGGTCAGTTCGTCAAGATATAATTATTCTAGTAATATAAAATATATCACTTAGAGATTTTCTAATGTAATATTCAAGCAAAACATATTCGAGAATATAATATTTCTATCTATAGATCTCATTCCTATTTTAAATACTAAATAATAAATTAATTTTTAATTTAATTCAGAATTTTAATAAAACATTAATTCGATATTAAATTTAGAAATAATGAAAGTTCTTTTTTTTTAATTTATATATAGGAACAAAATTTTATATATAAAAATATTTGGAACATGTTTCATAAATGCAAATTAAAATTATGCGTGAAGTAATAATAAAATTATTACGCAATTCTAACTATTGCAAAATACTATTTGCTACGAGATAGTGAAATGATGATTATTTGAATATTACTATCATGTGTTGCGATACTTCTTTCTGATATGTACCAGTTGCGAATGTCGTTATTGGCATCAGAAACTTAGGTGATTTACAAGCGGGACGGTTGATTTACTATTTCACTACCACTAGCAAGAAGAGATTTCTTGTATTCCCCTTGGAAAAACGTGCCGCGACTAAAAATGATCGGTTTCTCCAAACTCCGATATCATAAATTTTTCATTTTCTTGGTGAGATCGAAAGAATTATTAACACAATTGAAACATATGCAGACTCATAAATCAATCTTTACGAGCTAGACCAATATTTTGTAATTGAATAATTCATGAATATTATTACGAGAAACTATATAAAAGAACTCAATTATATTCAATGTAACGTATATTCAATTATATTCAATATAATTAAAGTATTGAATTTAAATAAAATCACCAAAGACAAAAATATTGTAATGTATATAATTTTATATTAAAATTTTATATTAAAAAGAAAAAAGTTGAATACGTTGTCATATTTTTTTTTATACAAAAAATATTTTTATTTAAATAAACAAAAACATATTTAAAAAATAAAAAAATAGAAATTAATAATCTTGCTATTTTCTCTCGTGTTTTAAAAAAATACGATACGCGCATTATAGTTTTTTATTCTCACATATTTATTTTCACATGCAACATCATCGAAATATACTAGTAAAAAGCATTTTCATATTTCGTCGTAATAATGCGCGAATTAATTAGCAACCCTTTCCACACAACCGATCAGCCACTGATCACAAGTCCAGTATTACGATGACCTATTTATCGGAGAGAGTGCATTAAATGGCACGCCATTACCGCGGTTTCTGTCTATCGACGCAGGTAGCAATTTTTCCATTGTCTCGCATGCCTTAGAGAAGCAACAATGGCGCGAGTTTTAATCTTACAGGAAATGCGTCCGTGGAGTTTTGACGCTGCGACTTTTGATACGAGAACGGACCCAAGACTATACATGGTATCTTGCACGCGGTCATTCATCAATTATGCACATGTCGCAGCGGTTTGGCATGCATTCCGTAAACGTATCGGACTGTCGTCAATACGACAAGGTAAATCTTGCTTCGAAATTTGCGAGAGCTCGCGCCCGGTTTACAGGTGTCCGTGGCGACTACGTTTCTCATTCGATACCGAATGCTGCCGTTCTCCCCCACGCGGCGGCGTCCATCGTTACGAGTACTCTCACCCCGTTCTCAACCGACACTGGGGCTCACTTCGTTATTCGCTGATACGTACTACGTCGATGGTTCGATCAAAATTTCTAGTTGTGAACGCGAAATAGCCATGGACAATACGCTCAACATTTGCACAAAATTGTAAAAAGATTTTTTTTGTAAGTACAAAATAGGATTCGCCAGAAGAGTTCACAGAACTAGCTTGCAATTTCAATTGCAAGGTTCTATGTGCAGAAATTATTTTGTCGACACCAATGACTGATGCTCGATGAATGCAAAGACTAACTGTCATACCGCAAACGACACCGCGGTTATTTTTCGCGATTGGCTTCTCGAGCCGCAAGCACGCTGCCGCGAGATTTCCGACCTATGTAAGCTCTCTCTCTCTCTCTCTCTCTCTCTCTCTCTCTCTCTCTCTCTCTCTCTCTCTTTCTCTCTCTCTCTCGGCGAGTTTCGAGAGGGATGTGCTATCGCGACTCCTGGCAGCACCACGGACCTGCGTTCGCGGCCTGGCCGGCGATCGTCTTCCTCGTCTCACTACAGTCCACCACACGTTCCATCCTCCCGCGGAACAGCACCACCACCTTCGCCTCCTTCGCTGCCTCCTACTTCACCGGAGCGCAACACGGTGTTGCCTGGTATCTAGGCAACTTCGCGGAGCGTGGCTGCTCCCTCTGCCAGCAACCCGTTCCACGTAGGCAACGAATTCGCCGTTCTCTTCGCCGTTCTTGCTCGCGCGCGACTTCAGTTTTCTTCTTTTTCTATGATTTCTGCTCTAGTCTCATACTCTCACTCCCTCTCTCTCTCTCTCTCTCTCTCTCTCTCTCTCTCTCTCCCTCCCTCCCTCTCCCTCCCTCTCTCTCTTTCTCTCTCTCTCTCTCTTTTTCTCGTCGCACTCGTTTCCTTCAACACGGATCACGCGTACGCGCGAATATACATTCTCGTATATCCGTGTTCACTACCGCCGCTCTTCCTGTCCTGTTGCGGCTATCCCTCCTTTTTCTCCGCACTCCCATCCGCCTCGTCGTTCTGCTTGTGCTACTTGCTTCGATCCTTTATCCGTAATTGCTTTCATCCGGCGAAGTCGTACCTCTTGCATGTACGAATCTGTCTCGCATCATGGACACCGCGGGTTCAACACGAACGAGATGCGAACACGAGTAATCCGTAATGATGAATATCGGCAACTGTGACGACGAGCACGAAGATGAAGAGACGCGTGTAACCTCCCGTATAAGCCGCACGCACAGAGTACGCCGCGAAGTGATCGGCCGAACGTGGCAACTCGCGCTAGACTGAGACAGCGGTTGGCAAAAGGGAAGACCAGAGAAACGGGAATGGAGAAAAAGAGGTGATGGAAAATAAGACAAAGAGATAAAAAGAGAGAAAGAGAGGGATTGGACACACGGGGGATGGAGAAAACCGCCTCGTCCCTGCGAACGGGTGTCCGAACCGGAAACCGAAACCCCTGAAAAAGGAGGCGGTCGGGGTCGTGTACGAGCTGCCGGTCGAGCTCTCGCGACTCGCAGCCACCGCCGCGATATAGACGCGAGGAGCGCTCCCCACGATGGCCATAACCCTCCTCCGCCACTTCCCCCTCCGGAGAATCCACCCTCTCCAACGCCCCTACCTCCCGTGGCCACCTCCAGTTCCCACTACGATTTCGCGGGAGGCTGCGGACTGGACCAGCACGCAACCAGCGTGATCCCCACCACATCGCCAGAGTACCAGGGTAGTAGACTTGGGGGTGCGAAGACGCGGGGAGAGGGAGGTATCGCAGGGCTCGAGGGGGCGCGAGAAGGCGGGTGAGAACGGTGGTCCGGGGATGGAGGAGAGAGTCGGAGGACAGCATCCCCGAAGCCCACCCCACAGATCAATATTGTGCCCACCACCGTGTACCGGAGAACTTGCCTCATCTCTCTCGAATAACCGTTGCGCGCCACATGCCTCATCTCTCTTACCCCTAACCGCCCCCTTGCAAACTCCCGTAGCTCACGGCCGTTGCCGTGTATTGCGCACTCTATCTCTCTTCTCTCTTTCTCTCTCCTCATCTCTCTTCCTCTCCTATCCCTTCTTCACCTATATTCTCGCCTTCCCTCTCAAGGGTAAGCGCGCGCGATGGTGTACGTTGATTCTATCGCGAACCGTCGCAAATGATGTTGGAGCATGGTCCAAGTCCGCTAAGGGGGATTAGCCTCGACGATCGAGATCCCAGGGACGGCATAGTTTCGATGCACCTAGGGTGTCGACGTGAAAGATAAGTAGAGCGCGGATAGATGTCGAGATTGACAAATGAATCGATTGTTTTCCAAGTTGAGAAAACGAGTGTGAAGACGAGGTCGACCAGATGGTTGATGGATGAACACAAAATGTTATTTTGTACATATACATATATATATATATATATATATATATGTATATTCATATTTCACATGGTGATTGTCAATTAAAAGTTGTACAAAAGTAAACCAAGTGGCTTCCTTTACAATTCTTAAGTATAAAAAGTTGAACTATAAAATTGTGATAGGTTTAAAAAATGTAATTAAGTTGACGAATACTTCTATGGTTTCTCCTTTTTAATTCTTAAAAAAAATTTAGTAAAAATAATTATATTTTATGTAGACAATTCTTTAATATTGATTAAAAAACTCTATTATATTTATAACATATATATATAGTGTCCGGTAAGTTTTTACAAAGCGCTCGTGTGTAGATAGAGGGGATTAAACTGAATCGAAAAATCCTCTATCAATTGCAATTGTTGCAATTTCTTTTAAGTTATGCATTGAACAGAATGTTTAAAATTGATGCATAAAATAACTTTAAGATATCTTTAAAAGTTTATTAAGAAACATCTTTAAGATTTTTCATAAAAAAACTCTGGAAGAAATTTTAAAGTTGTCTTATGCATCGATTTTACTCCACTTATTCGACAGTAGAAATTAATATCTCGTTCATTATTGCAAAAATAGCAAAATGATAGAAGACTTTTTGACTCGTTTAGTCCGCTCTATCTACACAAGAGCGCTTTGTTAAAACTTTCCAAATATCCTGTATATATTATGCTATAATTATTAAAAATGATAACATCAATATTATAATTTATCAATAATTTCTTATTTAACATAATTGTTATACAGAGAATGTGTTACACATATATTATTAAGTGAGACATTATAATATTGATGTAATACCATTGTTGTTTATAATACGTGTTGTAATATAATGTAATATATCCTAGCGTATTATAAATGAATATGCTTTATATAT
>NW_017259319.1:472716-475957 GCF_001594045.1 Atta colombica
TATTATTGATTATTTTATTTTATTTAATATATCTTGAATGATGTACGGAATTCAATGTAATAAAATGATACAAGTAGTTCTCTTACCAACAGCTGTATACTAACAAGTTTGCAGAAAAATCACACAAGGCGCTTCAGTCAGACAGAACTCGTAATTCGATAAAACTAGAATGCTGCGTTTTAATAGTTTTCTTCGAAAAATTTTGTATTACTTAATGAAAGTTACACGATAAGAAATAGATACATAAATTTATTTTTATAATCTCAACCAAAAACAATTTTTTTTTAACTATTGTTGATAATGTAGCTCTTTCTTAAAAAAACATCTTCAAACAATATTACCGAAGCATGAAAATGCAGTGCATCTACATGCTTTACAATCGATAACAGTTATACCGGCCTTTATATTGTCAAACTCTCACAACATTTCTCTCAAGAATATTTTAGTCGAGAAAAGAGATTTCTTCTTGTGGGAGATTTCGAGTGTGACGAGAGAAAGAAAAACATTAATTGAAAACTTTCTATCTATACTTATATTTTCTTACAAAAAAATATCTTTAACATACGATAATATAAATAAAAATTGAATATCAATCATATATAATTAGAACCATTTTTGAAATTATTGCCTTCAGTATTTCTTTTTTATTTGCATGATATCGTTTCAATTTATCATATTTATTATTTTAGATCATAGCACGGTTTTAATTCAGATTACTTCAGAACTGACTAACTTTGATATGAAATAGTTGTAATAATCAGAAATACGATGAATGCTTAAAGTACAATCAATAAAACTTATTTATTCATCAATGTTACTCATTGATTTTACGTAATAATAGCATAGTCTGAATAAATTACATTAATAATTAATATCTACATAACTATATCTAATAACACTGATTAAAGTTCTCATTATACAATGGAACTGCAATTAACAATTTGTAATCAGCGATAAATAAACTTAGGTAAGTATATACAAGCTAATCATTAGATATATAGTATTTTCCTAACTATTCTATAATTATAACTAATAATTAAACAATACAATATTATTTTATATGTATCGTCGAAATATGTAAAGTCGAAATATTCTACATGAACTACGACACAACAGTATAATGTACTTAATGGGACATTATCGTTATAAGTGTCCAAGATAAAGTCCACGAGAGAGTAACGAGCAGTAAGAAAGAGAAGAGGTGGGAGAGGGAGAGATTCAGGGATTCAACGTTTTCCTTCATATATACGAGGTCGTTTACTCATTGTTATAACTTCCTTAGAAGCCATTACAAAGACGCGCGCTCCTCCATTCTAAGATAATTCGGCTGACACAAAGCACACAGCTACCCAAAGTTCACGAAGGGAAGAGAAAGCGGGCAATTTGCCATACGCTACATTAAATTTCACAAAAGCGGAAAGCGCTTGCCACGCTAACGTAAACACTAATCAAAACTATATTTCTAGAGCGAGTTAGGCATTGCATTTGTACCCGTACCATTTAGAGCAACATCGAATACAATTACCTACCTACTCAGTATGCTAATTATCGCAAGACCGCCAGACATGATAATATATCGTCATCTTGCCCGCGCCGTTCCGAGATGGTCAAGGCTGAGATTCTCCTTCTCGCTTCCCAGCGAAACAATGCGCTCATACAATGCGTACCGACAAATTAATCGCGGAAAAAAATTATTGAAATGCAAATTTTTGCATATAACTATAACTTCCTTAGAATCTTATCCTCTCCATTAACATACTCCAAGAAGTAAAAGTGAATTATTGAAACGACTAATTTAGTCATTAATTTTCTAATAACTAAGATACTCATAAATATTGATAGTAAAAAACTTCTGACGTGGCACATTTATTAAAAAATAGTGAAAGCTCGTACAAATCTGTTTCATTCGTCTCGGATTATCGTGCTACGACCAGCAAGTGGGTCTCTTGCGGGATTAGTTCAGAATGGTCAAGGCTACGGCTGAGACGGACGAACGGGCACGAAGAATGAGCGATGTTTTGTAGAAAGCAGGTATACACAAGCAGGAAGGAAAAGGTTGCACCTGGCAATCTCAAGATAGAAACTAAACTCACGCCTCGCAGGCGCATCTCTCTCTCTCTCTCTCTCTCCACACGGTCCGGCCCATCCCACTCTCCACGGTCCATTCCTTACAGCCGGCTGTCCGTCCCTCTTTGAGAACCAGCCTGCTGGCCATGCACTCGCCCAAAATAACAGAAATTGTGGAGAAATCAGCGTTCCCCATGGACTGTCCTTGCGGACTATTGTGGCGTCTCGAGAAGCAAGGAGGTTCCTCGTCGAGATAGAACGTTATTGTGTGTCGTCGAATTTTCGCTTCTTTGGATCGTTCTCGCATTGCCCAAGTGTGGTTTGACTTCTACGCCCTTTTCAATCTCATTGCACTTTAATGCCAATTGCATGAGCACCAGGTGTCACGATAGTATCCCCTGACGTATCCCTCGCTTGTTCGCTTGATCGCTCGTTTGCTCGCGCTATCGCTCGTGGACTTTTATTTACGATGCGCGACGAATCCGATGCGGAACGCTCGGTTAAATGCACGCGAGGACAAAGTTCTCGTGTGTGCTCGAGGGGGCGAAGCAAAACCGCTAGCGATCGACCCGGGGTTTTCTCTCCCCGAACTTTGGGGTCAAACATTCGACGCTGGAAATGTCTATTTGGGTCACTCGGTTTGCGAACAGATCACTCGAAACTTTTGCGCAATTGACGTATCCAGGACGGAATGTGTGTGATCTGCGCAAATATATGTTTTCCAAGCTATACTTCGAACGAACGAAAATGTTCACGCCTTCGCTTATCCAACCGTAAGCAAGTCTGCGTAGGATTTTGTAATCGATACTATCTGTTATAATAAAATAAAACTTCGAAACTTTGTGTTCAATATATGTATAGAAAACAGAACATATAGTGTACAAAGTTATTTTTAATTTAAATACATTAAATACGTTTTTCAATCTTGTCTAACAAATAATGTCCTAAATAGATCTAAACATATTTTAAGGGTAAATTATTTAACGAGAATAGTCTATATTTTTTCAAGCGAAAATGTCAAGAGAGATCATCGTGTCGATACTTTTCAATTTGAAAATTTCATTTCTTGGTGAGTAAACTTCAACTAGAATTCCTTTTAAAATAACATATTTTACAGAGAAATCAAACGAAGAGTAAAAAATTTTGTTATTTATTTATAATATTTGATTATATA
>NW_017259319.1:476057-485975 GCF_001594045.1 Atta colombica
TATTATAATTACATATCTTTTCACAGTTTTATTACAAATTTTTTAATAGAAATTTATTTATAAAACATTTCTTAACAATAATAGGGAAATTGATTAATTGAGAGGAAGAGAAAAATAAATGGACTAAATAAAATCTGGCGCAAAATGTTGCATTATTAGTCATCAAAGTCAAAGTGGGTTACTTTTTTTGAGTTAATCAGTATTACAATCAGCTGACTTCTTACTTATAAGATCATAAATTATTTCGCTAACCTCGTGATGTATATGCTTGACCGACTTCGATTATTACAGAATATGATTAACTTTGCATTTTTACATCAGAGACGTTTACGAGCGGTGCGAAAGTGTATGAGAAAGGGCGTTAATCGCATTTATTCTTGTCTTACTAACTCTTTTCAGCTGTCGCGTGTCACGACGATAAAGTTTGAGGGGGTAGAATATCTCGCATACATTCAGCTCTTTGCAAAATTATGCACTATGTCGATGCAGATCCGTCACGACAGGGTTATTTTTATTGATTGCCGAGACTTTTCGGTCACGCGAAAGACGCAATTCAACATCGGCCAATTTCACCGAGAAGATTTATATTTGCAATCCAATAATTAATTGATGTCAATTATCCCCTCTACATTTCATATCAAATGATATTTCGAAGGCACGTTTTGTATATTTCAATCAAACAGAATTAAAAGTGTGCCATCACGAATCGATCATCACAGATTGTACGCAAGTAGGATATTATTTATTTCGACCATATAATTATTGTCGGGTCATTTAATAATTACACCCAATACGTTCCCTTCAATCGTGATCAAAGATTCTTTATACAGATCTCTAATTAAGATGCGTAGAATGTGTTCGAATTAACATAAATGTCTCCTTAATCTCGTTAATTGTAAGACTTGAGACGTAAAGAGCAAGTTCCTATGAACCCCCATCCCGAGTCTGATGACAAGTGACGAAGAAAAGTATTCATTAAGAGAGCACGCTTTTTTTACTGTTCCTCACAATGAGTTACGAAGAGACATAATAGAGAAAAAGAGAAAGAGCGAAAAAGGACTTGATGTAAAAGAGCCGAGTGTAGTAGAACGCTAAGTAGAATGAGTAGAGAAACGTGTCTCTGTGCGTGAGGTACTCATTTGGAAGAGAAACCTTTCTCCCATCTCTCTCCTTGCTTTCCTTCCTCTCTGTTCTTTCCATCTTTCTTTGTCTCTTGCCACGTCTGTATACCCCGGAATACTAATGATGCTGCGAGAAAATCCGCCCGGTAGTAACCCAAAGGTACCTACGGTTACTTGCAAAGTTTTCACTTCACGTGCCAACTCGCAGGTTCGTATGTACTTCGAAGGCGCCTCGCTAAACGCCGTAACGTCCGTCGCGTTTCATAAATTAGGAAGAACATTCCTCCTGGGAGGACAAACCCTCCGAAACTCGACGCGGAAATAGAAGACGTACTCTACAGCACGGCATGGACCGGTTATGGTCGTAGGGGGAATACGATTGTTTAACAATGGCATACGTAAAAGGAGGCGATATTACGGCAAACAAAGTAGCGAGAACATCTCGCGTGGTTTGCAGCATTATGCCAAATTGCGCGGATGTTTTGTCGGACGGCGCGGTAGCAATAGCTGTGGTTATATAATCAGCAAATCCTTCTACCAAAATTAATTAACTACCATATGAATTCCAAGAGAGTTCGGACACATTCAAGTTTATTCCCCCATTTTATGATGATGCGGGATGTAATATCGGAATGGATGTATGTACGTACATTGCGAGATTGGTAAATTAGCCACCAAGATTAGCCTCTGATAAAATTATTATTTTGTTTTTATTGCAGAACGCAGCTTTCGCCCTTTTCCTCTTGAACGAGCAGAAAATAAAAGTAATATCAAGTGGAGTTAAATATTCCAGGAAATTATTAATTTTTATGAAAATAAGGGATGCGGAGTTCTTTTGATCATCGATTTGGAAGTGACTGTTCCGTCGGACGTGAGACTAATAAACGAGACCCAGAAGGTTAGCTCTAACAAAAAATCTGATAAATCTTTCTTTTTCAATCAAACACACTACTAACTTCTTCCAAGAATTTTGCTATTAGTCAGCATTTGTCGACAAAAACTATGTAATACATGATATACTCTACACAGTTCATTATGCATTTTTTTGTATAAGGATGTTGCATACACAAGCAAGATAAAAAGTACATATTCAATAAAAAAACCTAGCTAACATTGAAATATATTTAATTCGTAAAAGAGCGATCTTTTTATGCATCATAACGTGAGTTATCGCGAATCCTCTGAAGCTTAAAAAACGTACAGTCATATCTTAAGTAAACTCGCTATTATTTAAGATAAACTACGATTTAACACAGATGGATTCATTTTAATAATCTCATAAATTTTAAAGCCGTAAGGCATTAGTAAAGTTATCCTTTAATTTATATTTAATTTTTGCCAGTGCAAATTAACATAATTTTACGTATAACGTCAAAATATTACGTAAAAAACTAATATTCAAATATAAATCAAATATAATAAAAGAATAATTAATTATCAAAAAAATAAGTAAAGAATATCGTTTCCTTACTTCAAAAGTGACATAATTCAAAAAATGATTTTCGAATTATTATTATGAATGAGTTAGGTATAATTTCTAAAACTTTTAGAGTAAAATCTACGTCTGACACAGCCACTTCAGCACAATCGAATAAAAGTTGCATAGAAATTTAGTGCTTTTTTCTTGCTATTTGATGCTCTGCTTCCCGATTCCGTTGCTCCAGCCAATTCCGAAAAAACAAGTTGTACTACTGGCTGTACTAGCATAAGAATAGAGTTAGCACAACCACTCAAAAAAATAAAAAAAAAATAAAAAATATGGCACATTCTTTTTGTGCTAATTTATTGCTAATTAATTGCTCACTTCCCGATATTGTTGTTTGATCCCCAACTCTCGAAAATCATCCCTAGCAATCATCCCGAATCAGCACCTGTAAATTGTTAATTCTAAAAATATCTCGAATGATTACGGTTTCCTGATTTGTGTAGCTCGCGATTCCCGACGAATTTGATTTTCTTGCTTCACCCCCCGAACCTTGCAAACCACCCCTAGGCACCCCGAGCATATCTATAAAATGTTAATTCTTCCCTCTCGTCGAGAATCGCGAGCAACAAAATCAGAGACCCGTAATCAGTCGAGATATTTCGAGAATTAACAATTTATAGATGGTGTGCTGACTCTAGGTTCTTAGAGGTGATTTTCAAAGCTTGGGGGTGGAGCAACAAAATCGAATTCGTCACGAATCGCGAGCAACAAAATCAGACAACCATAATCAGTCGAGATATTTCGAAAATTAACAATTTATAGATGATGTGTGACTTGGGGTGGCTAGGGATTGATTTTCGAGAGTTTGGGGATGGAGCAATTATCGGGAAGTGAGCAACTAATTAGCACAGAAAGAATATCCTGTATTTTTAAATTTTTTTTTTTTTTTTTGGAATGGCTGTGCTAACTTTATTCTTACGCTAGCACAGCCATTGTTTCTTCGGAATTGACTAAAGCAACAAAATCGAAGTAGAGCAACAAATTAGCAACAAAAAACACTAAACATCTGTGCAACTTTTATTCGATTGTGCTGAAGTGGCTAAAGTGCTTATAGACGTACTCAGCTTAATAGATCGTCATTAATGAATATGTATAATATTATCCCCAAAACGCATTTCTTACGCATCGTTTATGCTTGCCACTCGCAATAATTATTATATAAACTAGCGATAGACATAAACAACTATGCGTAAGAAATGCGTTTTAGGGACTATTATATGTACATATTCATTAATGCGTTTTAGGGATGATTATATATATAAATTTATATTGTAAGAAATCGATTAGAATAACATTTTTACTCGAACATTGAAAATAACCCAATAGGGATCGAAATATCGTATGCTATATTCAATTATTATTTATTCTCACAGAAATACATACACTTAGGATAAACATCCAGCTTGGCTCATAGCTCCTTCCAATTCAATTTATTATTTAGTGTTTCAGTTAAATTAACGAGACATTGAACAGTGGCAATTTGCAATAGGAAGGATTAAAGATAACTTAAATTAAGTGTAATGTGATACTAAAATTTAACAATATATGCATAGTAAATTCCACAATTCAGAATTAAGTTATCCTAATCTACCACAATTTATTCATTTTAAAGCAATAGATGTATGTGTATGTTATATATACATTTTTCAGTTAATTTTTATTAAATTGATTCATATATTCATTTAGATATATGTATGATATTATATTAACAACATTATTACATATACATACGTTGCCTCAATAAAAATATTAATTCGTCACTCACCAACTGATGCGCAACAGTGGAGTTAAATCTGCAACGTCGCTACGATGATTCTGTAACAAATAAATTAAAGTTCAAATTAAAACAGAGTAAAGAAATAATCATCTAACTTTAAAAAATAATTGCTATACGAACGCATGCAGTTTACTAAAAAATAATTATGCAATTTTGGAAATATAATTTTTATAAGCAGAATTTTGTACCCATCATTTAATTAGATATAAAACAATTATATATTACATTTTTTCTAAAATAATTATCTATATATCTTCTCTAAAGATCTTAGCAAAATTAAATTTATTTAAAATTTCAAAATAATTTAAATAATACTTAAAAATTTTAAACAAATTTATTTTTCCTAGCATCTTCTTTAGAGAATATATATAATTATTTTAGGAAATATATATAATTATTTTATCTAAATTTTGAATAACTTTCCTTTTAACTAAATTTTAGATAAAAGGAGAGTTACTTAAAAATTATTTACAAATTTTGTACAAATTTATTTTTACTAAGACCTTTAAAAAATACATAATTGTTTTAGAGGACATATATAATTATTTTAGAGAATATAGAATTATTTAATAGAATATAAAATTATTTAAATCATTTTAATTAACAATGATTTAAAAATAATCATTTTTCAATCAATGTCAAATTAAATGATTTAAAAATAAGCAAAAAAAGATTAATTTACACAAGTAAAAAATAATATTTACCGCAAGGTTGCTCCACCGATGCCTGATGTCTTTTCTAGACCTCCTCCTCCTCTCAGAATGTGATTAACATCTCGCACAGGACACTCGCGTAAAACACTCGCGAATAATAAAATATAATCGCGCGCGGACTATAACTTGAATCCGATAACTTAAATCCGACACTCCCGAAACGCGCGACACGGCGAACCGGTTGCGGTTCGTTCATTTTTAAATCGGCGGCGAGGGTACGTTAGCTTCCCCATTGGATTTTTATAAACAGAACGATTTTACTCAATATCTAAAAATTCATCCAGCTATACATTCAGACATATCCGAAAATTTTTAGATGCTTGAGAAGAACCATTCTTTTCGTATAAATATCCTCTGAGTACTGAGTCTTCTCATCACGTCAAGGTACCCGTGAAAGGGAAGGTAATCTGAAAAATGTAATATATAGCTATTATTACTATGCAATCGGTTAACTTTTAGAAACGAATGTCACATCTGCAATTCGTTATCATTGCGAAATAAAGTCAGAGCAGATAAAAGGCTGAATCTTTTACTTAGATATAACTTAGATATAAATGATTAGAGTGTAGAATGAAATAGGTTACAGATTAATAAAAAAAAAATTCTTTTATTATCGATAGTTACGATCAATTTTTAAATGGATCTCCGTATAGAATCGAAAGGTGTTCAAAAAAAAATTTATTAATTATTAAACCATATTCATTGTAAAAGCAGGAATTGCGATTTTTTTGCACGAGAATATTAACATTACTTTTTTATGACTCTTTTTATTACTCATGTGTGACACCGTTCATATAATAGCCGTGTCGCGTGCCGCCCTTCTTCATATTTCTTTTGAAAAGTATAATCGCGAAAAATGCTAGATATAATATGAAAGTTTTATTTCATGAATATTCACATAATACGATTGCTAGTATAATTAATTATTCATAAAACTTCGTATTATATTTAACATTTTTTGCGATTACATTTCAAAAGGGAATATAAAGAAGAGTGGCACGTAACACGACTACCTGCCTGTACGAGCTTCGGTAAGACAATGACTGTATGATAACTACGCATAAACATGACGCGCCGTTCCCTGCTGCCCCGTGCCATCCCACTTCAAGGTCGCGCGCCGCTCGTCTAACTGTCGAAATATTACGCGTATTATAAAATTAGTAAAATAATCTACGTTTTAAAATTCTTGATGAATATTACACAATGCTTTATTATACGAGTTATGTTTTAATTTTTGAATTCGTTACGCACACTCATCTATATCTTAGGCCGGTATTCATGTCAGAACTTATATTCAAGACCATCTTAAGTACAATTTTGAAGAAGTCACGAATCAGAGGGCCGTATTAGTGTCTTAAGACAGCCTTGAAATAAGAACGGACTATCTATATCGCTCTTAGATATCTCTAATTTATATCTGTAAATGTATATGAATTCTATTTCTACCTATTATTATATTTAGTTCCAAATGTTTTATAATTTAAAAAATGTTTGCATTTATATAACGAATGTATAGCTTATTATTCATTCTTTATTTGAATGTAAGTCATCAAAGAGAGTAATAAAGATTAAGATATACTCTTAGTACACACCTTAGTTTTGAGCAACATTACTATGTGGACATCCTTACGTAATTAATCGTCGATTCGCGTTCGTGAATATTTAATTTTCGTAAATTAATGTGCGATGCCCGCGATCGTACCACACGTCTGTCTCCCTCCGCGCTCGCCGAGCGAATGCCGAAGTGATGACGTAGTCAACCACCGGGCCGCTCCCCCCTCGCTTTCGCCGTGCGACCCTTGCTTTTCACCGGGCGCCGTTTAGATTATTGCGTATGAAAAATATTAACGGTTTACTCAATTATGCGCATTTTGATAAACGGGTATTGTCGTATATTTCGCGCTTTGCTTTGTGGCATCTCTAGCCCTTGTTAAATCGTATTATAATATTTGTGCGGTTCTTGTAATCGTAATCAGTACTTGTGTTTGTGTGCGTGGAACATCGGTAAAATAACTTTTACGACTTATTTAAAATCATAAATATATAATAAGTTTCAGAAGCTTATTTAAAATATCAAATCGTAGGAATCGGTAAAAAATTGATAAAGTACATATTTTAAATAAGAAAACTAAAAGTGTTATTTAGTATTTATTATTTTAAATAACTACATTTCTAACACTTATTTTTTATTTAAGTGTTTTAAATAAGTTTCCCTACCTAGTTTATGTTTTTTAATTGTTTTAAAGAAATCAGTTATTTTACCGTGTCATGATTGGCATTATACGTAAATTTAAAGAATTTTTGAAACAAAATAATTTTCAGCAATAGCAGTGTCATAAATAAATTTTTTAGCTGAAAAAATTAAATAATGATTGACAAGATATTTAATACTTTTAGCGAAAGTTGCATTTTGCGCAAATTGTTTCGCAATATTAATAAAATTTGCATGTGTCTTTATATAGATAAAGGATGTGTAGAATTATCAATTTAATTTTTAATGAGTCACTTAAAAGAATAAAAATTGAGACATAATGTTGGAATATCAAAAATGCTCCACGCAAATACAAGTACTGATTTATACGTTTACAAGAACGGCGCAAATATTATAATATACGATTTAACAAGGGCTAGAGATGCCACAGAGCAAAGCGCGAAATGTACGACAATACCCGTTTATCAAAATGCGCATAATTGAGTAAACCGTTAATATTTTTCATACGCAATAATCTAAACGGCGCCCGGTGAAAAGCAAGGGTCGCACGGCGAAAGCGAGGGGGGAGCGGCCCGGTGGTTGACTACGTCATCATTTCGGCATTCGCTCGGCGAGCGCGGAGGGAGACAGACGTGTGGTATGATCGCGGGCGTCGCACATTAATTTACGAAAATTAAATATTCACGAACGCGAATCGACGATTAATTACGTAAGGATGTCCACATAGTAATGTTGCTCAAAACTAAGGTGTGTACTAAGAGTATATCTTAATCTTTATTACTCTCTTTGATGACTTACATTCAAATAAAGAATGAATAATAAGCTATACATTCGTTATATAAATGCAAACATTTTTTAAATTATAAAACATTTGGAACTAAATATAATAATAGGTAGAAATAGAATTCATATACATTTACAGATATAAATTAGAGATATCTAAGAGCGATATAGATAGTCCGTTCTTATTTCAAGGCTGTCTTAAGACACTAATACGGCCCTCTGATTCGTGACTTCTTCAAAATTGTACTTAAGATGGTCTTGAATATAAGTTCTGACATGAATACCGGCCTAAGATATAGATGAGTGTGCGTAACGAATTCAAAAATTAAAACATAACTCGTATAATAAAGCATTGTGTAATATTCATCAAGAATTTTAAAACGTAGATTATTTTACTAATTTTATAAAACGCGTAATATTTTGACAGTTAGACGAGCGGCGCGCGACCTTGAAGTGGGATGGCACGGGACGGCAGGGAACGGCGCGTCATGTTTACGCGTAGTTATCGTACAGTCATTGTCTTACCGAAGCTCGTACAGGCAGGTAGTCGTTATGTGCCACTCTTCTTTATATTCCCTTTTGAAATGTAATTGCAAAAAATGTTAAATATAATACGAAGTTTTATGAATAATTAATTATACTAGCAATCGTATTATGTGAATATTCATGAAATAAAACTTTCATATTATATCTAGCATTTTTCGCGATTATACTTTTCAAAAGAAATATGAAGAAGGGCGGCACGCGACACGGCTACTATATGAACGGTGTCACACATGACTAATAAAAAGAGTCATAAAAAAGTAATGTTAATATTCTCGTGCAAAAAAATCGCAATTCCTGCTTTTACAATGAATATGGTTTAATAATTAATAAATTTTTTTTTGAACACCTTTCGATTCTATACGGAGATCCATTTAAAAATTGATCGTAACTATCGATAATAAAAGAATTTTTTTTTTATTAATCTGTAACCTATTTCATTCTACACTCTAATCATTTATATCTAAGTTATATCTAAGTAAAAGATTCAGCCTTTTATCTGCTCTGACTTTATTTCGCAATGATAACGAATTGCAGATGTGACATTCGTTTCTAAAAGTTAACCGATTGCATAGTAATAATAGCTATATATTACATTTTTCAGATTACCTTCCCTTTCACGGGTACCTTGACGTGATGAGAAGACTCAGTACTCAGAGGATATTTATACGAAAAGAATGGTTCTTCTCAAGTATCTAAAAATTTTCGGATATGTCTGAATGTATAGCTGGATAAATTTTTAGATATTGAGTAAAATCGTTCTGTTTATAAAAATCCAATGGGGAAGCTAACGTACCCTCGCCGCCGATTTAAAAATGAACGAATCGCAACCGGTTCGCCGTGTCGCGCGTTTCGGGAGTGTCGGATTTAAGTTATCGGATTCAAGTTACAGTCCGCGCGCGATTATATTTTATTATTCGCGAGTGTTTTACGCGAGTGTCCTGTGCGAGATGTTAATCACATTCTGAGAGGAGGAGGAGGTCTAGAAAAGGCATCAGGCATCGGTGGAGCAACCTTGCGGTAAATATTATTTTTTACTTGTGTAAATTAATCTTTTTTTGCTTATTTTTAAATCATTTAATTTGACATTGATTGAAAAATGATTATTTTTAAATCATTGTTAATTAAAGTGATTTAAATAATTTTATATTCTATTAAATAATTCTATATTCTCTAAAATAATTATATATGTCCTCTAAAACAATTATGTATTTTTTAAAGGTCTTAGTAAAAATAAATTTGTACAAAATTTGTAAATAATTTTTAAGTAACTCTCCTTTTAT
>NW_017259319.1:486501-494344 GCF_001594045.1 Atta colombica
AATTTAAGTTATCTTTAATCCTTCCTATTGCAAATTGCCACTGTTCAATGTCTCGTTAATTTAACTGAAACACTAAATAATAAATTGAATTGGAAGGAGCTATGAGCCAAGCTGGATGTTTATCCTAAGTGTATGTATTTCTGTGAGAATAAATAATAATTGAATATAGCATACGATATTTCGATCCCTATTGGGTTATTTTCAATGTTCGAGTAAAAATGTTATTCTAATCGATTTCTTACAATATAAATTTATATATATAATCATCCCTAAAACGCATTAATGAATATGTACATATAATAGTCCCTAAAACGCATTTCTTACGCATAGTTGTTTATGTCTATCGCTAGTTTATATAATAATTATTGCGAGTGGCAAGCATAAACGATGCGTAAGAAATGCGTTTTGGGGATTATATTACACATATTCATTAATGACGATCTATTAAGCTGAGTACGTCTGTAAGCACTTCAGCCATTTCAGCACAATCGAATAAAAGTTGCACAGATGTTTAGTGTTTTTTGTTGCTAATTTGTTGCTTTACTTCGATTTTGTTATTTTAGTCAATTCCGAAGAAACAATGGCTGTGCTAGCGTAAGAATAAAGTTAGCACAGCCAAAAAAAAAAAAAAAAGAAAATTAAAAAATACGGAGTATTCTTTCTGTGCTAATTAGTTACTCACTTCCCGATAATTGCTCCATCCCCAAACTCTCGAAAACCAACCCCTAGCCACCCCAAGTCACACATCATCTATAAATTGTTAATTCTCGAAATATCTCGTCTGATTATGGTTCTCTGATTTTGTTGCTCGCGATTCTCGACGAGAGGGAAGAATTATCATTTTATAGATATGGTCGGGGTGCCTAGAAGTGGTTTGGTAAGGTTCGGGGATGAAGCAACAAAATCGGGAATGGAATGACAAATTAGCAACGAAATAGCAAATTTTCTGTGCAACTTTTATTGTGCTGAAACTTAATAGACTTGTAAAATCTCACTCTTAAAGATTGGAAATTGAGTTCTTTTTCAAGACTGGCTTAATTTCCACAATTTAGAGTGAGATTCCTCTCCTAAGAATTTAGAGAATAATTTAGAGAAAAATTACTGTCATCATCAAAAATAAACTAACTTAATTGCATAATGTCTGTCCGCCAAATAGCACTTGTGTCATTCTTAAGGTTCAAAGAGATTGCATCTTCTAAAAAAATAATTCAAACATATTGAGTTGAGTCATTTTTATAAATAAAAAGGAGTCTTTTACGGAAAACAGAATTAACAAAACAGAATTAAAATTAAGAATTTTTTGATGATCACAGTTTGAAAAAAAAATTATTTTATTTTGAATTTAGGAAAAAGCTGCCGAATACATACTCGTTGCCTAAATCGTTTCTCATCAATATTTTTTATATCACTTAATACAAGCAACATTCAGTAATAAAAATATAAAATAAATGAAAAATATATAGATGAGTAATATATAGATAGAAATTTAATAGATTACATCTTTTATAAATATTAGCAGCATTTTAAAAAATCAAATACATCTGATATCAATTAATTTTTTTCCATTTGTATAACTGATAATAATATAATCATTCAAATTTGTTTTAAATTTTCATAGTTTCTTAAAAAAAGGATTATTGTAAAATATTTTAATTTATTGTGCATACATATGTTTGTAATTATTATAAGGATTAAATCAATATCTTTTTCTTTACAAAATCTATTAAGTTTCCTAAATCATACAGAAGATAAAACTGATAATTGACAATAAAATTAATAATAGATGTGAAAAATATCAATTGCAAAAATAAATTCAAATTAGTTTCATTTCTTGTTTTTTCATTTCACTTATGTAATCATTATTAAATACTCAATTTTTTCGATAAATTATTAAAATTAAATATTAGTTAATTATTACGTATTAATAAACCATTTCTTTTGTTAATCTTATATTTAAATAATTGTATATAAATAATTTGTTTCATTCATAAGTTCAATACTTTCAAAGAAGACACAATTTAAAAGATTTACAGATATAATTTAAATGACCAGCTGCTTAAATCGTATATTTTGCAATATGTTACTCAGAGCTTAACTTATGACAAATTAATTTGTTGATGAAAAATTAAACATGTAATAATAAATCGCCGAAATATCGAGCTACATTTCCAATATTTATTTGCATACAAATCAGTACAGAAATAAATATTGGAAATTTTAATTTTAAATAGAAAATACAATAAAAAAAAGCTTAAGTGGTAATACACATAATGGTTAACACATTCGGCCACTTTCCCGTAGTTATGTTAGTTCACTAAGGTAAATAAAAACTGTTAGTACTGTAGTGATATTTCGAGTATCATCTTTGAGGAATTATTCCAAATTACTTGTTATATAACTATTGTATAATTTTATAAAAAAATCAAAATCGATATTTAAAAAAGTGTTTTTTTAAGATTTTTCTACGATTAATTTCTTGCGATTATAAAACGAAAATATGATATCTAATAATGACATTCAGTCATGTTTTTAAGAATATATTCTTTTTGTCAATAATTTTCTGTTAAATTAAAAAATAGTTTTTTCTTTTCTGAAAAGCTCAATCTTTTTAATGTGTCATTTTTAATGTGTCATTTTTGAAATAAGAGAAAAATATTATTAATTATCACTAATTTACTGTTGATTCTCACTTATATTAATTATAAAGAATGTCAATACGCGCGCACGCGCGTAAACAGAATTATATCCATAATAGAATAGAATTACATCCATAATTGTTCGATGGTAACCCTTCTTGTGATTTATATAGGGTAATCAGAGATTCAAGGATCTCCTAAACAAATAAAAGACCCTAACTTACACGAGGGAAATTTCATTTCCAGTCTTTGTGGAACTTATAGATAGCCGATTTGCCCGAACGCATAAATAAGAAATGAGACACATGACGGCGCATTTATCCAGCGAGCAAAAAAATATGCTCGTCTAGCGCGCGCGCGTGCACGACGAAAATTTATCGAAAGCCGTTCTGACGGAACTATTCGTTCCCGGAAGTGGTCGGAAACTAGTTCGACATTCAATTTCTCTCCACGAGACGATTTGTCCATCACCGCCGTCGACCGAGGTGCGACCTCGGGATTCCATATCGTACCCAACGACTCGCATCCGTCAGATAAGTTTCGTTTTCAATCCCTCCAATCTTTCCCTTGTCCTTTCTTTCTCTCTTCTTTCACATGAAAACTAAGTACGAAATATAAGCGAGCTTCAAAAGCTTAAACTGCGGAAGAGCGGATGAGAAGTTAGCTGCTTCTCGCTTAATTAGATATGAATCTGATGACGTTCACGCGAATATCGCAAAAAGTTCGTTCTAAAGTTTTTCGTTTTATTATTATGTGTACAATAGCCTCTATCATTCCAACTGAGTGTTTCGATCGGTTGGCCAAAAAGGAGTCTGTATAAGACTCTCCGTTATACACGTTGCTTATTGTTGAACGACGCTCTGAAATTGACTGGAAACTATACTCTACTCGTTGGTGAATGACAAAATATTGTTTCTTCTTTTTTCTCTATTACACGTCGAAAAATTTCTCCACCATCACCTCGAAGATTGCTAGGGTAGATTAAAAAAAAAGAGCACACGACAGTTCTGATTAAGGCGCTTTTTGCGAGACCTGCACGACGAACAATAATTTTCGTCCAGCCAATTTCGGAGAGAATCTCCATTGTAATCGGCGGTAGTGCGATGCTGTTCATAAATCATGACCGAACAAACGATTTGTAATCCGTACCCACGTACCGACGGACATTGCAAATCTATCGATCAATGATGCCGCGATAGCGATTCGTGTTTTAATTCTGACATGAATATGAGATCAAACTGAATTTGTGGAAAAGTATCAAATTTTAAAAATGTTTCGTTAATAATTATTCTCCAGTGATAATTACTCATAATTTAAAATAAATTATCGATACTTTACATATTTTTTGTTAATGTTATTTCGATCTTCACTGAACAAATGTCTGTTTTGTTCACGAAATATGCTTGTTACTGAATATCTCTAGTATATGTATATTTGTACGTACGCTCGTTTATAATATTTATAAGGCGTCATCGTATCTCTAATAGGAGTGTATGATATTTTCATGCCAGACACTCGGATTTACCGTAATGCATGCGTTCTGTATACGCGCGCGCGCGCGCTCTTTCGGCGATGGAGAATCGATTGGACACCATCGTCTCGCCTCCTGCAAGTCATAGTAAATATATAGCAAATATATAGCGAGTCGAAATTCGAAGCTAGGATGGCGGAAAATATGCAACGGGAAAACTAAGAATCGGCAGAAAATTTTAATTAAAATCCCGAATCTGGGTTAAAAGAAATTTAATTAAAAACAAGAAAAGTAGAAATCAAACGTTATAAACGGCCTCGCGAATCGCAATTTACTCCCAGTTATTTATTTATATTTACTTCTTACGGTAACGCGACTCGCAATGGTATTAAATCCGCTGACGCGTTCGACGCGCGACAAGTACGAACGGGAAATATAAACGCGTCTAGTTAATGAGCTATCGATTCGAACGAGAGAAAGAGAGAGAGAGAGAGAGGGAGGAGGGAGGGAGGGGAGGGGGGAGGGGGAGGGGAGAGAGAGAGAGAGAGAGAAAGAGGGAGGATAGATACCGTTTTGCGATTTTATATGCACGGCAATGTGTCAGCGATCAATCATAATTACGGGATCGTTTGCCGATGCGTGTGCCGCGAAATATCATTGCGAGAGTTCATCGAGCGAGATATTACGAGCGCGTCGGTGGAACCTTCGCAAGAATGTAACCAGTCGGTATGACAAATCGTCTACATGCCATGCGCAAATCCAATTTTACGAAGCACGATCCCGGTGGATGGAAGTGCATCGGCAACGTCGAGGGACACCACGCAATACGTTCGGTCTCAGGCATGACGGCGGCTGAATTCCGCCGGGAGTGCAAGCTTTTGGCGACTTAGCCTGGTCGCCCTTGGTTGATGGTAAGGGGGATGTATACCGGAGAAGTCAGGAGGGTAGGCATGAGATACCCTCTCGAGGATGGGAAGCGTGTTTCAAGCTAGCGATGGGAACAAGACGAGACGGATACCAAACTCGATCACCAAAGGATACGACAAACAATGTTCGAGACGTTGCTCGATCTGCGCGCGAGTATTTTATGAACCTGTAAACCCCGGAATTTCGGCAATCTCGAAAATCACGCGGGGGATATTGACAGTGCGAGAAGTCGTCCGAAAGAGTCTTTTGATTCTATCATTCTTTCTGACAGCGTCGAAAATTCCGGCGACTTTTGAAA
The DNA here is from genome assembly GCF_001594045.1 of Atta colombica. NCBI lineage: Eukaryota > Metazoa > Arthropoda > Insecta > Hymenoptera > Formicidae > Atta > Atta colombica. The sequence goes on from NW_017259319.1 coordinate 491,834, forward strand.
AGTTGGGAAATGTCCAACGTCAAGTAGGACTTTGACGATCTTCGATCGCCAAAGTTTGTTGACATTAGCTGCAGAATTCGGGAGAGTGCCCGTCGCTATTGAAAACTTCATAGTTAACGGCGCGGATGAAAAATCGCGAACGCACCGTCTGGAATCTTGAATCTGCGCTTGGCAGTCGATGGTATTCTTACACCATCACTGCCGGTGGTACAATCTCAACTTCTCGTCCTTCGAGAATTTTATGAAAAAGAATCGTATGAAAAACGGAAGTAACGTTGAGCATCGATGAGGACGGCATGCAAAATGTGCAAAATGTGCGTTTCTACAAATAAACTATCGTTTTTTACGGTTCCATTTGACTTTGCGAATAACTGCCCCTTGACTGCTGTGACTTATGTATCGCTCAGCAATAATTCTTCTCCCGGACCGACCGCTCGCCCACGTCGTGCGAAGGTTAATGGTTAGCTGCTCTTATGCAATTTGAGTTAATAATTAAGAGTCTTCAAGAACAAAGACGTCAAAATATAAATCAAGCATGGCAACAATTGCCATCTTTGTAATGTGAGAAGATATAGTAAAACGATAAACATCATCCCAATTGTGTTTAAATCCGGAAATGCAGCAGGAGTCTAACAATGCCGAATAAGATAAAAGAAGATGGCTGCTACTACACAATTGTTACAAAGAAAACACGAATAAAAATACTATGAAGAAAAAAAAACATGAAAAAAAATGGCAATGTTCCGTAAAAAAAGAAATAAATACGTCTATTTTCGCTCGCAAATCTCCCAATTGTAAAGGCATAGGACGGCGAGCTTTGTCGCGTCGTTTTGCGCTCGTTTTCGTATGCGACGAGGCAAGGTTGTATACAGTTAGGTAATAACTACAAATGCATGCCTTATCCTGGCGGTGAGTACTTAATGTAAATGATTTTGCCAAGTTTCACGGGACAAAGGGCGTAGTTTCCAAACTCACACGCCGACAACAGCCGCGTGGAAGTTTCTCTGAATTTTAATGAAAAATGGAACGGGTATCGCGCACGCTGGCCGTATTTGCGTTACGGATGCTGGTGACGACGGTAGTGTTGGAGGTCGCGATAGCTGGTGGCGGTACGGCGATGTGATGCTGGTAGGGAGAAGACGCGCAGAAAATAAACATGATTCTAGTTCGGTAAATTGTTTGGAATTATCGCGTATTATCAATTAGCCTCTGCGCATCGTGTACACATTATTCGTAATGTAATACCTCATGGAAAAAGGATGGATGATGTCTCTTTTACGGAATGCAGGGCCGAGTTTGCGTCGGGATCGCAACGCACGCCGCACGTGCCGTACTACATATTCTCCCGAGATTTTATTTCGTACATTCGCGGGAATTCAGATCTCCGTACTATAGGAGGGTCTTTCACAAAAGTGCTAGCAGAATGGAATAAAATCTCGTGGAATATTCGGCATATGCGGTATTCACGAATTTTCAGAAATAAATTTTACGAGGACTTATATTTGACTGCGAAACAATTAGCGCTATTACATTGCGTTCCACATAGTTTTCAACGAGATTTTCAGTTTCTACAAAGTTTTTTACCTTTGCACCTTTGCATTCATGTGTGTTTACAATAATAGTTGTTATGCTTTAAATAATAATTTTATATTGTTTCTTTACTTCCAGAGTAACACAACGATTCAAAAAATTAAATTTTTCGGAAAAAAAATTATTTTTCAACTTGACAGGAAATTATAGATTAATCAAATGATATCGGCAAAAAGAACGTTTTACTTAGAACGTTATTCTTAGAAACATTATCTTTCAAATATAATTTTTCTCACTTTTATTTCACAACTCTTAAAAAAATTCTTGAATTGTAATGATTTTGAGATCCTACAAAATAACAAATCCAAAATAATTCATCAAAAGTAACGAAATATCAAAATTTATATTTGTCTGACCAACTAACAAAATTAAATTTAAAATAAAATAATTTCTTCTTAAATTTTGATCACATAAATTGTCTTAAATGTTTTCTTTAGAAGAAACCCGTTTAGAAGAAACTCCGTTTTTATTTACAAAAACGACACAACTGAAAATGTTTTCAATTCTTGTAGAAGATATTATTGATCTCTTTGAAAACTTTAAAAATAATACAAGTGCTATTTGGTGGACGGACTGTGAAGTGGAATTAGTTTACAACATTAAGTGAAAATAGATCGAGAAATGTGCAACACAAATAAGTGAAGAAAGTTATATTCGATCAAAGCAATAGATCTTAATGTCTAATAATACTTTCTTGTGTAAATTTTTACAGTTCAAATAAACTGCTCATCAATTATTTGTCGCTCGCACGAAAGGGAAACTGAGGTACGAATCTCGGTATGATACTTTTCTCAATAAATAATTTACAGTGGTTTAAAGATACTTATCAGCATCAGTACTATTATTACTTGCCAATTTAATTTGCTTTTATTACACATTCCAGCTTCGTTCTAAGTTTGTATTTCAACATATATATATATA
>NW_017259319.1:494444-496082 GCF_001594045.1 Atta colombica
TATTAAGTACTAAGACTTCGTCTTAATTGAGTATAGTCCTTTTCATTCACATTTATGTTTAAGTTAGTTTACTTTTGGCGATTGATAGAATGATCTTTACCTAACTCATTCATGATAACTTGAAAATTACATTTTTCTACTTGTGTCGCTTTTGAAATAAGAGAATATTAGGAATATCTATTTCAGAGAATATAAAGGTAAAGAGTAAAAAATAAAATAGTAAAGAGTACACTCTACTTGGTTTAAGCTTGTATAAGCACAAAACATTTGATATAATGGTATAAAATGTTGTCAAATAACATATGAGAGGATTACACGCGTGCGTAACAACTGTATAACGTGTGCAATCATAACAAGGCTGTCGCTCGGAAATCGACCGGCGCGCAAGCATAAATCCAGTTTGCGTAAAAGGAACGTAAATCGTTTTAAAGCGCGCAATTTAACAGTCGGTTTATACGAGCGAGGTATGTTTCAAAGGCAGACGTACGACCATCCCGTTTGTTCTCGGTTAAATCGCGTTCGCAATCAGTCGCCGCAATCGTCGCGATCGACGACGAATTATGGTCGCGCCGGCCCTGCGACATGAAACCTGGAGGGTGGCGGCAATTACACCCTGCAGGGCCGCACTAGTTCGAGGATACATCTGCCCTTTCTTTCCCCTACATGGCCGATAAAATTATGTGTGTAATAGATGTGCACACGTTCGCAACTATCGTGACAAAACAATGAATTTCGATGAAAGAATTACGGACAATTGTCTCATATTTAACCCGGAAACAGTCATCTAGTTTCTTTGCATAAACTACTACTCAGAATGATTTTACATCTCTTCAATTAAAAACACTATTATTATTTATACATTGTATATTATTGATTGTTTTACAATTTATCACATTTAGTATTTGAAATCATTATATTTTATGGAAAGTATGATTTTGCTGAAGTATTTACAATAATTTAGATTCTGTTCCTGAAATAATTTTATCGAATCGTCAAAAAAATTATGTAGGATATTGAAGCACGATGAACAATGCTGTAAAAAGTTTTGACATTCTAGCTTAATTACCTTGATTGTTCAATAAAATAATTTTTCAAATCTGTATCCAACTAAATTTTTTAATATTTTAGTAAAAAAACTTTCTATATACAAGTTTACTTAATATTTTTTAAAACAGTAAGGAAAGAAATAAAAACAGTAGGTATGAATTCTCGATCAATAAAGATAGTTACTATGATTGAGCTTCGTTTTCTCGCTATTGAGGTGTAAAAATTATCCCAGGATTATTTAAATGGAGAAATGAATTTGCTAATTTGCTGAAGTATTTAAAAATTTAGTTAGATACAGATTTGAAAATAATTTTTTTGAATTATCAAAGTATGTAGTAATTAAAGTATGTAGGACGCTTGAACTTGAATTAAAACTTTTTACAATATTATTTATTATTTTTGAGCGTACTAAATAATTATTTTAATGATACAATAAAAGTTATTATCTACTATATCTACTTAAATACTTTAGCAAAATCATTCCTTTTATATTGATATAATGTATTTATATAATGATCTCACATACTAACAAATTATAGATCAATCAATTATACATTACTAATAATACATATATATATATATATATATATA
>NW_017259319.1:496182-503278 GCF_001594045.1 Atta colombica
AGTTTCAAAAAGTTTGCATACGTTAGTTCGTATTTAAAAAAGTATTTTGTGGCATTTAAAAAATATTATAATTAAGGAATTTATTTGAAAATATTAATTTTTATGTGCAAATGTTTGAATTTTAAATGTCGTTGTTTCGAAATGTCATTTTTTTTTGTCGATAACCGAATCGATAATACTTTCAACTAATTGTTATTTTAAAAAATTGTATTGTTGCTACTATGTTATTTCTAATTGTTTTCAACGTAAAAAAATTCATGCGGAATAAAAAAGAAAAACTACGCTGCCGTATGAATTCCATCCTTGTGCAAATATCCGCATCAAATATTGTATCGAACGTGAGAAAACATGATAGCACGCCGATTCCAATCTAATGTTTCACGCCATTTATTGGATAACTGAGAATCGTTCATTTAACCGAGACACGATAGCAAGATTCGCTTCCATCATGTCCGTTTGAATATAATCGTTAAGTTGTACAATTAATCACTTCGCGAGAGAGAAATGCAAGAAAATACAGGAAATGGCGCGAAGAGAACTTTCGTTACTCTCATTCATCATCACAATTGATTATTACACTCGCTCCTTTGTTTTCAGAACGTTCTCTTCGCAACGGCTAATTGTCTTTATAATTCTCGTATACCCCTTTGAAGTCAGAACGATACACTATATTTGATATGGCAAGTAGAGAAAATGAAAATGCTCAACCAAAAGAGATTCTAATTTACAATAATTATTTTAGTAATTTAAGTGTATATAAATTTAAACACAGACAATTTCAAATGGGTAAATAATGAAATAAAATCTACGTTGGCAATTTTTTGAAAATAATAATTATTACAATGTGTACAATGTGTACAAGAGAAAATCAAATTTGTACAAATTGATGCAGCCCGATGAGTGATGCGAAATTGTAAAATCACAGTAAAAATACAGAATTCTGGTATGAATTATTATTTTCAAATATCCTTGGGATTATCTCCGTTTTAAGAAAGATGTCGAAAATATGGCAAATGCTTGCGCAAATTTCGAACTGAAAGCATTGGTATCCAGGTACTTACCTTGTCACTGTAAATTACGCAGCAGGAGATTTGCAACACAGATTCGCAACGTAACGTCGACGCCGGGCCTACAGCAGCCTCCGGTCTTGGCCTGACCTCGTTTCTTGGAGCGTCCATCGTTCATCTCACTTCACTCACTCGCGACGCGAGAACATTTTGAGCAGTCCATTCACGTACATATCAGGATAGCGTACGAAATATTCTCCCGCTTTGTTTCTACGGTTAAGGCTTCGATTACAGTGGATGTGTATTCTGATGAACTTTTGTTCTGACGAATATGTCAGAACAAACAAGCAAGAGCATTTTTTCTATCAGAGTTACACTGTATGTGTACAGTTCATCAGATGTCGCACGAACAAGTTTGTCATTTAAACGAGTTTGTTTCTCTGTCCACATTCGTGCGACTGTTGAAATGGAAACTGAAAGACTATCAATGTTTAGTGTTTGAAAAAATTAGCCTGTGGGTATGAATGAAAAATACTTATCATAAGAGATCTTGTGAAAAGTAGAAGATTAGTAAAAAAAATATTTTCCATTTCTTTCTCCTGAAACAAACATTTTATTCATGTACTCAATACTCACAAGTAAAATTTTTAATAATATACTTTTCAAGAAGAGAGATGAATTATCTTAAAATTCGGAATTTTGATATTATAACAAGAATACTATTTACAAGAATATTATTTCAGAATACATTTACAATAATAAGTACCTCTTTTTAATGAACACGAATTCGTCAGAACAAAAGGGTGCTTTTCCATTGTTTAACACATCTTGACACAAACGTATACAGGAATTATGTACAAATCGAGGTGCAAATTCAGACAACATGCATGTTAAATAAAAAACAACATAAAAACACAGATCTCAGGTTTCAACATATTACAGTAACATTGCAAATATTGCAGTGTTACTACAAGTTTCTGTGCTGTACGAGCGTTTTTTAGAACATTTTATATATCTGAAACATATCTAAAAGACATAATATAAACCCATTTTCTAGATATGCGTATTGTCTAGAAAGTACAGCGTTGTGCGCGATTCAATTAGAATAAAATGTGTACTGATATGTAGCACCAGATAGTACATCAGATAAAATTAGGTTTATTTTTCATACCATGCCTATGTATTTTAATATTTTACAATATTTTTTAAATCAATGATGGTGGAAACTTTTCATTTCTCTCGCGTTTTCATAAGTCGCGGTTATTAATAACACAAGCTCACAAAAAAAATATCCTGTCCTGAGGCGAAGCACAGCTATTCTTATGTATTTTGAGTCGCTGAATACGAATTTGACATCAAATTAGGACCATCCAAGGCAAATTTTCAATCTAGAGTGAAAAAATGACCCATTTTTCTCATTTTTGACTCATTTTTTCGCTCTAGATTGAAAATTTTCCACGATGGTTCTATTTTTATGTCAGATTCGTATTTAGCGACTCAAAATATATAAGAATAGCTGGATCTCTACTCCAGCACAGGATACTTTTTTTTGTGCATCTGTGTAATCAAGGAACATACCAAGTAGAGGAAACCAAAATGATGATTTTTTTTGTTACTTTGACTATTTATTCACTTTATTAAAATAAAATCATTTTGATTATTTTTTTACCTTTATGGGTTCCTTGAGAACTATTCAATTATCACTGAAAAACGTACTTACACAGTCAACAGTTAATTATACTTGCTTTCAGGTTGAAGATGGATATAATATGATAATATCGATAATTAAGTATTGGAACACAATTTGTGTACGAAAGTGTCTAGGAATATTACAAATGGAAAGCTCCCAAAGAGTTCGTTATTTAATTCACTGTAACTGTAGACTAATCTCACACGCGGCTGGGCGATCTTGCGATTCCAAGAATCCGAGTTGTTTACGTTACGCGGTGGGCCAATTTTCTAACAGTCGTGTGTCGTCTGTTTATCTATTCGCCCCGAGAATGGATAATACAAACGAACGATCGTAAATGCCCCTCAATTGACACGTTACAATGCGGCGCGTCGCCCAACAGTCCATCCAATCGCACTCTCCCCGATTATATTAGGCACGCGACGGACGCGGAAATAACGGCGCACAGGGGGGAGAGGAAGGGGGGCAGCCATTACTTACGCGGAAGTTTTGACGCGAGCGCGTCGGGTAATACTGTGCGTGGTATTAATCAACGGTTCCCTGCTCGGATGATTAGCACGTCAAGGCAATATCTCATTCGGCACTCCGATATGACTGATATTCGCACGCACGTCAGTTTGATTATCAAAACAAAAGGGTTCTTTACTCACGAAAGCGGAGTGAAGTCGTTCCGACGCTTAACGTTCCGACGCGTCGCGATTACACTCTCACAATCAGAAAATATCATTCTGTTGCTAAAAAGTGAATACTCGATTTACTTTCTATTTACCTTTAGATTCATCGAATCTGTTTGTGAATGCAGATAAATGGAACGAATGTATGACCGAGTTCGAAACTGATCTATCTGACGTTGGTCGCGAAATAAAAGTATCATGGCGGTCACATGCAGTCCGCTTTACATAAAATGCGGGTCGCGCTTGTTGCGTCAGCCAATCCCGAAGTGGCGCTTTTGAAATTGACGCATCGGATTGGTTGAACGCGTCTCGCGTTTTTGCGTCTTACATAGATCGGGCTTAACGCGCGATCGTTGCGCATTTGTTTCTCGCGAGTTTCGAACGGCGGACAAATTGTTCGGTACAGTGAAAAATGTTGTTAATTTACGCGTGATATGTCTACTTGTGCGTATCCGTTTCAATACGAATAGCGATTGAAAACTGTCCAACTGTTAACTGCGCGATAGTTCTTGAAGATAAATATAGATAGGACGGCCTATCTCGAAATAAGAACGGACTGTAAATACCGATAATTCGTTAGTGATCGAAGACCGCCATGACAATCGATCTACATCGGATAACACGGAGTGAAACGCGATGAGTGAAATTCGATCATTTCGCACATTTCGAATTCACATTTTATCAAAATGCTCGTTATCGAATCAGCGAAATGCATGAAATTAGTAGCGTTATCAGCGTCGAGCGCGCACGGGTCGCGTCGGTAGATGAGATCGAGATTATAAGTAAGTCAAGTGTTACTTGTTCTCGGAAACGTGGTACGACTTCGCTCCCTAGTTTCTCGTACACGAGGAGAGAGCTGTGTGTAACCGCGTATACCTCCCCTCCTCCTTTCCCCTTCAGAATAGCTCGATCCGTGCGGCCCTGGGACCACGACACCGCCTATCGCGTGAGGCACAGTATACGCGCGCGTAGTCGTCGCCTTTGTGTATATATCGCGCCGTCTCACTCGCACTCGCGCTGTGCCGCTCCCTCCGTCTCGCTCTTGCTCCGACACACTCACACGTATGCACGCATACTCTTTCTCTCTCTCTTTCTCCCCACCAGTCGGCTGCCGTAACGCCGCGAGCCGTTGACTCGGCGTAGTACCATCGGTGTCGCGACGCGGCGCTCTCAGTCGTGCTCCTGCCGTGGCGCCATCGCGTCGTTCGGTCGAATCTGTGTTCCGTGCGGCGCGGATCGGATCTACAGTTCGCTCTCCGCAGCTCACCGTGTTACTTCAAGGTGGACGGCGCCTTTCTGTCTCTTACGTGTATCGTGTGCGGGTGTATGTACCAGAGCAGCGTGTTCCTTTCGATCGTGAGATCTGACTCGCGTACTCGCGTGAATCGGCGCACCTCACGCGAACGTGCCGGACAGCGGAGTGTAGAGAGTAGAAGAGAAACAGTGACGCCCCGCCGAAAGTGCTCCGAAATTTACTCCGCGAGTCTTTATCGTCCCGTGGGTAGGCGACGTAGTGTAAACTTGTATATAGTGTATACGGCGCGCGCGGCCAACTCAAAGCGGACGAGCGCGCGACACATGAGGAGGAGGCGAACTCGCGGCGCGAGTTCGGACGAAGAGGAGAAGCAGCCAGCGGCCACCAGTATAAATCTCCTACGGGGAATGCAGCTTCGGGATCGTCGCCTGCGGCCGCGGACGGCCGCCACGCTTCGAGAGACATGACGCGATGATCGTCGAGGCACCTGGTGCATCCGCCCTGATCGCCGCACCACCACGCCGCCGACGCCGTCGTCGCCGCCGCTCGCGTCCTCTCCTCTCTCTCTCTCTTTCTCTCTTCTCTCTCTCTCTCTCTCTCTCTTGTTCTCTCGCGCCCCGTGTGTGTATCGTGTACCGCCCGTAGCACCGGCCCCTGCAGAGTGTGACGGATAAGTTTCTCGTCGTGAAAACGCGCCAGCCAAAACGGGAATCATGGGTGATGTGCACGGGCTTCTTCTAGTTAGTGACCTCGGCCAGGAGGATATCGCCTGGGACGACGTCGGGACATCGGCAGCCGTCAACATTGCCACGCTCCGCGGGGTGAGTCTCTCTCTCTCTCTTTCTCTTTCTTTTTCTCGTAACTGTTTTTTTAAATAATTAATTATGATAATTCCATCTAGATGACCTTGTCGACGTCGCAATGTTATGAACGAACAAATGCGTTTCTGCCCCGCGCGAAGAATTCGAAGGACGCACCCCTTCGCGCGAACGTTTCTTTTGTTTTTGTTTCACATAGACGTCAGACAGATGGTCTCGCGCGAAATGTTTACATTGCAATCCGACACTTTTTACGCAGAACTCTCGTTAACACGAGAATTACACGCTCTTTTCCTATTCATCCGAGAGCGAATATGGATCGTTATTTTATGTGATTACTCTCTTTTCTCTTTCGTAACATTTGATTTTATGATAAGAAATTTCTGTGGAGATACGTACACACGCGTGTTGTATATCTCTATTTTGAATAAAATCTTTTAAGGAACGTTGTTCCTTTATAACGTTTGGTTTTATATTAGAAAGTTTCTTCTAGGAGAAATATATTGTACATGCGTATATCTTTATTTGGAATGAAAGAAATAATGTAACAAATTACTTTGTAGGAATAATGTATCAAATTACTGCTCGTCAATATGATTTCGAGAGGATTCGATGAAAAGAGATGGCAACGATAATATCATTAATGACAATGATATACAGTGGATTTATTTATTACTTACGCGGGATGCTCTATATTAATTCATTTGAGTTTCGAATATTATTGATCGCGTACAACAAATTCAATATTTTCTGTAAACAATTAAATACGAAAAGCTAATAACAATTATCACAGTGATAACATTTGTAAATTGAATGTTTTCCTTTTTCTTCTTTGCGCAATGTTTTTATTCCAATTGGACATAGAACAACAACATTATTTAATTATTTTACCTGATTAATTATATAGAAGTCGTTTGTGAACGTAACGAATATAACGTTAGCTGTTCGAGAAAATGTAGATATATGTAATTGGTGTTTTGTATTTGTACTTCAATGTTTTTTGATGATTAGAGATTTTCTTCAAGATGTTTATAGAGTAGATTAAGATAACAAAAAATTCCATTTTGTGTCCCTTCTGCGCACAGTGGAAGAAATTCCTGTTTTTTATTTTTTTTTTGACCATTGAATCTAAAGCGCTGCACATTATAGAGAAAATTTCCTATTAGGAATAGGAATAAATATTAAATGTTAGAGGAATTAAAATGTTAGAAACAGAGATTGAATATACATACACTGAGAAAAAATGTACTAAATTTTAATAAACATTTAATAAACACTAAAAATGATAATTAAATGACATTAATGGTTCTTATAATGTATGTTTATATTTTGTTATACACACACACACACACACACACACACACACACAACACACACACACACACATTTATTAATAATATATGTGTTTATAAATATATGTTTACATTTAATAAATATTCAGCTAGTACTATTAAAATAATTTATTGAAATTTATTGTATTTTCTCTAAGTATATTATATCTCATCTAGATCCATTATATATCTCTGTATCATATTTAATCTCTACACACAAAAAAAATATCATTCTGTTGTTAAAAAAAGTAATTACTCAATTTCTTTTCTTCAACAAAGAATGTCTTTTGATATAATATAATATTAAAATATAATTAAAAT
>NW_017259319.1:503378-503862 GCF_001594045.1 Atta colombica
TAAATAATCGAATTTAAAGATTTAGAATATATTTTGAATAAACAACAATATTCAAATTTCTGAGATCATAAATTTAAAAAATATAAACAAATATAAACAAATGACGAACGGGTAATTGAAAATTGGCACAGTGAATGGTGCGTAATTACCTTTAAAAAAATGTTATCTTACATAATAAAATTGAATAAATGAAATTGTACATGTTTCGGCTAGTATTCTAGCCTTCTTCGACAAATAGAGACACTAACAATGATCTACGTAGTTGTAGTTGAACATCTGTTAAAACTTTTTTAAAGCTAATTACTACCGTTCACTGTGCCAATTCTCGTTTGTCATTTGTTTACATTTTTTGAAATTTGAATAAGTTTAATACGAATTTATGATACAATAGATTTGTAGATGTATGAACTTTTGAAATATTTGAAACATAAGTATTATCTACTTACGTATAGTATGTATTTTTCTACGTAATATTTATTCTTAT
>NW_017259319.1:503962-518551 GCF_001594045.1 Atta colombica
TTGATGGGAGAAAAGTTTTGTTTGTTTGATTAATCGGAGAATTAACCCTTAAACTTGCAAATAAATGTCCTTGTTGTACTGGAGCACTGTGCGAATAACGCAAGAAATCTGATGATGATAATTACAATTATATTTCGAAGTAACGTTTTTTTTTTTTAATGAATGCGAGACTGCAAGAGTTTCTTGTGTCAAGATGACTGCATCCGCACTTGACTTAAGAATCTTTGTTATCTGTAGTAAATGCAATTGATGAAGTGTCTGCATGAATAAGTAAAGCGATAAAGAGTTGCAATAAGTAAAAAAAATTATTATTATTATTATTATTATTAGACCACTTAATATTTCAAAATTTAATATTTATATTGTATTACATTTTCTTGTTATTGTAGTCGTAATTGATTCGATGGTCACGCAAATATTGTTAAAAATAAAATGTTAATTTTAACAAACAAAAATAATTAAAAGACTTTCAATCTTAAAATGCAATAAACGTAGCATTAAAAGCAAGCTAATGAGAATCAGCCTAGATATGTGAGTGCAAAATTTTTTGATCGAAAATAATTATTCAAACGATTGTATGATGTCTCCTTTATTATATTTGAACGTTTCCGACTCTTTTTAGAGTCCTCCTCAGCAATATATTAAAAAAGACGAAAGTCACCCATCTATTGGGAGCAAGTTATTCACAGATTGACAAAACTGATGTTAATTTTGACATTTTTGCATGTTTCAGAAAGTCTACTTTTTGATATTACTCTCTAAATCTGTGATATCACTGATATCAGTGCCATTGGTAATCAGTAAATTAAATGTGAAATCCCTAACTTAGCTAATCTTTATTAGGTAATCTAAACTCGTTTTAGTACTTAAATTCAATGAATATGATATTGGAAGATTAAAATTAACGTGCAAATCTGCATTTTAGTTATATATAATGCTCAAACATTCTTTTTTTAGTTGAACTTCACTAATGATCAGCAAGTATGCCACTGAATAATTAGTGACTATCCACTGAGTCAAAGATTTGACATTTTATTTTGAACAGTGTATACAAAATTAATCATTTAATAGTTACGTGTGTCGAAACTAAACGAATTAATTACATTCAACAAATCGGACCTCATACTACATGAATCCAGACGTTCTAGATGAAACAGATTAGGAATACGTGCGCGCTAATCTTAACACAGATATGTGTTGCTCCGTGCCATTAGTATTCTCGTGTTTAATTTCTATTTAAAGTTTCATGCTCAAAGTTTCGAGATTGTAGCAACTACGTCATGTAGTAATAATGCATACCGATGCAGAAGCATACGCACACAAACCCGCCGACATTCGCATCGCGCGCCTGTTAATGCGAATACGAAAGTCCCGAAGTTCCTTCTCGAGGAGTTTAAAACTATGCGTACTTACATTGTTGGACTTTAAAGCGGCGGGGTGTGAAAAAGCCGCGCAAAGATTAGACGATGAATAAACGGTCGTTAAATGCCCGATATGAAATTCACGAGGGGACGGAGGAGATCGGCACTTGGCTCGCCGCTGCTAATACCGCTTTACGGGATTTAAGCTCGAGGTATCAAGAAGACGCGCGATGGTGACGAAATTAATTGATAATGTGTGACATAAGGTGCATTAGTGGGACGCGCATCTTGAAAGCGTTCCGTGCAACATTACCGATATCGTAAACTAAAATCTTGCGAAGACGCTTCTATCTCTATCTCTCTGGTTTTTTTTTTTTTGCATCACGCCTCCTATCGTATTCCGATGCATAATACATAAACTCCCGTTGACCGTGGAACATACTAATCCTCGTAATCCTCGCTCGATGCATGCTTTGCATCCGGACGAGTTTGCGATTTAATGCGTGTCGCATGATGCGCGGATTGCATTTTTTATGAATGCGCTATACTTGCTTCTTCTTCTCGAAATAGCGATTCTCGGATTAACGCATCGGAAGCACAGTGCATTCTGTTTATTCGATCAATCGCGCAACTGCCTCGTACATACCGTGCACCATAAAATCCTTTCTGCATCCTGCAACCTAATAATAAACGTTGTCTCTCTGTCTCTCTCTCTCTCTCTCTCTCTCTCTCTCTCTCTTTCACTTCATTCCATTCGCTGTGTATAGCTCGTTGCAAGCTTGGAAATGATATCACGAGCAGAGTCAAAGAAAAAAAATGATGGCAGCGATACGAAGAATGACGGAGAGAAGCTATTGTAGATTGTTCTTTTCCTACCTTTTTTAACTCGATTCTCGTTTCGTTCTCTTTCCTTTCTCTCTTTCTTATGCTTAACATTATTTATTATTTAAAATGTTACAATAACTTATTGACTAGTTTCTCTCATTAATTTTATTTGTTGTCTAATAATATTTTTCACTAATAAATAATTTCTTTATATTATTGCTTTTAATCGTTAATACATTCATGTATTTATTAATTTTTTAATTATTATCTTATACCGATATCCGTTTTCGATAAGTTCCTTGCATTATTCCACACAATTTTATATTCACCGTTCTATATCGCATTTTGTGAATTTAGGTCTTTTCACCAGCAATGTAAACGTATTCGCCTTTCTTGTTGAATCAATACTATCACAAAAGGAAATTCTATATATAGACCCATCCACCAGTAAGTTATCTGTTGGTGAAACCGGGCATTAGGAGACACGGTCCCAAGAGAATGTAATAAATGATTTTCACTCTTCTTTACCCTCTGCTTCTTAGCTATATGATTCTGGTGACGGAGCAGAATGAATTGATTCGTCCAAGTTCTACGATTGAAACCTGCGTGTCTCGCAAATTTAGATTATTACACTCGGCGACGAGGCTTCCACTGTTGTATAACGTACTGGTGAAGGATTAAAACGGCTTAACCAGCGCACATCATACTCGTCGTCGTAGTGTCAAAGACGTCGACGCTGCGCACACGAGTCAGAGAGAGAGAGAGAGAGGGGGGAGAGAGAGAGAGAGAGAGAGAGAGAGAGAGAGAGAGAGAGAGAGAGAGAGAAATACGTATTTATACAGGGAACGAAGAAGTGATGGAAAATGATAAACGCAATCCGTGGACGCACAGGGTTTTGCGTGCGTTTAGTTTTTCTGTAGCGGTGACGCGTCGAAAAATTGCTTTGCACGTTTGCGTTTGTCAAAAACAATGTTCGCAAGCGAATCTAACGAGGTTTTGCAATCAAATGTCTGTGCCATGTGATCCTTGTTTCTAGCTAAAAATTCTGCATCCGACATTATAGTAAATAAATACAATTTTTGATAAATGTTTTCGTTTAATTGTGCTTTGTGTAGATGATACATTTAAGTTTTTAAATATAAACATCGAGGAAAATTTTTTCAAAAATGAATGAATCAAAAGATTCTGATCGGATCAATCTTGATTAGCTCAACTAGAATTATAATGGATTCAACAAAAAAATTCTGATTTGAAATATCTTTAAATGTCAAAGAAAGAATAATGGTAACTCAATTCCTTGAATTAAAAATAATATTTTGTTAATTTTAACTTTCATGTGTGTTAAAATGTAAATCGATCCATTTATGTGGTTGGTTTCAAAGTAAACAACGTTCATATTAATGTATGTACTTTGTAAATAATAAACTAGATTTGATTCAAATTTAATAGATATATTTTATGAATTAAATAATAATATTATTATTCTTGAATTTCTACATTTTCTTTGTCTCTATTTTAATGGGCTAAATTAACGACATATTGAATAGAAGCAGCAATTGCGATCTATATAGAAATGATTAAAAATAATTCAAATTGGACATATTATAATTTGACATTATGAATTTAACAGTGTAGTAGACTGTATTTTAGATACATGTATACCAAGAAGAGGCGTCGGACTATTGTAGCATGTATCATGTATAATTCGCGATGTTCAACGTGATTGTGAAGTAAACGCCGTGGGCGTTAAGAACGACGAGTATGGTAATGTATTTGTTACGACATTCGTTACGTGCACGTTTTCCGTATTAACACGCCAAATTAATGGAAGCCTCAAGGCTTTGAAAAAGCTCGTAACAATTTCCGAGATCCGAGATTGTGCAGCATCGCGCAAAGTAGTAACATCTCAAACGCCCGAAGTTATTCGAGGTTTACGACTGCATTTTCAAATTACCGCGGCCCATTTCCCTTCTAATTTCCGCGAGCTTGTTTCTTAGCTGCACATTATAATTATTGTACAGCGGCGCACGCTTGCACGCCAGGCGTTTCCAAAGTTTATCGCGCGGCTTGGAGGCGGTACGTTTAATATGCCAACCGAGTTCCTCGCCGAGAGAGTTCCCTGTTCATTTCTACGATCGTCAAAAATTCGTCCGACCATGAAGGAGCTGTCTGTTCCACGCGAGTTTCCGACTCCCGCAACTTAACTATTAATACAGATGACACTCTTCTATATATAATTCCGTAACAATCACAGACTGGCCTTCGCGCGGCATAAATATTTATCGCCTCATTAACATATCATCGATTCTCGAGAGAATTCCCTTGTAGCTGTGAATCCCGGCGTCGCTAAAAGTCCTGTCGATAAAAACGATTAATCATTATCTTCATGTAAAAACGGGGCATCATCGGCAGTAAAATATTCGCTGATTTGAAAGAAAAATGATTTAAGCATAGTTAGCTAATAATTTAATCCAACCGACTCTCCGATTTTCCAATATCTAATTTGGATACGTTATTCATATTTGTATTGATTGCTTCCGTTATGCATTGAATGAACAATGAACATTGTATATATTTTGGAGCAGCACAAAATGTAAAAAGTATGAAATCTAATTTAACAAGATTTTCAAAATTCTATTGGAATATATATGTCTGGGGGCGCATTGGGGAGGGGGGGGGGATGTCTGAGAAACGCGGGCATAAATCCTCGCAACTGTCAGATGCGAATTAGAGATTGGATATCGCGACGTTGCCACCGCTATTGCCGTTTCTTCGACAAAAGTGGATGGAAATCTGAGTTACGTTAACTCGGTGATAAACGTAGGTGCGTGGGTGTCTGTCTGTGTAAATAAATCCCGGTCGCGAGATAACGCCGTAGGGGATATCGTATTCTCATTTGTTCGGATGCGACTTTACGTTCCGAGATAAACCATCAACGGATCGTGGCGCATATTAGGCCTGGAGACTTTTCTTATCTGCTTCTACGACTAGACGACTAGACGACTTAACTGTGTGAATGTGTTGAGCACATATTGGAACTAATTTCTTTGCCTTTGTGTTGGCGTTTTCGCGATAATTTAATTAACGCAAGAGCAAAGTAGCGAAGTAGGGAGGGTTGATATCACGCAGTCGCGCGAAATGGAAAATTACACCTGAATTAGGTTCCTATGCGGGGCGAAATAGCGGGCCATTATATGAATTAACGTATCCAGTGGCACCCTGCGTGGCGTCGCGACGCATAGGGGACGCATATGCACCCCGCGCATATGTCGCTCTTAAACCCTCGTACATAAAAGGACCGATATTTCATCCGACACGTGGTATTTTCGTGATCGTTCCGACTATATCCGCCACGTAGCTGAAATAAAAGCTTTGACGATTCTAATATATTCTCCGAGTATATGCTGTCGTATTTCTGCATTCCTAAGCCACACTCAACCGTACTTGGCGATGTAAAAAGACATTTTAAAATTGAAAAACTGCAGCATTGAATTATACTACTCTTGTTTTGAATATTTTTTATATTTTGATAACCGTTTAACATTTACACGATTATGAATTATGATTATTAAATAGAATTGAATAGTTACATTGTTAAAGATTCAAGTATTAAACCGTTAAAGGAATTATATGGAAATAATTAAATTATGTAAAAAGTAATGTAGAAATAACAAATAGATATTTAAAAATCTTGTTCATATAAATGCACAGCATCGTTTATTAATTTTGATATATGATCACTGCTAAAGTGATCGATTTTATATAGATACTTAAAATCTTGTTCATATAAATGCACAGCATCGTTTATTAATTTTGATATATGATCATTGCTAAAGTGATCGATTTTATATAGAAAACGCAATCTAGACGCGTACCTTTATTCTTGGTCAATTCCCATCAAATGATTCCGCTTTTTCCTTTTATTGAAGTAAGACCATTCAGAACGAGCGATCGAGAATTTTCCGCAAAGACCGACGCGCGATTAATTTCGCTCTTCGGAGCTCCGTTGAAGAAAACTCAAGGTTTTCTGTCACGCGCTGGCGTACGGTAAATGGATGAAAATAGCCGGGTCGGGAATACTCTCTCAGTATCCAGTGGCACTAGCATCAGCATGGCGTAAGACAACGCTTACCTACCTACGTGCCTCCAAGTACTCGACGAGGACACGTTGGACCGGTACTACCGCTTTCTCTCTTTCTCTTTCTCTCTCTCTTCATCTTGCCCTCTTATAACTCGTCCTCTCTCTATGCTCTCTGTCCTCTCTTTTTCTCTTTCTCTCTTCTTCACCGTCTCTTTATGCCTCTGTTCATTTCATCTCCCTCCTCGAAGTATGTTGTGCCCGAGCTCGAGCGCATCTCAATGCAACCGAACCGGTACGATAATTATTATCGTGATGCAGTGAGCAAGCGATTCCACCCGATACATGATACAGATCGGTACGTGAGTTTGTATATATAATAATAATACTTGCACACGCAGTAGCATGGTAACACGCATGCATATAGATCACGATGGAAATATCAAGAACGCAAATTCAAGAGTACGATAGTTTGGAATGCGTTCTCAATTCTAATTTTCAGGGAGCGATCCGTTAAGTATGTGTACTACATAGTCTTTGAGACTCTTTTGGCTTTGCGTAATTCGAGCTTTGTGAGGAGACACTTTATGAATGACACAAAGAAGAGCCTTGTCGATAAGATACAAGGAGAGAGAAAAACTTTTATTACTGTTTTATGCCAAGTCAGAAGAGGTAAATAAGGTAAGAAAGAGAAAGAGAGAGAAAGAGAGAATATGTTTATTATGATCTTTATTAGGATCAAATTTCTAAAAACCTTGAGCACTAAGCAACTAATTTACTTCAAGATCAAACAAAATAGTAATAAGTCATTTTGCATTATATAATTAAATTTTATTATTATATGAAGAGAAAGCAACAGAAGTTAGTAAGCAATAATAAATTCTTGGCGCAAAAGAAGTTAATATTTCATTTAATACTTTGAGATGATTCTGTCATTAGTTAAGAATTATTCAGTATATAAATGTGATATAAATATGAATTTTAAGTTTAAAAATTTATATGTGCTTATATATTCTTTATCTTTAGTATATAATTTCTAATGTAAGTATTCTAACTGCAAATAATACTTTAGTAATCTTTAATAATATAATATAGAATAGAGACTTAAAAAATTAAACTATGTGTGAGAAGGAAAAATTAGTTGTCCATTTCTTGAAAATAATTTTAACAGCCATTTTGAATTGTTCCAACTTCGTTCTACATTGTTTGAAAATTCTTTTAATGGAATTATACAGAAAAATGAGAAAATCTTTGTCAGAGAACCGAACTTCGCATAATCGCGATGAGATGCTTCTCGAGCGACTTTCTCGGAAAAGCGTGGACTGTGTCAACGTGTATCTTTTATTCATGAATCTTTTTTTTTTCTTCGGCGTACCGTTAGAATTATGTGTATTGGTGAAGTTCTCTTAGCGAAAGTATATCGTACCACAGTATTATAAGTTTCGTCCAGCTCGACAACTTTTAATGATAGTTTTATTTCGCGCGTTTCCTATCGCCACAGTGCGAAGAGAGCTGGCGTGGAATCTGATGTCGTATATGGAGTTAGAGTACATAAACTATCATGCTTGGAGCTTTATATGACTATGTTTACACGGACATCCTTAATCGAGTTTAATAACATCCGTAGTTGTGAAATTGACCAATAACTATTTCTCTAAAGAATGGAATGACTGTGATTGGTTTTTAATAAATATAGTAGTTTTTAATAAATGTAGTCTATTATTAACAGCACATTTCTCGATGAATTTGAAATCAAATCAATTTCGAGTGAATTTTATTTTGACACAGTTATTATGTATTAATTATTTTGTGCAATTGGTAATTGTTTTGTATCAAACTCAAGAAAAAAATCGACTTCAAATCCATATATCGTCAACAAATAGTGCAATGCAATCTAAATGCAGTGTATGAACGATATACAAGTTTTCGTTAACGATTTACTGTGATAGCGACGCAATTTTTTACGCTAACGATCGAACCAGACGGGCATTACAAATTTTTATATCGACGTTATTAGAGTTCATCAATATCCGATCTATGCACCACCAGCGCTGTTCTACGAGAGAAGTTATTTCCCTCCATTCTATATCGGTTTCCTTCTGCGCCTCGTCGGGTTGAGAGCCCGCGGCCGAGGCAAGAAGGAGCGGTTGAAAAATTTGAATGGTTGAACTCCTGGAGCTCATAAATCTAGAACAATTCCACAGTAAAGAGAGAAAGAGAATGAGAGAGAGAGAGAAAGAGAGAGAAAGGCATTTCTTCTCTTCATATTCCTTTTTCGCTTTATCAAGCCGCTCTACCGTTGCGCTTCGCCGATTTAAGTACGGTTTTGTCGCCGGTTGGTCGTGCGTTTTCCAATTCGCAAATCGCTTATTTATTAACGACTTGCATCGATAATCGATAGTGTACCGCGTTTGGCCGTTATAATGCTATCACTGCGTAATTACGCTGCAGGGACTGTAAAGCATCAAAACTATGTGAAGTATTGATCATAACGTATTTCGGAATGCGTTTTGTAGCGGATATGTTTCATATATATAAATCGCATGACGTGGTGTATGTCGCAAAGTTACAATATACAGATAATGTTTAATATATATATATATAAAGAAAATTTCCCGTCGGATATAGAATATTGTAATTATATACGACATTAATCTACTAAATTTCCCTCAGTTGACAAATTTTTGTCTTATTGATATTTAGTAAAAATTATTATTGTCAAATTATTATTGTCATTTTTAATTATAAATAAGATTTTTAAAACTTCTTAGATAAAGTTATATCCGTCTATTAATGAAAATTCGAAAAAGATTGACGAAATCGAATGTTAGAAACATTGAAACATTTTCCTCTGCAATATTTTTATCTTTGAAATTTCTTAGATATGCAATTCGCGTATCAGTATACAGAAGCATGATGCTAATGGTATCAATTCCTTTCTATCCCAATGTTTGACTTCCGCTCTTACGTCATTCATAAAGTTTACCGAACAAAAATGGAGACAAGCTTCGTGTACGGGTTGTCAACGAGATCCATTGGAAATGTTATCTCTCGCCTTGTCCAAAGTCGAGTTCCTCCGAGCGTTTTACTGGGGATATCCTGCTCGTGCGGAAATTTTTCTTAACGAACATTTTTCCGTTTACATCTCACGCTTTCCTTCGTCGGACCATTTAAACGCTGCATTTATGGCTTCTCTAAATAATCCTATCCGCTGTAACGGTGGCGCATACGCGGCGGATCATTGTAATCTCGGATAAACTGTATTTTGATAAACGAGTTTCTCTCCCGGCGGGGGAATTCCGCGCTCGCGTGCCACCGACAGCTTTGCAGCGAATCGGCCGGAACTTTCGAAGCAGGTTAAATTGCATAGATAGTCGATAGACTCTGTTAGTCCATGTATGTCGCAACACATGTCGCTCGGCGTGTAGATGATCCTTCATCTAAATAATCGTAGAATATGCTTGAAATTTTTGAACTTGTTGAAGATAAATATAAAATGGAAAATAGTTTGAGAGAGAGTATTTGAGTAGGTATTAAACGTATCGATCAAGGTGTTAGATCACTGTTAAACATATTATGTTATTCACATAATGTCAAATTATACCCAATTTGAGTCATTTTCATAGGTCGCCATTGCTCCTAATCAATATGTCGTTAACTTAATTAAAATAATGGAGTTGAAATAGTTTAACTAAAAAATATATTAAATTTATTAATATGTTAATATAGACGTTTGTTTTGAAACTGATCAATTCAATCACAGAAATGGATTGATTTACATTTCGACATCCATGATGGAAGTTAACAAATAACAAATGTTATTCAACTCAAGGAATTAGATTATTATTTCTTCTTTGATATCTATTATTTGATATTAATATAACACCCACTAATTTCAATCAATATTCCGATCGTATATAATCTCTAAATTTTCTGGCGTTTCGAAAAAAAACGCCTTTATTCTCTTATTTTGAATTTTTGTTGAGTTGCATTTTGAGACAAATTGAAGTTTATTTTTATGATGGAGAGGTTTATTTGAATGCATGTTTACATGATTTCTCTTTTAATTTTGAATTCTTGAAAAACTTGCAACAAATTTTTTAAGATATTTTTGTAGCTTCCTGTATAATTGTGAACGATTCTCGTCTGCTCTGCCTCGATGCCGCGCCTTTTCGAGAAAGACGTATGCATCCTGATGCGCGCAGTGTGTACGTACGCTGTACGTCGTCAGCAGCAGGCAGCTCATTAATGTTTTCAAGATGAGGACGTAGTCTCTTTGACCTTTTAGAGAACGGCCGCGTACGCGCGAACAAGCAAAGGCCCCTATGGAAAGCCATGAAGAGAAATAAAAAAACGCGTCTAAAATCTCCGAAAGATTCCTCGCTGCTACATCTTTCTGCTTACTCGCATTGCGAAGAAGTTGCGTCTATGTGCTTAGGGTGGTATTCACGAATAATGATGTTTCTTTCAAAATTAATAAAGATGCGCCTGATTAGCACCAGCAATCGATATTTAATTAATGTTCCTGTGATTCCAATCAACTTTTTATTACATTAAAGTGTCGTTACAGGTACCATTATACGCGAGTCATCTTTTTGGGAAAAAAAAAAAAAAAAAAAAAAAACTTTAATTTGCCATGGTTAAGATTCATTGGTTATAATTAATCGAATAATTAGTGCTAGATGCAGCATAGATTAATTGTCAACATTAATTAAAATTTATAATTTTTTATTGGAATATAGTTTACGATTGAAATAATATATTTTTCGTGGAATAATAATTTTTGTATTAAATAATTCGCAAAAAATGCGATTATGATCTGATTGTTTCTTAAGAGTTAAAATAATGGAAATTCTTTTTTTGATTGGTTTGTTATATGTGAAATAGGGAAGAAGATGATAAAAAAAAAAGGAAAAAAACACGTTAAGACCAGGCAAAATAGCTATTACTTTCTTATTCAATCTCTTGTTTTCTATTAATGGCGGTCTTAACTCTTAACTAGTTAAGTTTTTAATTTTCTAGTTAACTTGTGATTTAGACTTAATTTCAACTTGATAATATAGAAATTGTGTTTTTCTAGCTACGATGAAACGCTAAACTGATGATTTTTTAATGGTAACTTTAAAAATTAGTTTCTTTGAAATCATCAGCTTAGTGATTAATCATAGCTAAACAAATTTTTCAATTGTTATCAGATTAATCCTTCCTACTGGAATGTGAAATTTTTGATCATAATCTGTACAATCTGAATCGTTGAGATTCATAACAATTTTTTGTTTATTGTTTTGAACTTGTTCTGAACTAAATATAAATCTGAAAAAGCGTTTGTATATTTGTGAAACCTTTAACAAAAAGGTTTTATTGTAATAGGAGCCGAATTGTATTTTACTTATTTTTTTACAAATTTGAATGTAACAGTTTTGAAAAAATGTAATATTGGTTAAAATTCAAACTTCACTTTTGTATGAGTGAATGAAAAAAATCCTTTTGTGCTACAATACTTGAGGGTATGTACTTAAAAAAAAATAATATAATGATGTTAGTTTCTAAAAGTTGAATTTTTTGAGACCTTAGAAATGAAGATTTTTATGAGTAAAGGAGTTAAGTTTTTTCGCGAAAAAAATAATAAAATTATTCTTTTACAGCGGATTAATTATTAAATTCCTTTTATTTAAAAAAATGAGAGAGTACAAAGGTTCTAAAATAAAAATATTATATGGCACAGTCTATGTACAATGATGTGTACGATATTTTTCGCTACATAAGGATTTGCTATATAAGTTATACAGTGCAGAGTTTTCTTATAAGTCAACTAACGATAGAAAAGATTATACAGTACAGAGTTTTTCTTATCAGTCAACTAATAATAGAATGAACATCTTTTGCGTTTCTCGAATTTAACGTGAAATCTTTATCTCGAAGAATTTCTTCTTCGATTTTGAATATTTTATGATTTATGTACATCTTATATATTTTCATAAATATTGATTTTGCAATTATTATGTCAGTGAAAAAATAATAAAACATTGAAAAATATATTTTAACAGTAAAATTTTTATATAATATTGAAGTTAGTATAAAAAATATATAAAATACGAGAATGAATTCAAATTTTTTATTTACACAAAATTTTACGCATGGTTTGTTGAAGAAATAGCCATGATTTTTATTCGTCCTTATCACGAAAAAAATACTGGAACATTTTGCACACACAATGTTAACATTATCTATCAAGTTTTTTTTAGGAAACAATATCGAACCTTGCTATCTATTTTTTTTTTAAATTTATAATAAAATATCGACTGTGTCTTAAAAGACAATTGCATTGCCGAAGGAGGGTTATATCTAACCATAAGTTAACTAGAAAATAAAAAATCGAACTCATGCATGATATTTACCCGCTAGATTCATTCTTTTCATCTGTGAAAAGCATATAAAAAAGTCAAGCATGAGCAATAATTAGATAAAATTAGAGTTTATTTAAACATCCAAAAAAGAAAACAAATAAACTAACTTTTCAAATTATTGGATAAGAACGTTTCGACTTCATTTATTTATTTAGTGATGGATATAAATCAATTATTTGTTTAAAGAAAAAGATTATATTAAATAGATGTAATTATAAATCGATTACGCTTTTTGATTGTAGTGCAATCAAGGTGCAGATAATCTTATCCATCACACTCCTATCCATTCTCAAGACTAAAAAATAACTGATTAATCGTTTGAAATAATCGATTACATCCATCATTAATCTTGTACCAAATTAAAAAAATTATTATAAAGGAAAATTAAAAAATAAGAAATTAAAATACGTAGATAATCTTTAAAAACAAATAGAACATAGGAAAAAATAAAAACCAGAAAAATAACAACTAACTATGAAGTCACACGATAAGTTGGACATAAATTACATAGTTCTCAGATTGCAGTAAAGCAAATATTTTATACATCTCTCTCTCTCTCTCTGTGAAATCCATTTTACAACTTCGTTTAATAACGAAAAAAAAGTACAATTAATCATCAGTTATTATGATTTCTAAACCGAATTTTTGACAGCTGCTAATATTGTTGAGTTTATTTTAAGAAGAGCTCTCGATTGTCTCACGTGCCGCGATCGTAAATAGCAAAGAGGAAAGCCCGTACGTGCAAGTTAAGATTTAAAATCGATCTCGCAATATTATCAGTACTGTAAATAATTCGGTACTTTCGAGCGTGAAATACGCTCGTCGAAGTGTATCTCGCCAGCGCGAAATATTACTTACTTCGAGAAAAAAGTACTAGTTCACTCTCGTCGGTATGTTACTTCGTACCACCTTATATTGAGCAGGCTCGTGCGCCGCCTCCGAAAAGATGTTTGTTTAGCCGTGCGAACGAATCTATCGGGTGTCTCGTCTGGTCTATGTCGCCGCGTGTGTCACGGCGTGCCACGCTTTGTATCCGCGCTTTGTATCCGCGCGACAACGACGAAAGCCTTCATCTCGTATTTCGATCTCTGCCCGACCGCAGATGTCCCGCAGTGTTATTATTCCGTCTTTCGTTTCGTTCCGCTCGATTCTTTTTCCTCCGCGCATAACACCGCGAGAATCGTGAAAAAAAGAACCCGCTATGTCCGGTCCTTCTCGTTCGTTAAAACATACAATAAGAGGAACGGCGAGGAGTTACGAGAGACGATGGATTTAGGGACGGAAACGTTGCATGATATCTTATATACCTACCTTTGGGATTGTCATATCAAAATTGTCAAAACTATAATAGAAGTTATAACATTTCGGTTACAATTTCCGATGCATATAAAAATGTGGTTAGATTAAAATTGATCAGAATATCGCCAAATAATTTTACATTTAATTGTTTGTTATAATATCAATCATAATCGATTTTTATATTCTCTTTATATTTGACTATGGTTGATCAAATTCTTACCGCTTAAAACTTACTGCATCTTCTTTTTTTGTAGATCAAAATTAATGCATGGTAACATAGGAGGAGTCAGTCTTCAGAAAATTCCCTCGACAGAAAGAACGGTTCTGTTGAAGTATTTAAAAATGTAGCTAGACATAGATCTCCAAATAATTTTGTTGAACTGTAAAAATAATTATGTAGGACGCTCAAACTGGTTGCTAGAATGTCAACAATTTTTTGCAACATTGCCCCTGTGCTCGAGTTTCTTATGTAATTATTTTGACCTAACAAAAATTATTTTCAGATCTGTATCTACTTAAATTTTTATATATTTAACAAAATTATTCTTTCTTCGCGAACATAGCTTTAAAAAAAGAGAAAAATCTGGAGAAAAGACGACAGATAATATATATATATATA
>NW_017259319.1:518651-522604 GCF_001594045.1 Atta colombica
ATATTAATATTTACCATTCACGTCAGTTTACCATCGGCTTAGAGAAGAATATTACAGATTTTCTCTTCTTCGTTAAAAGCTCCATTTACAGTTCGTCTAACGATCGCTTGTAAAATTCTCGTCAATCCACGTCGGAGCATGTCGACTTTTAGCATCATCGATGTAGTAACGGAACGTCGATACTTGGCATGCTTAGTCCCGATAGATTCGCATATGCCTCGACTGGACAGCGTATCTATCGGGTGTGAGTTCAATAAAGCGGCCTCAGTTCTCCGCGACCGGTATCTCAGGGCCGCCGACCACCTGTCTCCACCTCTCTCTCGCTTGCCGGACGACCGATTGCGAGCACATGCCACCTATAACACGGCTGTCCCCTGGCCGTTAACAATTTTGGCACGATTCCCCGAGGGCACGCCCGCTTCTATACCTCTTGAAAAGACCTTTTTCCATTCGCGCTCGCCTACTGTATGTCGCTAGCAGTCTCGTTCGCGATGGCCCATGCATCGTCCCGGTAATGCTTCTGTTTTTATATCATGTGACCTATAGAATGCGAAAGCGCGAAAAATCGCTTTATATGAGGGCTTGGCTTCCGTAAAATGCGGCATTTAAACTCAAACAATTAAACTCAATACGTATAATGTATATTGTTTTACTAATTGTTTGTATTGAATTGTTATTTCTCTCTCAATAAGAAAGAAACACATTACTTCATATTTCAATGCTTTTAAATAACGATGCTATAGGAAATATATTACGGCGTTGTTACAAATTAGCTTTTTTTTTTTAGTTACAAGAAAGCTGATAAAGCAATCTTTTATTTAATTCTTCAACACTTTGCAAACATTCGCATTTTTGTTTTATTATTTTTTACAAATTTAGTACCACAGGGGAAATAATATAATGTAGATACATATAACTGTAGGAATATACTAATCACATATATAAAGTAATTGTTATTGTTTTTTAAGAATCGATATTTTATGATAGACTCTTTTCGGAATAACATCTATCATTGATATATCTATCAATTTTAAAAGTGCGATTTCTCATTCATTCACGAATACATCAATATTTTTGTCTATCAAATTACAAACACTGATATATCTCGTATATATCGCAACAAGATTGCAATAATGTCGTTTATTATTGAGCATCTCCATTTATTATCACGGTTATTACAAGTCTCGACGTCCTTGTGCGATATTCTTTTGTAACATGGTGGATTTAAATACTCTTTGTGAAGGAGTCTGTTACACGATAAGATATCAACGCGTACGCGTCATGCATATCACACGGCACGTGCTCTTATTATATATTACACACAGATTATTCTCTGACGTTTGCATTAAACTTTGGGAGCGTATTCAGAGATTAATCCTCTTCGTCAGAAATTTAATGGAACGCCATCCTTTCCAAAATGATAGGATTTTCAACATTGTATATTTTAATTAAATTTTGAGTTAAACCGTTAAAGTCTTACTATTAATTGAATAAGGTTTTGTTTTTATCTCTGAGACCATAATTTGCCAAAAAATATATTTTAATTATCATTTTATTAAACATATTTATTTAATTTATGCAAAAAAAGAACGTTTATCTCAATTTTATCTTAAATGTATTTCACATTTAGATAAAATCCACATGTATAATAGATATAGCTTAACAGATTATAGTTTTTAAATTTATTCGACGGATTAGTTTCAATAATTTAAGTCGAAATCATTTTTTTTAAGAATAAATTCAAATCAGTTTTGATTGAGATTGAATAATATAACAATAAGTGTCACCGTAACTCTTTTTTTTTGTACACGTTGATGTTCTTGCACGGATTAGTCAGGACGCGCGAATACTTTCGCATAACTTTTTATACTTTCCTTACGCCCGGTTGAATTTAGTTAAAACTTTCGGAAGCTTTCGTTAACGGCTGCGAACGACTAGGAGCGAAGGATAGTCGTATGTTTCCAATTTCTCGGAAAATTTTGAGCCCGAAGTAATTTTGTTGAACGGCTCTTCGTTGACTAGATGTCTCATATAGATAATCTTAACGCCATGGAACAAACAGACGGTGTTCCGAATCTGGCCTGGGGGGAAGGAGAGGGGGAGGGATGCTTTCTACTCCGCTACGTTTATTTAATTAAAAGTTTTCCCTCTTTCGACCGATGCCATGGAAAACGCATACATCTACCATCATGTCGCTAATCTACTGCCCGCGGTAAGATATAAATTCCATGGGTGTTTTAGCATATGGGGATGCGATTCGCCGGCGTCAAGACGTTGTGGTCCGATGTTGTTTTTCCGTGGTGAAAGCCGTTTCCATGAGGCTTCGGAAAATAGCCCCGGTAGCTTTGCATTAAAGAATAATGTGCACGAATGAAAGCTCTCTTTCCACACTCGAGAGGGATTTAAATAGGAGCTCGATAGGAGACTCTAAATCGATGGTCACGCGCCAGTGCAATGTTTACGGAAGCCTGACCAAATTTTCCGCGTGCAATCGTGCTGTACGACCACGCATATTTTCTGCACAACGATGTTCTGCTTCGATCTACCCGAACCATCGTGAAGTTTCTCCTTCGTGAGTCGGTGCGAATTAGAGTCTGGCTTCGTTCCAACGTAACGACTTCATCGTTTGCTCCGCGTGGAAGAAAATATTAGTGACATTACTCTTAACAAGACGCCGGTATCTCGTCGACAATTAAACTACTTTTTTTCCCTCGTAAATTCCATTCATCCGTCGTCGTAGTCATTCTTGTCCTCGTCCTCCTCGTCGTCCTCATCTTCATTCTCATCTTCTTCGTTGCCGTCGTTGCTGTCGTCTAATTTAACGTTGCGTGTTACTGATGTGTATACACATCTGACGAATACGGATGCGTTACGTGATGACGCAAAGTTGCGCATTTTATATGGCAAACGTATAATTTGTTTCGATATTCCCTATACGTAAAGGCCGGCAGGTAGATCTCATCTGACGATATTTTGCGCTGAACGGATAAGCCGCGTTGATATAATCCACTTCATGTCCGTGATTGATGCCGATTGTTACGACGATAGCTTCGTTCGATTCCCGGCATAATACAGAAATCCAGCTTTTCAACGGATACTAGTGCCGCCGCGCCCGGAAATTACTCGTTCGTTGACTTTATTCGCATCGAGTTTCCATGCGTCCATTAAAAGTCAGTTGAATACCGTTCGCGATGCGACATCGCCGTCAGCTAATTGCATGCGATACAAATCATTATTTAATTCATTAAAATTTCCGGCGCGATTAAGCGGGATTATCGGGTATTCTTTGACGCGTTAAAAGCGACCTCTTTAATTTTTATAAAACATATTCATTGAATTGTAATAACGAGTTCATATATTTGTTTTGTGCAATCACGTATGAATGCGATCAATATTTTGACGTAAAATTGTACAGTAAAATCTCTCAGATAGAGATTAATTGAATTAAATGAATACTAAAATAATACAGTTTATAAAAGGTTATGAAAGATTATGAAAAATAACTATAGTAATCCCTTTTTTTTTTATACAGTTGACTATTTATTCAGGGATTCACTCTCGCATAGCTACTTAGGTATTACATCTCTCGAGACTGCAGTACATGCATTGTTAAGCCTGGAATGGTGACCTACCTTTTCGCAGACTAGTGCTGAATTTTTGTAGCTGTGGTAATATTTTTGTATATATGAAAAAGGTTTGCTGCAAAATTACTTAAAGTTTCTCTTACATTCATATATATAACTTTCGGAACTACGGAACTTTTTCTCAAAGCTATCAGGAACTTCAATACTCTTTGAAGAAGAAATATAATTTTATCGATTACATCGAAAATTTAAAAATAAAATGTCAATTTCAATTTGTATACACATACACACACACACACACACACACACACACACACACACACACACACACACACACACACACACACACACACACACACACACACACAC
>NW_017259319.1:522704-526412 GCF_001594045.1 Atta colombica
ACACTCACGGAGAGATGAATCTTGTAAAAGAAATTAGCCATAGATTGTTATTCATTATTATTATTATAAATCACGTCTCTATCGTAAGTAAGTTAATTGATTAGCAACGGAAATGTGTCACTATACATAAAAAATCCATTTAAAATTAATCCATTTAAAATTAGAACGTACCGTTTCTGTAGTTCACGCGGGTGGCGTTAAGTTCTCGAGAGAGTGTGGCCGACCGTTCTATATTTCATTCTCAGTTGCAAAAAGGTAGCGCGAGAAAGAGACTGCCGAGCATTGTTAGCGAGCGGTTCACGAGCAGAAGTAATGCCCGACTCCGCATTGTTTCCCATTTACGTATGCCCTCGCGCCTCCGGGAACTTCTTGTTTCACGAGGTTTATATCTACGACGTCCTCGCGCCGTACTCGGGGATCGCCGGCAACTTGTGTATTGAAACTTCTCTGGAACAGCCCTCGTCGTCGTCGTCGTTGCAGCTCGTCCGCGTCCTTGTCCTCACTCTCGCTCTGCGTTTCCTCGCAGCCGCGGAAAGGCGACATTAATTACGACCGTCAAGTTTCTCAACGACGAAAGTCCGTTTTAGCGCGCGGTGCGCTGCGCGTCGAAAAGTTTGCGGTGCCTTCCGCGGTAGCAATTAACGACACGTTCATTGGCGGTGGTTGGCGTTCGTTGTGCAACGGCCTGAAAACGAGACAGCTCTTGGCTCGTTCTTGAAAACGCTCTTTTCCGCGTTTCACTCCCTGTGCCCGCGTTTTTCGTTCGCGTTTTCCAGTTGACTGCTAATGCACGACCATGGCGCGAAATAAACTGTCGTGAGCATCATTCATCCTTCCTTGGCAAGA
Organism: Atta colombica; assembly: GCF_001594045.1. Lineage (NCBI taxonomy): Eukaryota > Metazoa > Arthropoda > Insecta > Hymenoptera > Formicidae > Atta > Atta colombica. Next base: position 523,551 of record NW_017259319.1, read on the forward strand.
ACCGCAAGGAATATAAAGCGAGAGGAACCGCCAAGTGGCTCGACATCTTTACACCAGTCCTGTCGTGAACATGTTTTACGCGCGTTGGCGTTAACTTTTTACAAGGTCGAATGATATTGTCTTATTTCCATACTCTTGGAAAGAAAGGGAATCATGGAAGACTTCAGGTCTTGTTGGCTTCAGGTCTGGTTGCTTTTGTAATAATATCATTGGGTAAACAGCGATGCTGTTATGATGTAATATTCACGGATGGATTACATCCATCTATAATATATTGCTTGAGGATTTAATTAATTTGAAGAGAGGGAAAAAGAGGGAGAAAGATTTTCATACATATCAAATATTTTAATATATTATATATCTATTTTTAATAGAACATTTATTATGTTTATAATTATAAGCATAATTTTATATAAGTATATTTTATATAACATATATTATATCTGTCGTATTTAATCTTTAATGGAGTTTGATAAATTTCTAATTTAAAATCAAGGAAAACGTAAATAGAATTATAATATAATTATTATTAGGAATAATTGTGGTGAAAATCTATTTGTGAATGAAATAATATTTACGTAATAAAAATTTTTATTATAAGAAATAATAAACTATAGTTAGCGATATCAAATTTTCTAGTAACCCATCATATTTGATCATTAATCTACTTTCAGACAACGTTCGCAACCGTCGAAGTGAAACGCGCCGAAACTTCTGACAATCCCACCATCCACGACACTGACATTAATTACGTCGTAATCAAAGGACGCCGCGACGAACGCCGAAAAGTTTGCGCCTGTTTACATTGCCAATTAACAGCTGCGGTATATGCTAAAACTAGACGGATAGGCGTTAAAGGCGCGCGTTTTCCGTTGAAGTAAACTTCTTGTTATCCACGCCGCTTTTTTTCTGCTCTCGTATTCTGCACCGTTGCATCCTTGCAATTCCATCCTCGTGCAAAATAAACCGTCCGCGCCTTGACTGTTCTTTCAAGCAAGAAATGCGAAACGCAGAATGATGAAATGCAACGCGAAGCGCACACACGGTGTGCTGTATAAAGCTCGTATTCCGCTTTTGGGGACATACTTTGATCAATTTCAAAACGATTTTATCTTTGCGTAAATTTAAAAATTGAGATAAAATTATGAAATAATCGACTATTAAAAATTACAACACTGATATATAGATTAAATCGAATAAAAAAAAAACAAATATACTTACCAATTAATTCTACTTTTTAATTAATTTTAGTGAAACTTTAGTTTAAAGTTTATCAAAATATTTTTCGAAACTTGGAAGGATATGGAAAGCGTCTATGAAATTTTTGCTGGGGAAAGATCATCAAGTTTGAAGAGACACTTCTCTCAAGCTCAACAAAACATCCTCAGTATATCTTGCATATAGCTACGAGAGAAGTACGCGCTGAAAAGAAAACATGTCTTGCACATGGATGTAATCGACCGGTCATAATGCACTCGTTGCACTGCCGTTGCTGCACTTTAAACTCGGCCAAGCGGGATCGCAAGCTTGATGAACATCTCTCGGCCCGGATTTGCAAGAATAAGCGGCAGATTACGGCTGAGTCGTAAAAAGATTTTCCGGAAAAACGGCGTGTTTAAGCACGTCATTAACGATATTAGCGGTTTCTCGCACGAAGGTGTGTTCCATATTCGCGCGTTTTTCTCGAATAAGATTTTTCATGGAACTTGAAGGTTTTCGAATCGGACGATTTATGCGAGACGGTTTTAATATTAAAGCTTTAACGAGGCCTTGAAGCCCTCGTATTTTCATAAATTCTAAGCGAAATTGTCGAGATATAATAGAAACGGTTCGCGGAATTGGACATTGAAACATTGAGATTCATCACAGCTGCTGTTCTTCACACTCGGAATACTAAACGAGGCCCTTTAAAATATCGCGCACTTATTTTTCCGCAGTGTGCCGGCGCGTTTTTCTTTGCATGAATCGCATGTGGCTAATCTAATTATTTTTTCTTTAACAACTTTTTTGCCAGCACAAATTTGTGAACATAGCACAACATTAAATTAAGAATACATAATAACAAAATAAAAAGAAAAATCATAGATTTTGTCTTTAATATAATAGTCTCAATTTTGTCGATTATTTTTTTCTGACGTACTAAAATTTCTTTATTTACCAGACAAAGTCCGTTATGTTCTCGTTGCAATTTTACGTTGTAATTTGTATGACAATTTAGAAAATGTGAATACGTCGCTCTTTAAGGATTAACTGGAAAAAAAACCGCGTATCCGTCGGGATGCGGAAAATGCGTATTGAAATATCTCGCTTGTTTCGCTCACCGCAAAAACGTTAAACTGCCGCGTCGACAAACTTTCGTAGCCGTGACGAGAGCGTGTGTGAGAAAGCTTGCTCTGCCAGCACGTTGCAATTAACAACATTCGCAGCGGTATTGTCGACAAACGCGGAGGCGTGTGCGATGCATACACGTGGTGCATCGTGATGACGCGCGGCAGCTTCGAGAAGAGGAGTAAAGGGGAGAGGTGCAGTGGAAACGTTTTACCTATCTTTCCTTCGAAAACACGCTTTTTGCACTCGTTGCTTTTTTCTTCGCTACGCGTTTCTGTTTAACCCTCCCCCGACTGCTTCTCCGTTTCGCTTTGCGTCGGTAATTTACTCGTAGCACGAAATAAACCACCGTTACCTTGACTACTCCCATGCCGGGTGTTCCCGTCAGGTTTTTCACAGTTGTGTTTTTATCACGCTGTATCGCGCCGTGCCATCGCGATGTCGATGTTAAGGGACAGAGAGAGAGAGAGAGAGAGAGAGAGAGAGAGAGAGAGAGAGGGGGGGGGGGGAAAGGGAAAGGGGGGGGCAGAAAAG
>NW_017259319.1:526512-531769 GCF_001594045.1 Atta colombica
GAGAGAGAGAGAGAGAGAGAGAGAGAGAGGGGGGGGGGATAAAGGGAAAGGCGAGGTCAGCAAAGGAACCCTAAGCTCGTTTGTGTGATGTCCTTTCAACGCGAAGTCTGGCACGATCACCTTTTTGGTGTTGGTCCCGTCGGGAACGGTGCTCTGCATTTCAGTTTCCGCGCGCCGATCTATGTCACTTTTTATGTTTCCCTTTATAGATTGACGTATAGTGGGTGAATTGAAGGAGAGACCGAGATAGCGACGAATTGTATATTCACAAACACGTTTTGGTATAGAGTTCGTATATAAAATAGTAAAGGAAATTATACGCTAATAAAATAAATGGTTCAGTTTAATATAATTTTTTTCAATAGCTTTCTTTCATGCATCAATTGTATGCAAAGATAATCACATTATGAAAATATATCGTGACTGTAAATACGATATGGTAAATACGATTTCATTGGCTCTAATTAATTGAATAACTGAAATTATCACAAATGCGAACTTTGTCGAATATACAATACTCTGATAGTCAAACAAGCAGTAGTTAAAACTAGTACTTAAAAATGTGTATAACTATTATTATGGGTAATATCTTATATATATTTTTGATGTTATTTATACTTGCATATTAATTTATTATTATTAGTTTTTTTATAATTTAATTATATCATAATTATTCAGCTACATACACGCGTTGTTTTTTTTTATTTTTAAATTCTAGCAAAGCTTATCTAAAATATCACAGACTTTAACGTTTGTAATTTTCTCCGAATATCTCTCTCGATTGTGCGCCGATTCCCTCTTATGACGCTATGCCGCGCGTTTATTTTATATTCCGGAAGTTTGCCGCACCGTACAGTGTGCCGTTTGCGACTTCCCGAGAACTTGGATTGCCCGCGTTGTACGTCTCACTGTGCCGGAAACTGCACCGTGCACGTGAAGGGTCGACATTACCTCGCGGATAAAAAGGAATTCGTTTCCATTCTCCGGATTTTTCTCTGAAAATTTTGGGAAAATTTTGTAGGAGCTCTTTCTTGAATTCCTTAAACGATCGTATCTTCATCCCGATCTTTCATCGTAGTCGACAATGTCGGATTCTTCTTTTCGTATCGCAATCATTTCCGACTGATATTAGGGAAACAGTTAAAAGTTGAAGGCTGTCTAGTTAGGACAAGTCGTTCCTACGTAGAATTGCAATTGAACTGGTTTCACTCGACCGCGTAAAATTTCGGAGTATCCTCGAGTGCTGACTAGGGCATAATCTAATTTTGAAAGTTGCACGAAGTTGCGCTCGGCAAGGCAAACAAGAAGTGGCGGAACAGTTCTCTCGCGAACCGATTTTTCCAGAATCAAGAAAGACACTCTCCAGGTCGGAAAAGCCCTGGTGTAACATCCGTGTTACGTAAAATCTTTCGTTTCTCTAGAAGTATATCTACAGTTTCGACAAGTAACAGCATTTGCCCTCATTTGGTAGCGCACAATTGTAAAAGAATCATATGATTGATATACATGTGAGATTACTTTACTCTGTTTGAAGATTTTTAATATCTATACATCTATTTGAATGTATAATCAAAAAAATATATTTAAAAAATTTTCGACTTAGATGACATTTCTGTTACAGCTGAAATGATGTCGTATCGAAGAACATAAACAGTGGATCTAGCTATGTTACACGGTTCATTCCTAATTCATTAGCGGCGGAATCTCGCTTCGTAACATTTACACATTTTCTCGGGAACCCCAGATGCAAAGTTTCAACTGTATTTTCATCCGGTCTGGAAGCAGTTGTGGTTGCCTTTACTAGATCACGATGCTGTCGAGTTTCGCATTTACACAACGCACAAATACGAGCGTGCAAATACGTAATTCAAACTAAACAGGTCAGCCCTCGGGCGGTACTTCTGTTAATTCTATTATGCTGACGGCAGAGAAGCGTCAAAAAGCTTAAAGCTATGTTAAGTTGTATATTGAAAGCTGAAATCAATTGTGATGTAATTATTTTACTATAGACACTATATGCAAAAATATTTAACGATAATATCAACGATTATTTGTATTTACTTCTGTCGCTATGGAAAACATATGTTTTTAACAAAGTATTGTTCGGAAAAATAATTGTATTTGTTACTGATTTTCTTTTGATGTACAAAAATACTATGAAACAATTGATTACATATAAAGTGAAATTATATAATTACTTAGTTTTAGCGGCTTCAATTTTTAATAAAAATATATTTATTAAACACATTTTTGCATCAAACAAAAGAATCTAGCAAAGAAAAAGCGTCACGGTCTATTCCGGTCTACGAAACGAGATATTAATACTATCTATTATTTAACTGTTCAATAACCGCTTAAAAAAATGCATGAAATTTCTATGAGATAACCATCGCGTCGGAAGATACTTAAGATATTTTAAATTGATAACTGTTCAAGTTAGGAAACCTGTTACATCAATGAAATATAGCGATATGAATATATTTATCTATTTATTGTCTTTCTACTGTTAAGTCATTAAGATTTTGTACTTCTTTTTTGTGCAGTAATTGCACGAAGGGTGTTACATTTTGATCGATATCTTAAACAATTCTGTTCAATTACTTGGCAAAAGTCAATATAACTGCTCAATAATCGAAAACTACATTAATTTTCCACTAGGGCTTTGATTATAATTTTCCTAATCCGTCCATTCAGTTACTGTATATTACTGTAATATTACTTATTCTTATTAGTTGTAACATTACTACATAAGAAACGGAGAACAATTTTTTAGAGTTTTATTCAGTATCTGTTTAGTTATTGTCTGGAATAATTGTCTATTAATAGATTATTATTAATCAGAATACTGCTGGTTAATCCATTCATTGTCTTGTTTTTATTCAATAAAATAGGTTTGAATTTCGTACATCTTTCGTGTGCAGTTACAGGGAAAGCATTAAATCTTGATTGAGATTTGAAGTAGTTTTACTTCTTCAGTTACTAAACAGTTAATATAATTATCCAGTAACTCAAAAAATGCATGAAATTTCTATGAGGTAACTGTCACATTGGAAGATATTGGTTAAAATATTTAAATTGACATTAATTAGAATAGATTGCTTCTTGGACCAGATTTCAAGCTTAAGCGCAGGCAATGACCGACTAAACGTGTACAGAGCTTCATCAAACGATGGACCGATCAAAGGCCGCGAAGTCTCTGGCGGATACCTCTCGTTTGTTCGATTCGAGGACACGCCATTATCTCTCGCCTCTCTTATTAACGAGCTTTATGGTATCGGTCCGACCCCGTTCCATTATTCCGAAACGATGCTCTCGTGATGGTAGCGTGACGAGAGATTTTACGAGACAAGAGACGAAAACCGTTCGCGGCGCACAATATCGGGTTTGTCCGACGTGTTTACGGATTCGTGCATAATGTGCATCCCAACACCGCACGCCGCATACGCGACCGCGTACTTGTCCTCAAATAGTATCGGAAGCTCGGTCACTGTCAGTATGCCTTTCATAAAGTCATTATCCCCCGTAGAGAGAGAGAGAGAGAGAGAAGAGAGGAAGCGCGTCGACGCACTACTGGCTATCGATTATGCATCCTAGTCATTGTCAATGTACTTTCCAATATTGCATTCTATCTCCTCACACTACGTTGCTATTATGTTTATTAAGTGCGAATGGCATATAGTGCATTATGGCGTAGAGCTCGACAATCAACATCTCTTAACACTCTGTGGCACAAATCACGTTATGCAGCAATAAAGTGATATTGTTATCAGTGAATATTTGCTATTCTATTTTTCCTTTCATATTTTTCATCTTGAGAATAAAGGATTTATAATATTTAAAATAGATTAACACTAGAAACACTGAGCGATTATTATTGACCATTTCTATTTTTTAGATTAATATTATATTTTTTTTTCTGTAAAAAATAAGATTCTGAAATTTTTTGATTTTTCAATAATTTTTCAATAATTTTTTTATATTGACGAAATATTTGATTTTCCATCTCTTTCTTTATTTTTATAATAATTTATTCGCTTGATCTCCTTTTAGTAAATAAGAAATGTAATTTTATTTAAAATTATAAAGAAACAAACTTTATATTAACTACTTTATAAATATTTTAATTGTATCTAATATGAGTCAACATATCTAATATCAATCGTTTTATATGTTAAATCGATATGAGCGCAGACTGCAGATTTCATCGTCGTTATATTGATACTCGGTGTCTTGAAGTCTGATATTAAAAAGATCAAAGCCGCAGTCCTTCTCTCAGTACATGCGCATTTACCACGCTCGCTTTGCTACACTATTTGCAGTCGAGATATATAAGCATTATGTGCACCGTCTTTATGCGCACGTCGGTGCGACTTCTCACAGAATTGCGTATGAAGCCGCAGATTGCCGCCAGCTTTATATTACAACACACGTGAATGGCCTTTCGCATTCGTTTGTATTCATATTCATTACTTCGAGTTAGGATACTTGATGTCAGATAGAGTACACTCTATTCAGATATATAGACAGATCATTCCATCGAGATGATTTTGCGTAAATAAATTAGCGAAATGAGTCCATCTAATCGAACAAAATTAAATCTCTGTAAATTATGAAATTAATGCGGGTAAAATCCAGATTCAAAGCTTGGCGATATGAGATATATTTCAATATTATATTGATGTGATTCATATCTTTATTCGTTTATTTTCTTCCATTGTGTGTGTATTTTCTTCCATATGTGTATATGTGTGATTCGGGTTTATCATTCGGGTTTATCATCTGCGTATGCCTGACGAATGTAGGTACTGAATTTTATGATTAAAAGAATCCAATAATTAAAATTTAGTGATTTAATTATTTCTTTAGATGGTCTAATTTACTATTAATTTAATTATCTAATATGGCATTTTTGTATTAATCAATGTAATTAGAGGACTTTAAATTTTATCGATAACAGATAGAAGAATTCCTTTTAAATATGCTGATTATAGAGCGATTTAGCAATGTCGAATTAAATTGGCTCGAAGAGTACTCGTATACATTCGTTGCCATTCTCTGTCACTTTACTGTGAAAGCATCGATTGATCTTCTGATGAAATAAATGCAATTACGAATAATAATATTATATAGGATATATGTTTGATTTGAATTCTGTCAATTTTCAATTGCACTCCGGCGAATGGGTTAGATTTACATCGTGTCGACATCATGCGCCTAAGGGTTAAATTGCGTATATCTATATATATATATATATATA
>NW_017259319.1:531869-561896 GCF_001594045.1 Atta colombica
GTGCGATCGCTAATCGTGATTTCGAGGCGTCGGTGCGCGTTTATGTATCCCTCTATATAATCCCATGTTCATTTATTATGCGGTGCCGCACGTTGCTCTTTCCGTTGATGTAAATGGTTGAATGATATCGCAACATACAATTTCAAGTCAATGTATCGAGCAGGAAGTATAATAGAATTTTTAATCTTTGAAGCACCATATTTACGTCCATAAAAGATAAATATCAGTTGTATCGCTTTAATGTCAGTAAATATTATAAAATAATTTGTAAGATATTTATCATCATACTCTACAATACACTATAGTTGTAAATTTGATATCTAATGTGTACGTAACGTATACATGTTCTATTTAATATGATTATGGATCTTTAATTTTTTAATCTAAATTTTATTGTATAATTTCGATAATCGATATGGTGTAAGAATAATAAATTTTTCCATATAATTGTCGGAAGTAAGTACAGCGTTATGTAACATGTGTCAATATAAGAGCGTAAGAACGCTCAAGTTCGAAGGATAACGGTGGGATCTACGGAGCAAATATTAATGCATTTAGATCGCATTGGCGTGGCATCTGTGCGCGCGTGTCGACACGGGTATCATCGTCGACAGGATTAAGTTAAGCCGTTGTCAGACGATACGATGCCTGGTGCTACCCGTTAAAGTCGCTTGGATACGGATGAAAATACGCTACATTATTGATACGCGCGGCAAGGTAAACACTTTCCAAGCGATACGTGTCTCTGCGTGGAAGTCGCGGCAAAAAACCCTCAAAGGGGGTGAACCGTGCGGCGGTATGGCTCTCTCGCCATATTTACAGTTGAGATGCAGATATCCGTGTGCAAACATGCATCGGTTCTCTACGTGCAAAAACACGCATAGAATATACAAAATCCCTTTACTTTAATTTCAATAACAGATCTTTTGATAAATTTAACATTTCTCTAGATTTTTCAAATACAAAAAATTGTACAAGGACTCTCGATAATGTAAAAAGTATAAGAATGTAATGATTGGCAATGAGAGCGCAATAAAGTAATGCACAAATTTTATAATTACTTAATTAAATTTAAAATACATAATTAAAAGAATTCGACGTTTCGACTCTGCTTTGAGCAATCCTCACTTATATTCTATAAAATATGTGTAGTATACGGTACTCTCACGTTTTCCGGATAAATGACTCGAAGGTTCAAGAGAACTTCAAGACTGGGATGGTCTAGAAGTAGATTATTTCATAAGAAGTTTGAAGATCGAGTGAAATAAATTTGATTGACCATTTAGGTTTTTTGTTCTTCAAGAAATGATATCTCGAGGAAAGTCAGCATTTTTTAACTTTTCATGTTCCTTCAATATTCTTTTCATATTCTATGGGATGTCTTAGTCGATAATTAAACTCGAATGTAAGTTTTAAAGGAATGAACTTTACTTGAATTTATATGAGTACAATAAGAGAGATTTTGTTTTATTTGAATCTCGAAAGTTCACTTTTTGTGAAAAGGATTTAATTTTCAATCTTACATAAGCAAAGACATACGAAATTAGTTAACGTTTTAGTTAGGAATTAACTCCGAGTTGATTAAAGTAATTTCTGACATAAGTTACGATCGGAGATTTTAGATCACACTGTACTTATTCTTCTTCATTCAATGAAGTAGTGGTGTACTTTCCTCGAGACAATAAAAGTTATTTTTTAAAAGTTGAGCATTCGAGATGGTCTGCTTGCTTCTTTCACTTTATAATTTTACGATATCTACTGATATCAGAAATGGACTATTTTTGTACTTTCGTCTTTGTTGTTTCTTTGAAAGGTTTACAAGCATTATTCATTGTCAGTATAATGAAGAATATTATCTTTTGAATTCTTTAGACTACATATAATCTGCTTAGACTCTTGATTTTACTGAAATAAATATATCTCTCTTATTTGATTCATGTGCATGAATTATATAATTTATAAGACATCACATATATGTAAATGTACGATACGATGTAGAAAATAGTAAGGTCGCTGATTTATTTGGAAAGTAGATTATCCGGAAGAGAGTTAACTGTCCGTTTTGATTTTATTCCTGGCAAAATTTAAGTATTGCACGATTTATGTCGCTTTCGCGAGAGGAACGGAAAAGGAAATTTATCGCGTTTTCTCATCGTGTTCCCGAAGCTTTTTATCTCGCGGCGAATCGCCTGAACGCCTCAACAGAGTCGCTCTGTCTACACACCAATGAACACACTCCAAGTCTAATCGCGTTGGAAGCCAGCCTCCGGCGTGTATTTTTCCCTAACTTCGTTACGGCCGCGGTTATTTGCTCGCGCCTGTTTGTGCATTCGTTACATCGGTTTGCGTGCCGGTGCCGGCTTCCCTCCGACTTTTGACTTCGTTAGTTCGAGTTATGATTCGGAATCGCCGCAGGTGCGATTACGCCGCCGCATGTAACATCGGTATAGTCGATGGAAGATAAGTAAGCGAACGTTACTACGTCGAGCACGCCAAGTTATTAGCCTCGGTTTTTCAACTTATTTAAGCATCAATTACTTTACACTTGCTTTATTCTTATTTACATCAAATTATATGTATAGGGTTGTGAAACATCATACATAAACACTGCAGCGTTATTTTTTTAATATCATAATATCGATCGTCATGTTAAAATTATTTAATACAAAGTTTATCATTCAATATAATATATTCGTATTATCATTCGAGTGTTATTGTTATTATTACAAAGTTATATAGATATATATTAAGTGTCATTCTTTCCCTCTTCAAAGAATCCATCATCGTATTCTCTATACAAACGCGAATCACAGAAAGCCAGTAATAGGCAATGTGCGATTTCGGAAAGCTAATTAATCTCGCAATGGTCACAGGCAAACGTTAACTAACGCGCGGCTGAAACGTTATCTTCGATCCGGCATTCGAGGTAATTGTCGCTGTTCCGATCAAAAGTCAAGCTGAAGTACCTCAAAGCCGGAGCGTGTTTGCGCGTAACCCGAGGCGAACGAAGGTACCTAACCCTCTCGAAAAGGGATGATGGTGAATGGAGGCGGCGCGGCGGCGGTCGAAAACCGCGTGAGCGGCGCGGCTCGAGTCGTATTTACAGTCGAGATGCAGATACTCACCACCACCCGCGTGCAAACATGCATCGCCCGTATGTGTGCACTGTGTACGAGACGACGAACGGGCGCGCCATCGCCGTCGTTGCTGCACACTCCGCCGGCTTCGAATCGCTGCAATGGGCCCACACAGACGGCGGCGTGGCGTAGCGGTGTACTTTTCTCCTAACGTCATTATCTTCGCCCGGGGGATTGTACCGGGTATTCGTTACCGTCGGTTTCGCATATGCGCGCGCGCGTTTCTCTCCCCGTTCTTTCTCTATCTATTTATATATACGTCACACCACGCCACGTTGTGTGGTGTACACATCGTCGTTGTCGTGGCCGCTACGGATTTTCTCGTCAGTATGCTAACGCATTCCATCGGTCGGGTGAATGAATAAAAAAAAAGAGAAAGAGAGAGAGAGAGAGAGAGAGCGAGAGAGAGAGAGAAAAAGGGAAAAGAAAAGGAATGAAACGAAAAGCGGAGGGTGACGGTGGGAAAAAATGGCCGAATCGAAACAGCCCGCGGCACCGACGCCGCGCGCCGTCTCGTCATTGTGCTCCTCGCGTTATACATAATACATGCGCGCGGGTAATATTAGTACGGCGAATGCGACGACTCTTTTGACGGGACGTCGTTACCGGCGCTTCCACGTCTCTCACTCCCTCGGAGCTTTCGCATTTTCTACCCCCTCCTCCTCCAGCAGCATCCACTACCTTTTTAATGGCTCTCGTTCGCTTTTGCGCCTGGGAGTATTAATTTTCTTGTCGCTCCTTGCTAGATGATCTCACCACACAAGATTCGTGCGGTAGCTTTCCTTCTTTCACTCCATCTCTCTCGTTCTCTCTCTCTCTCTCTCTCTCTCTCTCTCTCTCTCTCTCTCTCTCTCTGCTTTCTTAAATAATAATTTGCATGTAGATGTACTTTGCGTGTAGCCATGATGTTTATCGCGAGTAGCCGCTCGTATCTTAGTTTCATAACGTATACTTTAATGTATAATATTCAGAAATTAACCTCTGTAAAAAGTTGGCACTTTATTTTTAGAATTTTGATACATAATTAATAGAGTTCTGGAGCTCTTCCTAATGTGATATTTGATATCATATCAAAATTTTGAGTGTTAATTTCACAAATTACATCCATCATTTTGTAATTAAGAATTTTAATTGAATCGAAATTGATTGCAGGAAGAACAGTAACCATTTTAATACAGCATACCGACTATTTTACTAATATCAATAAAATCTTAATTTAAAGGCTCAATTATAACCAGTTCTGGCATTATGTTGAATTAAACGCTGCTGTATTCCATTCAATTTTATCTTTGTTCGCTCGACGAATACGCGATTACTTAACTATACCGCAAGTAATAATCGAGCCGCAGGAAACGCGTGATCGATCGGCACTTGATGCGTATGTGCATCATTAACGAACTGTAATATCGCTTCTGCGAAATCTCGGAGTTATATGTGCGTATCGTAACTCCACGAAGTGATCAATTAGAATTGCTTCAAGGATACCGATGCCACATAGCGGGAGAAAGAATGTATCATCGCTTCGTTATCCGATCGCGTATTCATGTTGCATCCTCGCAAAATGTATTCTCGCGCATTCTCGTATCATTGAAGTCTTCTAACGAGCAATGTCGAACACATTAAAGGGTTCATCCGATTTAGCCATGCCACATATTGCACGAAATTTACATCCACTCCGCCGCTATGGATTGCATAATGCTGCTCTTGCATTTTTCATGAGGCATGCGTGTTAAGCGTCATAGATGAATGGAAATGCGATTTTTAGAAAACTATCAGCTTATCCATATAACGTATCCTTTTCTTTGATATATCACGTTAAGTCTCTTTGAGTGATGAATATAACGAATCAAATAACGAGGATAAAGCAATTTAAATAAAGCCATAAACAATTGTAATTGTATTTAATTCTTCGAATATGTGCGCAGTATTATTTTAACAACAAAAATGTATAAAATATGAAAGAATACAAAACTGTCAAAACCATTTTAACAAGAATAAAATTGCGTATTCGAATCGTATTTTTTCTGTAGAGATGCAAAGTCATGATGTACTATGCTTGCGTTTAAACAAAAAAAAAAGATAATACTTTTATCTTACACGAAGAATGAATTTAAAAACTTTCGTACACGACCGGGTTATTTTTATTATTTATCGTTTCAGCGATTTATTATATGTGATCCCTCGCATGAGATGCGTTTTCTCTCTCGACGGATTTAAGCGAGATCGTCGTTCCGCGCGCGTCTCATAAATTCGCGCTCGTGTATGATATATAAAATACAGGCTCTGAATTTTTTCGGCTATGCATTGTTACAGCCAACACCTTTCGTGGATCCGCAGGCTATGCGCATAATTTAATAACGATCGATTTTCCCGCTTTCCATCGTGGCGGTAATTACTCCGTTTTTCCTTATAATATATGGAGCTTTCGCAAACTGAACGACCTCGACAAACAAGCCGATGGAATTTGCGCATACTTATGGACAATAGAAGGATCCACGGATCGCAAAAGATCGATCTCCTCTTCCCGTTGTATTATTACTCCGTTTTTCTCACTATACCTGTTGTCTTCTTGCTCGGAACTATGTCGAGAGATCGAGAGTGAGCCTCGAGCCTTCGCTCGGGAGTAATTAAACGAAGCGCGTTGCTCCTTTAAAGACTTTGAAAACTCGCGCCGTAAATTACGCGTGCCGACGCTCACGTCGGCCGCGCGCCATCGCCTTTACCCGTTTGCTGACGAAGAAAAACGAGGCGCAAATATTAAGCTGAACCGCACGGCTGTCTGGCGTACAGGGCGTTTCAGAGCCATCGGATGATACCATCGGACATCAGACACTAGATATATTTTAATAACGAATTCGATGGAATATAAAATCAATTTTGCCGTTATTAAAATTTTACAGATTCAATTATGAATGTAGCTAAAAAAGGATTAAAAATTACCCTTCGCGATATCGAACTTTTATTCATAAAAATTTTATCAAAGACCCTATTTATTTTAATAAATAGGAAATTAATGAGAGAAGAATTGTCGATGTATTAATTTTTTACATATTACGCAAATCGACAATGATGGACATAGATGTCTCAATGTTGTAATGAAGCATTTTTTTCTGATTTAAACAACAGATGCTGAGATGAGTTTGAAACGTCTTGTATGATTACGTCGCGCTTTTTCGACTACTTTTTTATGACCAGTATGGCGCACCGTGGACTTTTCTCGGTAATGACTCTTTGACCCTTTCAATGTGCCGCCGTTTATCGGAGTTATTGCCGGCTGACGTCCGCACCCCCTCGCGCAATCCCGTTCCTCCTTTCCGGCGGCCATCGGAAAGTAATGCATCAGGGTAACTGTTTCTTCGCGTTGGAATATACGGTTTCAAAGGGTTAAATGGGACTCTGGGATTTCTAAAGTCGAAGGAGCCGTTATGAGACAGTCTGAACGTCGTGTTTGACTTCCGGTAATACATCATGATGTCTTTCATTCGACTCAATATTGCTCGGAAAGATGAACGGAGGAATCTATCCACGATGCATGCTTTCATAGGAATTACAGAAAATATTGGTATATAGAGACGAACTGTAGAAAAAATCATATAACGTACTGACTGCTTCAGTAAAGAATTAATTTAGTTACTTTTCTGTTATTAATTGTACACGAAAAGACTTAGACGTAGATCTGAAAATAATTTTATTGGACTATTTTATTGAAAAATAATATGTAGGATGTCAAATTGATTGCTGAAATGTTAAAACTTTTTACAGTATTGCTTATCATGTTTTACTTTTCTACATGAATTCTTTGGTGTGATCCAACAAAATTATTTTTAGATCTGTATCTATCTAAATTTTTAGATACTTCAGTAAAATCATTTTGTCTGTGTAAAAATCCTGTCATTAACGCTGTTTAAAATCTTTTAAATACAGAGAACAATTAAGAGAACAATTAATAAGAGTAATACAAAGAGATACCTAACTTACAGATTACAAAGGGACAGATCTGCCTTAATAAAAGAAAGATTAATATATTTTTACCATACTTAATTGACGTGAATCAACAGTTTTAATACACACACACACACACACACACACACACAAAATGGATCATAAAGATCGTTTACAAATATTTTCATCAAATCGCACAGAAATTTCTAACATTAAGATTTCCAACGTAATCGTCGTGCGAATGATAACCTTACCATTAGATGTTATAAGCTAGAGATCCAGCTATTTCACATTTAACATCTTTGCTCTCTCTACATTAAATGACGTTGTGCACCTCTAAGTTACACACCGCCGTTACGCTGAAAATGGCGACAGCGGCGTAAATTTCACAGCGACGCGTTTAATGCCCGTTTATCCTATGACTTTTGCCCGCCGCTGAAATTCTACAGTAATTACGAGTACGATATTCATTACATCGCAACGACGAAATTTCAGGCAGCCATTAAATTCCTCTGTCGAAATTGACGTTATTAGATACAGATACTGTTACAAGTCGCCCGGCATGTTCATTCCACGAATGAGTGAACAATCCCAGAGATTAAAGCCCTAATTAGCACATCTTCCGAAGATACATGATAAATTCCTAATATTATTTCTTCTCCCGCTTTCGTTTATAGCAGCATATTTATTTCTTGCTGTTAAATAAGTTTCATAAAGCGTATTAGTTTTCGCTTTGTATAAATTTTACGATAAGCAGGTAGTGCGGAAAGGTTTGTTCTTTAAATATCGATTTAACATATCGATGAGAACGAAGGAAAACTTTAAACAGCAGCTTTAGCATCGTATAATTATAAGCTTCTTGTACTGATTTCGCGGCAGTTGCACCGCATGGAATAATCAGATAAATTTCAGTCTCGTGGTTTGGAAAGTGCGATACGCTCGTTTAATGCACACAGCAAGTGCATTGAGAGCGCGGGTGGAGAGTTTATGTACGTTTTAATACAGTTAACGGCGTAATCGCCGCATCGCGGTGTTAACGCAACGCGGCGTGTCATTACACGGCGATTTTAATCGCTCGAGCGTTTCAACTTCGAAAGTCAATTACATCGATATCGAAGCGGCTTTGATCACAATTCTCCCCCCGCGTAATTACAGATACGGTTGCAGACAAAGCGACGGGACATGGAATACGACTGGATCGTTTTCATTAAAAGCTAACGAAGGCGAGAAAGATCCGCCGCCAGTTCGAGCTCGCTTTCTAATGTCGTAAAACCTGTTTCCGATTTTTGAAGGTTCTATAGGCTACGTATCCATCTGAGAATTTTTCACTCCGCAAAGTGACTGCCGATAATGAAACTCTTCGTATAATTCTGGCAACGGTACTGAAAGCGATTGTCGAATGCGTTAATTGTCACTATTGAGATTCGCGCAAACGAGCGATTCCGTCATCGAATCTCGATATTCTTAAAAGTTCGTAATATTCAATACGACATAATCTAATAACACATATACTGATACTGGTATTCTTAAAGTATAAAATAAAGTCGAATATCAATTTATTATCAAGATAAAACAGATACGTCGAATAAGTGCATTTCAAGCGGATGCACCGGGAAACAATCATATCATCCTTTATCACGTCGTTTCTTTATCTCGTCGTCATGGCGCGATGTTCTCGTAATTATCTCTCCTTGCCTTGCGACGATGTCGCGTATAGGAATGTTGTACGAAAACTCTCCTCCCTTTTTTTTTTTTTTTTTTTTTGAAAAACCTCGCCCGTTCGCACCTGCTTTGTCAGCATAATCGAACGACGGCTTTGACGAATCAATCAGTCGGCCGCGTCAGGTTCTGCAATTCAAATGAGAATTTTCCATGGGCTCGCATACGCACTCGGCCCGCCATGCGTGTACGGGGCCTTTAACTCGCGTTGTGTGCTGCGTTCGATAAAGCGGACTGTATCCACCTGGACTTCGTTATTATGGGATGAGTCCCCGCATATCCACCACCGTCGCTCTAAAAGCCTCGATCCGTACTATTACCCCTTCCCCGCTTTTAACTGCATTGCGCGGCTTCGATATCGTCGATAATCTTGCCGGAAGAAATTTTAGAAAATCATCAAAACATATAGCGATCTGCGTTTCCGATAATTTTTATTTGATTATCTGATAATGTCACCAGTAACAGGCAAGTGTTAAAATAATATTAGCATACACATGATGAAATAAGAGAGTGATCATTGTGATATGTATAGAAAGTTTAATTCTCTTCTCTATGATTGAGAGTGTAAAAAAAGAATATACAATATAATTTGATTAACTAATAATATCTTTAATATGGAAAATATTTTTTTAATAAACTTTCAATAATTAATTAAAAATAACTAATTAAAAATATTACAGAAAGAAATTAAGAATCCCAAATAATTGATTTAATACAGGGAAAAACGATTTTGGAAGATCTATTGTTGGATATGATGTTAGATACAAAAATAATTCTGTTCCAAATTCAAAAACGATAAGCAACACTGCGCAAAAATATTTGATATTCTCTCAACCAGTTTGAATTTTCAAAATTATTTTGATGATTCAGCAAAATTATTTTCAAATTTGTGTAATACCCAGCAAATTTTAGATCTTTCAGCAAAATCGTTCTTTTCATGTATGAATGTTTAGTAAAAAAAAAAAGTCCAGGTAAGAATTTTCTTTACGAAATTTTTGCGAATTTATCGACGAGATATTTTATTTTATCACGTACATACGTTGTTGACGTAAATCTTGTAAGATAGTTTTGATATCAGATTGTCGAGGACCAATCCCTAGAAGCGTAAGACCGGTGCCGAGACTTAGCTTCGGGCACAGTAATCTTAGCCACTTTGCTACTCGGTATCGCGTATAGGTTCGAGTTACACTAGGTTGCGCTGTACTTTTCGCGATACTCGTTATCTTACCCTAGAAGCCAAGACGATGTAGCGCGGCTGATCGGTTGAAATATCGCTCAAGTTGAAGTAGATAGTCCGTACACATACTCCAAATATCTCTTACCCAAGGCACGTATGTGAAATAATATTACTTACAAGAGAGCTCGCGTAAAAGTGTGAAATTATATATTTATTTGTTTACTATTAAAGACCGATGTGAACATAAACCATTAAGAAATAAAGGCTAACAATTCGCAAGTACAATTAATAAACCTTAAGGAATTAATCAATCGTAGTCAATTATTCTTCTCACATTCGACTGTAATTGATCATTTTCTTAAGGTTTAAGGCTTGTTATTCTATTGTGTTTGCGGGATTAATCCCTAGAAGCGTAAGAGATCAAGCTAAATCTTAATGCTGAAAACAATTCCATCTGGAATTTTTATGTACCACTTTATGTACCACTATTCAATTCTATAAACTGTGTCGTCGAAATTATTTTCAATCTTGAAATTCAATCAGAACTGGAGTAGTAATATCATAAATTAAATTGACAAGCAATTTAATAATATTGATGCTCGTAAACATCTTTATAAGTACATTATTTGCTATTTGTTTACAAATATAATTATACACGGAATAATGGTTTTGCTGAAGTATCTAGAAATTCAGCTAGATTCGGATTTGAAAATAATTTTGTTTGGATTATCAAAATAATTTTGTAGGACGCTTAAACTAGTTGCTAGAATGTTAAAACTTTTTGCAGCATTGTTATCAACAAGCGTTTTATATAATTATTTTGATGCTACAATAAAATTATTTTCGAATCTCTATCCAACTAAACTTTCAGATATTTTAATAAAACTTTTGTTTTTTCCGGGTATAGAAAAAGTAATTATAATTTTTATACAAGCATACGAACAGGGTGCTAAATAAATACACATAAACTAAGAGAGGGATTTAAGTAATTGTTCAAACAGCATAAAACCGTGCATCCGTGCAATTGCATTGCGTCGTATATTACCGTGCATTAACAAATTTACGCGATTAGAAAATTACTACATATATTTCAATTGGTAAACTCGCCCGACAAGTAGTCCGAGCAATCGTTCTGAGTAAGTCGAAAACACGGAAAACGCGTGAATCGGTGGGGTGCATAGTCGCAACATTGAGGAAAGCAATGCGCTCGTTTGGTGCATCCCAAATGCAACGCGGGCGCTTCCACGAGGTGGGCGTTACGCCACGTACGACGAAATTTATGGTGTAAGCTCCTTCGAATCGACGTGCGCTTTGCTGAAATTCTCGAGTGATCAGTGTGTAGGAAGTTCGTCGGATATTCTGAATTCCTAATGCAATTCACGTAGAGACTAGAGCGCCTGTGGGAAATGTACCCGCGACATGTATGCATGTATGTATGTATGCGTATGTCTGTGTTTTCGCACAGTATGCATCTCCATATGCTGCTTGCATGTGTATATGCATGTATGTCGACAAAGATCGCGCAAACGTACCTGAGGTACCCGTACGAAAGTTTTGCCGCAAGAAGGTTATAAAGTGGGCAATAATCATCCTTGGGCGAGTGGAAATTCACGGCTGTAGAAAAAAGTTAACCAGTTTTGAGCCGAGTTTCTTCGCTCGTTACGATTCCACGTCATACGTCTTCCCTAGATAACGTCGTGCAGTTCCGGATGAAATAAGTGGGATCATCCTGCCCTGGGAGGACTCCTCACAATCGTTCGACGCTCCAGATAAAATGGAAGCTCTTTGCGCACTTTCCGTGACGCTTTTAGTAACGTGTGTCGGTTAAGAATGTCGCCAAGACACTTCAATATAAGCAGATGGTCGAGAAATTTTTTGTGTGTCTATCTGTAAGGAGGGAAAATCTTGGCAACGTGCAACGACATGAAGATGGACTCACAGGCCGTTAATTATACAGAAGTCGGGAACGATTTTGTCGCCCATGGTCCCACCGACTTCCACAGAGTCATTACAAGTTTATAACGAAAAGCACTTTTTCCAATTATAAAGTCGTCTAGTCCATAATGGGGAAATAGCGTGTTTTTCTGCGAAATAGGACAAAGTTAATTTCTTTTAATTAAGTGTCATTTTCTTCTCAGAGATACGGAAAACATTGATTGTAATTATTTAAATGGAAACAATTTTATTAACCATTGTACATATAAATTTCAAATTACTGTGAAAATCATGATTAAGTGAACATCTTGCTCAATTTAATTAAGATAACAACAGAATAATATTTTATTATGCCAAGATCGTCTGAGAACATGAATGAAACTACTTATATAAAGATTGTATAAATTATATAAAATTAAATTTTTATAATATCTGTATAAAAAATGATTCTTCGTCTGCAATCTTTATTCTTTCCACCCAGTCCAAATTTTTTTACTGTTCTAGGCTTTCAAAACGTGTGAAAAGTTCAGTTATTTTTCAACATCTCTTTTATATATGTAACTAAACAGGTTTTTATATATAGCTAAGAAGAAAGGGAAGAGGGACCAGTTTCCGCCCTTCTTTATTTCGAAGAAAAGAGGGCGGTACAACTTTTTTCCCGACCATTCAGAGAATGCTTAGAATTGTTGATCCAACTCTTTCTCTCTCTCTCTCTCTCTCTCTCTCTCTCTCTCTCTCTCTCAGTCTTTCTGAATTAGTTTTTAGATTATTGATACAGCATAACTGTAATAGCCATTTTCTAACGATGTGTATAAAGATTTTATTAACTTAAATTTCACGATGTATTAATTTTTTGTTTTCATGAAGAGAAATATATAAGAAAATGTAAGAAATAGTGAAAAAAAATTGTAGCTACCCTTCTTTGAGAGTGAAATTTCGCTAAAAATCCAGATTGCAGACGAAGAGTTACTTTTATACATCTTTACAGACATATTGCTAGATCAATAGTTGCTTGTATATCAAATGAGGAACGAGATTTACTTAACTAAAAGGCACGCAAAGAAATAGCTCGATATATCACGAAAGTGACTCGATCATATTTATCAATCGTGCGTGTATATATGTATGTATGTATGTATGTATGTATGTATGTATGTATGTATGTATATATATATATATATATATATATATATACACACACACACAGCATATTTAAACACATTATTGAAGGCACCCAGTCGAATGGATTCTTGAGAACACGAATCGCGTTCACGCGATGCGTATAAATAATGGCGAATTTGTAAAACCGCCGATCCATTTGCGCGGTACTCGAGCGTGTCGAAGTCGCCAACCTAATACTTCCTCGAAACTACGTTACGTCGCGTCGCACGGCGCCGGTAGCTTTCGGCCGGGCTAGTAACTGCCGACAACGACGGCGACGACGGGGATAAAAGCAAAAAGGACCGTCGGCGGTGCGCGCTCACGTCTCTCCGAGAGCGAATATAAAGCAAAAGCACTCAGTGCGTTTCCTGTCGGGGCCTCTTCACGCCGCCGGGGACATGGCGGAGATCCATAGGTCCCCCTCTTCGTCCCCCTTCCCGTCCTATCCATGGGGCTCACGCACGTTTTCTACGCAAAGGGTGATGTATTCATCTAGACGTCGTTTGAAAAGTCTTTAAAATTTAATGTAAAGCTCTAACTCTCCCGTTGTTGTACCGACTAAGGGATTAAGAGTAGAAAGGATTAGGGTGGAGTCAGAGGAGCAAAAGAGATCCACTGTAGAGAAATATCTCGGGTATTATACCACGCGGTAGGGTTTGCATTAAACGAGCAGCAGTGAATATACTAGTCCGAGAAAAAAGAAGAGAAAAGTATAAAGCCCACGATAAAGCTGGAAATGGGACGCTATCGCCACTGTTTTAGGAGGGTGCGATCGAAGGTGGGAAGGAAAAAGATGAGGATGTTATGAGTGGGCGATGAGTAGGAAGTTGTTGTGTGTGTGTGTGTGTGTGTGTGTGTGTGTGTGTGTGTGTGTGTGTGTGTGCGTGCGCGCGCGCGCGTGTGTGTGAGAGAGAGAGATAGAAAGAAGCGGAGGCGAAATGAAAATTAAAGGGCTAATGCGGGGAAACGACGGTGAGGAGAAATCCGGCGGATTACGAGGGAATCGGTTTTTTGGATATTAACCTAGGCACGCGTGCCACAGACATGTACATACACATCCATTCACAGGATGAGTTATTTTTTTGAACGGAGAATATAGGATGCCTCGCGTAAAAGGACTGGTTGACATGTTTAATAAAAAAATACTAGGAACGAAAAAATATCGTAAAAAAAATCTTCTATCTAAATTAAACTAGGTTTGATCGTATCACAATATTTCTGTAGAACACCAATGTTATTTGCAAATAAGTGCGGAAAAATTGAATTGGGAAAATAGACATTTCACAAAAAAGCTGATTTTTAAGCTTTTAGGGATTTACCAAGTTTCGCGATATGTACATTTTCTATCAGTGACGATCTTTTATATTGATTCTGAAGTTCATTGAGTTTATTAGCGAATTTTTTTACGATAAAATACTTTCCTTTTTTCCTCGCTAACCTTTTCAGGTCTTGTTTTAAATAGGCAGTCATCTTTTCATTTATAAAATAATACTTGTTGTTCTTCATGTTAAGATATTGTTATAACGTTCTCAAAACCGAAATATATTTTCCTACAATGGCCTTCTGCTTTTAAATTTTTTTACGCTCAAACTATTATTTATTAATAAAACATTGTGCTTTTATTAACAATATTTTCATGTATAACATTTTCTTAAGCGATATATAGAACCATTGACAAAATGTATTGCGCTTTTAGCTGCGTGCTGATAATTATTCCGTCAATAAGGTACTACCTGTTGCTAAATTTGGCAAAAGTGTCTCGCTAGCTAGGTTACAAGGTCGGCAAAACGCGGTAAGAGGTGAATTACCGGATAAATCCAGCACGTCGCGTAGGACGAACGATGCCATGGTAAAACGTAACTTTTAGTATCCCCCGGTCGATCTTGAGGGAAGCTAATCCGATCCTTAGAATCCTGCTTGAGAAAGAGTCTCTCCGAGTCGTTCGAGGGAAGAAAAACGAGCGTAATCAGAAAATCGGGCGTTAAGAAAGAGAGCGACGAAGGATAGAGAGAGATTGAAGCGCGCGATTTTCCAGCATCTGGGTCAGATTCGCGCTTTGCGACATTTGCGACATTTGCGAGCGGACGAACGCCGGGAAGAATGGAAGGAGAGACAGCGGTGAGTGAAGGAGGGAGAGAGTTGGGGGATGTAAAAAGGGTGGATCCATCTCTGCGCAGATCCTGATATCGAGCCCCCGTTGTATGGTAGCATGGTATATAAGCCGATTACGTCCGGCTTTCGCATTCCAGCGCACGACGCAATTCCGTCGTTCTCTGTTTCGTATTAATGCGTAAAACGGCATTTACCAGGAGAGAAACCGGATGAGGGAGAGAAGAGAAATCGAGGGTGAGAAAGACTAAGCGGTTCCGGCGTGCAGGCTACTTATTAAATGAGCGCACTCGACTGCTCGGCGACGAAATCCTGTTGTCGTGCTGGTTCACATCTCTACGCTTACGTTACATTGCTACATTTCACTGTGTATGTACACACACACACACACACACACACACACACACACACACAAAACACACACACACACACACGCGCGCGCACACGGCACCGTTCTAGATATCTGCGCCTAGATCTTTTGTTCTCGAAACGCGCCAGATACGTCCATCTGCGGCTTTTGTTCCGGAAACGCGTATGTTCGCCATAGTTTGGTTGTTTTATTTACCATCCCGGGGAAGAAATCCTAATTTGGAGAAAACGGATCTCCATTGATAGAAACTTCGTTCTCGTAATATGCGTTCGACGCTACTTGATTCTATACCCGTCGATCGTTCACAGCAACATGTATGTCGTGCTTAATACGATGATTTGAGTCCTGAATGAATAACACGAAACATAATGGTATTACGATAACTAAATCCTCGTGTCTTTTGTATGACATGAAATCAGTTACATTAATCTTCCATGGATTTATCTATTATATTATATCGAAAAGAGTGCAATACTGTAATGGGAATTTCCAAAGAAAAATGTTTAATATATTTTAAGTTCTATATTCATTTTAACCCTCTGTCTTTTTTTTTACACAAATGAAATTTTACTCTCAAATTTCTTCGAAATAAAGAAGGACAGGTATCTTTTTTTAAAATATCTTATCAAAAAATTATTTGGTAATATAATAGAAACTCCTAAATTTTTTTACATTTTTTGAAAACCTGAAAGGACAATAAAAAATTTAGACTAAATGAAGGGAGTAAAAATATAATTTAGACGGAGAGTTAAATTCCAATTTGAGTAGAAATACATATCGCATTTTATACTGCTATCATCATTTTATACTGCTTTTTCCAGCTTTAACTTCGTTTAATTTAGTAAGTAAATCGGAGATTAAAGACCGATAGCAATCCCACGTTTTATGTGATGCTTTTGCTCATTACATTAGGCACGATTTACGAATCCGATCCTTTTCGCGTCGAACGGATATGTTTTAAGATAAGACTTCAATCAATCTAACAAGACGGACTTTTCTAAGGCGGACTTTTCTTCGATCAATCGCATCCACATTAATCCCTCGATATATGAGTCGACTTCTGTTCGACTCGAGAGAGTAGGTACTGCGCCTGTAACAATATCGCTCGCGATAAAACCGTAGATGCACTTTCCAAAGGGTATTCTTTCCTTTTTTTTTTTTTATATATATTTGCGATGCTCGAATATGCATCATGGCGCATCGGACTATTGAGAAGCGCGATGTCAGATCGAGTGCCGCTCGTAAAATTGCGAGGGTTTATATCGATCGGATCGTTGCGCGAAAAATATGCATTTGTGCGCGCTGCGAGCAAAATGTAGTCAACGCTCCTCTGGATGTGTCTACCATTGGATGTGTGTGAGAGTGCGTGTGAGTGTATGCGTTTACATCGAGTGGTGCCCTCCATTATTAATACGCAGTCATATGGACGATTAAACGCGGGCTTGCCCTCGGTCTCAGGGCCGATAATTATTTGCGGCATAGTTCGCGTTGGCCCGATTTCGAAAACCGCAACCGGCCGGGATTTGTGCGCCGATCGGCAGTCGACAAAATCATTTTGCCGAGTCATCATCTCCGCGTTGCCTTTACTTGCCGTTCGCTTTCCGGTTGTTCGCGCGATTTCGATGCGGCTCGTTCACCGCGCTGACGAGCTTCCCGGGACACTACGAATCGGTCGCCATTGTCGCCGTTTATTTGACCGATTAATCGCGACAGCTGTACACACACAAACCAAGCGCGACGGAGCGCTCGAAAAACGAACGGTGTTACACTTTATTGGATTTCTGTAATGACGGGCGTCGCTTGCCCGTGTAATTCGTTCGACGACCCAGATACTCCCTCGTACGCGCGCGACCCTGTTCGTTACGTAAGTGAAGGTGACGGCTTGTCGTGTAAAAACCACGTGAGTGAAACATCACTTAAGGCGACATACTGTTGCTATACCTGCTGCTGCTACTGCTGCTGCTGCGGCGACACGATCTTAATCGAGAGAATCATTTTCGAACGAGCGTTTATCAAAAAGGAAATTATTTTCTTTTTCACCTGATTTTATTTGATTTGCAAATGTTAAACTGAGTCTAAGTTGATCTTCTTCATAAAATAATAAATGTTCTCTGAAGAAATTGCACTCTGTGATAATTTTAGGTATATCTTTCGAGTTAAAATTAAATGAAATGGATAGTAACAATTTGATCTTGTTATGCGTTACAAAGATATAATAATAAGCAATTTATTTTATATAAGATAAAAAAAATTTATTAAATCTTAATTGAATTGCGAAAATAGCATTACTATCAAATAAAAGCGTTTTTTTCATTTATGAATTACTTATATCTGCCTTTACGATAGATTTTGTAAAAAACGGTGGAAGAATTTGTCATTTTAATGTCGCAGGAACTTGAGAAGTCCCTGCGGAGATACTTCCGCATTTCATCTCCTAATACCAATGCGTTCTTGTCAAATTGACGTGCACTCTTAAGAGAGAGATAGAGAGAACCAGAGAGGGAAGAAGCAAGAGAGATCGTAACGATATCACTATCGTGTAGCATAGGGGCGCCTTGGCACGTATTAATGTCTCGACTGCGGAGTAAAACGAATGATTTGTTGGGGTGGCTTAAGCTTCGTTACTGTGGCTGCTTCAGGGTGGCAAATGGTGGTATGGTACGGAAGCAACGGAGGGAATCTCGTAAAGGGGAAGAGGGCAGACAAGACTGTGGAGCGTTACGAGATTGACCGAGAGAGAACATACGCGTGCAGGAAGCGTCCCTGTGAGATGCTGCACTTTGAAGGGACAAGGATGCGATATCTGGCCTCGAGGTTGGACGAAAGAGAGGGAAAGGTAAAAGAGGACAAGGGAGGGGAGCCGACAGAGGGTTGCAGTCTCGTCTCATCTACTTGATTGCATCGCCCGGATTACAGCCGGGCTTTAACGCATCCCCCTCGGGACGCTCCTAGCGTGAAAACAAAAAGAGAAGTGAATGCGAAAGGAGCGTGAGTAAGAGAGAATGAGTGGAGGGTAGAAAGGTGCTGGACCGCTTTCTTCGCTCTCACTTTTCCCTGCCCTCCTCCCACACTCAACGCTACGACGGGTGCTCAAGTGAAATTCCCTGAGAATAATTTTCACTTCTCTCCACTTCCTGGTGTCGTCTTCTCCTCTTTCTTCTTGTCTCTTTGCTTTTTGTCTTTATGCGTTTTTTTTCTCTCTCTCTACCATCTCTCCAGGTTCCTCTGACGACCCTCCTCCCTCCCCCGACGTCATCTTCTTTTGAATCTCCGAGCTTGAATCTTTTCCCTCGACAGTAAGCAGAATCAGCCGCATGCGAATTTCCGCGAACGATGTTAATATACCCCCTCCCCTCCTTCCTCATCCTTCCCCCCTTCTCTAAATGAGGCGAGAGGGAGGAAAGTGGCAGATAGAGAGCGAGACTGCTTCTCATCTTCTATAGGGTTACGAATTTGAGCCGAATTGATTTTACGCGTAATGAGCTTTCACGCTTTTAGGCGGCGCGACAGCCGCTTCAAAGCGAATCGTGCACGGGCTATAAAGCTGGATTCGATTAACTCTTCGGGGGTATGGTTGTCCAAAAATTTCGAATAGAGCTTAAGCAGATAAAACTTTTGAACTTTACGCTTTTTCTGTTAATCAATATCATTCCTTGAACTAATCTCATAGCATTTATTTATAATTGATTTAAATTTCTTTGTAGGCTTTTTCCTAAATTGTTTATACATGGAAACATTCGGGCACAATTTAAAAGATACGCGTTAATAAGCTTTTATTATTACATATTATTATTACATATAATGGAGAACGTTGTGCAATATATTGAAGTCTGTGCACGCGTTGTCGCGGGATTCAGGGTCATTTTTATCGAAAAGCTCAGATTCGCTTTATTCTATACCCGCATTCCATTCGACGTCGTATTGCGTTTCAACGATGCGTATCGATCTCGCGTGATACCTCGACGTCGCTTCTTCGCTTTTCTCGCTTTGCATCGGTGATCGGATAGAATTATTCCGGACGTGCCGAATGTAGTATGCGTCTTGCGACGTCGCTCGTGTGAGCAATAGCGCCGCGATTTCGATCTCGCCGTCCTTTGAACGTCGCGTGGGGACCTTCGCGTATTCGATTGCCTATGGCACGTGTGTATATATATATATATATATATATATATATCAGCTCGCGCAATAGTTGACGGCTTTTACTCCAATTTAATTAATTTCTGTGGTTATGTTTAGAAATTCACTTTAACGGGCATTAACGGGCTTGCGCTCGCGTCAGCTCGTCTCTTTCAAGACATAACGCGTGATTAATGCGAACGCGCGCACGGGTATTAAGCTCGATGAAATTTTGAAAGCTTGTTCCGGACGATATATCTTTCCCGATATTGCCAGACCATGCGATATTTTTGCGAGAAGATCCCTGTGACCTCGTCCTGCAGGGCGCATTAAAGATCCTGGATCTCGCCGCGCCTCGCTGGCTCGTTCCGCAGATATAAACGTTTCAAACGGCGGGAATATCGCTAATCCTATTGTAGATAATTTATGATGGTCTAATCATCTAATGAATACTAAACGCCTTCATGCCCGGCGAACTCGCAACAGCAAAGATTCGGCCGCGCTAATAATCTCATTAATTCGTCCGAGTTTCGCGCGTATCTCGCGCATTTCTCTGTATTTATGCAATGAGGAAGCAGCCGGCGAATCTAGCCCATAAATCCATCGAGAACTTTCTTTCCACTATAACAGCACGTTTTGGTTTGAAGGGAATGTTTAAATTTATTGAACAGTGTTGCGTGTTTGCTTTGTATCACGAAACGTTTGTTCCGCATTCCTGCACGTTTATAATACATACGAAAAGCTATATAAAGAATATTGCTTTTATACGCGGTCATGTTGCATTCCAAAATTAGCTAAATGCTTTAATTCTCTCATCCTTTTTCTAATTGCGAAAGCATTTAACGTCGAATATCAAACAGCAATTAGGGAGTCACTGTAAAAAAACCATGTATGAAAACCACGAGAGGAAGAAAATGATGAACTCTCAATCTCACTGGTAAAGATTACAGATATTGTTCAAAACGTGTATAATCGCCGAATACGATCTCGAAAGAAAATGAAAACGTTTAGTTAACCCCCAATTAGTGTTAACCGACGCCGGAGGGATTGGACGGCCAGACTGCGTATTCGAATTTACGGGTAACGCGCCGCCGCATTTCCCTGTATCCCACTCTTCCCACCCTTGTCCCCGTAGCTCCCTCGTCCTGAACGAAGAGGATCCTTATCAGCTCCCTCATCCCTCGAGCCCAGGATCCCTGTTTCGCCGGCAGCGATGATTGGATCATTTTGCATAGCGTGACGTAGTCGACGCTTGTCCGACAACACTGTACATGGCGGCAATAACGCACCGCCGTCTCGTTTACTGCCCTTTGAGTGGCCGTGAAAGGGCGAGGGTCGATCGTCATGAAGCTGGTCGCGGCAACCATGCAGCCTTCTGCTTTCAGACACTTCCACCAGCTGTCGCAAAGGGCCTTTCGGCGACCAGCTTCATCCACGATTTACTCGCACGCTCGACACGAGCCACTTGGCCCTGCCTTTGTCAAAAATTAAGCGTTTCCTTACGTGAAAGATTCCATTGAGTGACTTTATACCTGCGGGACCACAATTTGTCTGAATTTACAAGCAGCGCAATTTCCTTCTGCAAAATATATTGATATATAATGTAAAATCTATTCGATTATACATATATATCTATACAATTACACATATCGTTATAAATATATTTGCGATTCATCAAGTCTTGAATAAATTTTTGAGAGACTATTGCAATCATATATTTATTACAAATCCTTAGACATATTTTTTAGAAATATTTTTCTCTTACTTCAAAAGTGACACAACTAAAAAAAATGTATTTTTGTATTATTATCGTGAATGAGTTAGGTAAAAAGATTACTCTATCAATAATCAAGACTAAACTAACTTAAATTCTGAGTCCACCAAATAGCTTGTGTTACTCTTAATAAAGTTTTTAAAGAAAACTACAAGAGTGACACATTTTGAGTTGCGTCGTTTTTGTAAATAAAAAGTAAAGTCTTCTACAGACGTTTCAACATTTAGAGTTAAGACAGTTTTGGTGATTAAAGTTTGAAGAAGTTCTGTTTTGAATTTGATCATTTTAGCTGAAAGTAAATACAAATAAACTATGGTAATATTTCGAGGTATGTTACTTTTGATAAATTAGTCTGAATTTGTCATAATTTTGTAGAATATCTAAATTGTCATAACTCAAAAAGAAACGTTTTTTCCGATTTGTAAGATAAAAATAATAAAAATTACAATTGATCGTGTTTCTAAGAGTATATTATTTTTTTGAGAGAATATTCTTTTTATTGATATTATTTGATTAGTCTAGAATTTTCTATTACATTAAAAAATAGTTTTCCCTCTTTTCTGAAAAACTTAATTTTTTTTATAAATAATTATGAATTTGAACCGATGAGAATAAATTTAATTACACAAGAGAAATCCTATATTCAGATATTAAAACGGATCTCAATGCTTGAATATTTCTGTGTGAATTTATATACATATATGTGATTCTATCAACCACACCCCAAAATCTTTTTCGATCTTGAAACACAATCATGAACAGAACCAGATTAATAATATCACTTATTATCAATTATTAATTTGACAGGCAATTTAATAATTTTTAATGTTATAAGTATCTTTATAAGAATATTAATAAATTAGATGGTAACAAGAATCGTAAATTTGCGAATAATTTATTGCGAAAAACATTACCTTTTTGAATTGTA
This sequence comes from Atta colombica, assembly GCF_001594045.1. NCBI lineage: Eukaryota > Metazoa > Arthropoda > Insecta > Hymenoptera > Formicidae > Atta > Atta colombica. Next base: position 554,238 of record NW_017259319.1, read on the forward strand.
TTACTTTCGAAATAAATTACATTAATGAAATAATTTAAAGCACAGTAGTATATATAAAAATAAATGCTTTCGAATTGTTATTTAATAAAAAGACTAACGCATACATTTATGATAAATCAACTGATTATTGAGTAGATCAACTACATAAATCACAATGGTTCTGTTTATGTTCAGCTACAAATCAGCACATAAATAATTTCTAGACGATTTAGATATATATTTTTTTATCGAGTTTAATCATCTTTCGTTCTTAAAATAGACATGATTTTACTACTGTGATTTAAGATTTCTATCCGAACTAGAACGTGCGACCTGTTTTCTCGATGGCGATTTCATGCGAGACTCGGTGTGTCGTGCGTGCATAGGAGCGATAATGCATGATCTCGCTTAACGCCCCTAGAGTGTCGATAGGAATCGCGCCAAGGATCGATTGTGTCACGGGTTCTCAGCCGCAGCTGTGTCCACGTGTAGACGCCATTATAACAGCTGGTGCAAAAGCTCGCTTGTGTAAGCACGCGCACATACGCCTAGTTGCACACGGTAACTTATGTGACAGATGCAAAAGAGATTTGATTATTGAATCGGCTTTTTTTCTCTCACAATCGAGGGGGCATTCCACTTGACGCTCATGGAATCATCCTTGTTGTTTATCAAATGTTAAATGAGAACAAATAATGCTTACATCAAGCATTGTGAGCATCAAATAGAACGTAGTCGGACTTATACTGCAATTGTGCATATTTATTAATCTTAATTTGAGATATATGATTTTAAGCGAGGCCAGCTTCAACGCGGTCACGTTGCTACGATGATTCCTCAAAATTCCAACGGCGTTAGACTAATATTTCATATTCACCGCCTGATGGCGAACTTCCCTAAACTTTTGAGAAGTTCGCAGAAGTTTTTCAAGACACATTCGACAAATTTATCGTACAGTACATGAAATATTAGGCTTTGATACTCTTGAAAATCATATGTCCGTCAATATCTCGCAACTAGAACAGTCATAATGCCATTCTAGATGCAGAAGAAAGAAAATCGTGCTTCCACCTCGAAACCGCCAAATTGGCCTCTCTATCTCAAAGCCGCAGAGTTGGTCCTACTATTTCAAAGCCGCAGAATCGCATTGGTTGGCTCTTCCACCACAAAATGTTATCGTTTGTTCTAGTTCCAAAGTATTAAATCCATTATATCGTTTTAATCTTAATATATAGCTTCTTATTATACATGTTACATATTTAAATAGTTCTGCCTTCCGATTTATTTTCTTTATACTTCTCTTACGTATGTAATAGCGTATACTCTATATCTGCACTATTAAATATACGTTATCATTGCATATGAAATTAATATGATTTCCTACAATTTCGTTCATAAACATTTTCAGTCATTTATATCTCGTAATAATAAGCTTATTGCCTCGGACAAGTCGGGATAACTTTTCCCTTGCCGTAACTTATCCGGATGTCATTCCCCATTTATTCGAAGCAACACAACCGCACAACGTGCCAATTCTCGTCGTTCGGCCGGGAAAGCCCCGGCTTTCGTCCGGGACAACGTGCCCGTCGTCATCGTCGAAGGTTTGGCCCGGTCTTGGGTGAAAGATCTTATCGACTAATTGGAGCAGCGCGAGAGAACGGCGATAGAGGAGGATTCCCTCGTGCGGTGTCTCCTCAAGTTTAATACAACGCCGGCGTCTTCCCATCTCTCGGGAACCGACAGCTACCTAATTACGATCTCTCCTTTCCGACGAGGGGGAAAGAGATAGGAATGAGTAAAGAGAAGGGGAATCAGGCAGGGCTGAATTGCTGGTCCGGTCAGGTACGATGAGAATTGTTGCCGCGCATCGACGCGCGCACACAACTGTCGCTCCTGTTATCGTTATCACGACACCCCTTTTTCTCTACGACCGAGCAAAGGACTCCCGCTAAGATCTTATCGATTAATTAGAGGCTCGATGAAGGGTGGTTGAGGGTGGAATGAATTCTCCAGCGAGAATCATGGGCGATGCGGTTCACGCTTTTAATATGCCTGACTCATGCTGCGTTTTTTTTTTATCGAACAACGCCGCGCGCGATAGATGTAATATGATTACGCCCCCTTCGTCTTGGATCTTGAAAGAAATTTTATGCGAACGATCGCATCGATTATGCAAATGGAGAAAAGAGCTGTATGTCGGGACGGATTAATAGATAAAGAGCAAAAATGTAAGAACAACTAAAAAGATAAGATGATAAATTATAATAGCGAATTTTCTTCATTGTTGACAGATTGATAGATAAAATTGATTGATAATTAAAATTTTCTTTTAATAGATTTAATATATAACGCGTTGGTAGTTTTCTTAAAAAATGTAACAGATTAAAAACCTCAAATTTGTAATCTCCGCAATTCCTAAAAGTTGAAACATTTCAAACTCGTTAATTTTCAAATGGTCCCTTCATTTTGCCATGTTATTGTCATTTACCAGTAGCGAACATGCGATCGTGCAAAAAAGTATCCTGACTGGTTTATTTTAATCAACTTTCCATGCAAATATTCTACTAGGGGGACGAAGCGGGGATAAGCTCAAGCGGGGAGTTTAAATCCCCGGGCATGCGAAGGGAAAGAGTTAAGCTTCGTTAATGAACACCCCGCGAAACTCTATAAAGCTCGCAAATACCGATCTTTCTATTCCTCTTTTTTCTTCTCTTGTTTCGATTGTGTGTCGCGGTTTAGTTTCTTTTCGCGAACGCGTCCAAGTGTACGTTTACCCACTGACATCGCGGACGCGCTTTAAACAAACAAACTTTAGGATTATCTCGGGGGCTCTGGGAATTTGCTCTACACGTTGTTTCTAATTCTATACGCTTCCCTGGGCTGAGGATAGTTGCGTGCAAATAAAGCCGCGAAGTGGATAGGCGTACAGAATACATGCCGGATATTGAACTAGTTAGAAACCTGCGTTCCCTACTTATTCACGTCTCTTGGAGTCTCTTGGAGTCTCTTGCGACTCTCTACAAACTGATGAAACGTGTACGAATCAGAAATAGAAAAATCGCAGAGCGATTCACGAATATACATATTATACATTGGGAAAAGAGTCTAGAAAAGAATCTAGAAGAGTCTAGAAAAAGACATATTAATTGGAATTCTAATTGAAATAAATTGAAAAAAGTTGAATTCTAATTGATACGATCAGAATTTTTTAATTTGTTTATTTTTAACTAGAAATTTTTCTCAGTGGATAATTTCAAAAGTTATTTGTGGATATTGTCATAAATGTAGAATTATCGTAGATGGATATTCCAATTATAAACTGCATAAAAATAATGCGATTAAATAAAAATCATATATTCGTATATCTCTGTAAGTATTGTTTTTAAGACTCAGTCGTAATATTATAATTATACATCATTATTTATGTAACTATTATTATTTAAAATTGCCTTATAAAACAGATTTGTAAATAATATTTCCATGAATTACTCTATATTTACTCTTTTAGAAAAAAGAGAAGGAAATAGTTATCGGAAATATTGATGTTTCGGAAATATTGATGATCGTTAGCCACGAATATTTCTCATTAGGAATGAAACATATCAATGTTTTTTTATTATATTGTGAAGATTGAATTATTTTCCGTTCTATTATGAGAAAGATTTTGAAGTGTTAGCAGTCAGGAATATATATATCGCGAATAAACTTTTTATTAATAATGCCCTTAAATGCATTTTTTCAATTTTTTGAATATACAGTAAGGAATATGTAAAGGTGGTATTTTTTATAAAGCCATTTTTTTGTAGTACCATTTATTTTAAATATTTTATTGCCCGAATAATATATACGTATGGCAACAAAGGTATAGAAAATTATTCAACAATTCAAAATATCAATATTTATTTCGATCCAAAACGAATCTATCTAACATAGATATCAAAAACGGAATGTATCAATATTTTATTTCCATAACTGCATCACTATAACAGTCGTGCTATCTAGATGTATGTTTCTATGTGTAGAGTGTATTTATATTTCCTGACTCACACGTTCCGCGGAAGAGAATTCACGCAGTCTGACTACAGTCGGTTCATCGTACCGCGAATCGATCGGCCGTAACTCCTTTAGGGACAAATTATTCCAACGTTCGACGATTCCTTCGTCGAGAACTTTTACGCCGCACCGGGGAATATGGAAGTGATGCTCGAATTTGCTGCTTCATGGCGCTGTGATTTTTACGTTATTGCAAAACGAATAGTCCTATTTCCATCTCTACTTATAGAGATTTTATTTCCATTTTCTATACACGAGGAAGTATTTCATTTGTAAAGTGATTTAAAATTTATTTTTCTTGATTCTTACAACGAGAAAAAATTATTAATTTTTTATATATATATTTTTATACATATTTCTTTCTAAGAGATACTAATTAAACATTTACTTACAGTAAATAAATATTTACTGAATAAAAAATGATACTTAAATTAATTTTTTGTATCAAATAAAATAAATATATTTTCTTTTAGTAAATATTTAATTTTGGTACCATTCACAAATATGTATTTATTAAAATTCAAAACATTTTTTCAATGTATAAAATATAATGTCATTTAATTGCAACCACGACACATGATATAAAGAAACATACATTTTTATAATGTCACATGCATTTATTCTTTATTATTGTTGGAACGTTTGTATGCGTGTCATTGTAATAGGTCTGAGTTAATGGGTTTCGAGGATGTCGTTTCTTCAGATCCTCGTGCGCTTCTGCAAGTTTTATGGACTACAAAATTTCTTATTATGCAAGGTTCGCTTCGTACGTGCAATAAAATCGTATGCACGGAACGAAAATAGAGCACACTCGTTTATTCTGCGAAATGCGTTCTTGAAACTTCATGGTGGTCCAGCGATTATTATTAGCCGCTCTTTCATAAGCACCACAATTATGGTGACGAGACACGTGAGTGTAACATACTTGCAAAGTACAACCATGTTGCTGAATTTTAACATCCCTATTTTTTTCCATTACGACGTAACTTACGATCATAAACTTTAATTTCTACGGACATGACTTCGTCTCGGTTATTCGGAATCTTTTGGAGTATATTTTTCTCAGCACACGGTGCTTATGGCGCGAGTCACACACGTAAAAATATAACACGTAGAAAATTTGGCGCGAAGTCACTAATTCTGAAGCGCGAGCACGTATAACCATAACTCTCAATGTAGATAAGTACCTACTATGATTTTACGCTGACCATAAAAGTCCAATATGAAAAAGAAAAAAGGGAACGAGATCTTGTTTGAGGAAATATATACTGATATACATTTTTCAACATCTTGGACATGAATTATTTCAGACATTGTACTTTTTGTCCCACTTTCTGACATTAATAATATTTTTCAATTATGTAAATTAATTGAAACTCTATTCCACAATGCCTTTTTTAATTTATCTTAACATTTAATTGATAATAAACGCGAATCTTGCTTTATTATTATATTTATCTATATCTCATTTTTGTAACTGTATTTATACGCGGAATTGATCATGCATCGACTTATTTAAATGAAGAGGGAAAGAATAAAAATATGATGAAAATTGAAGGTAGCCCTGTTTTTACGCATCGTTCATAAAGAAGGGTGAGAATATTAACCGTGAGAATCCTTAAAATTTGTAGAAAGGAATGTCGCATCGTTGTCTTGAATTCGTGCTTTTAAGGCAAGAAAAAAGGCATTATGCGAATACGCCAGATTTCTCTTGAATGGATAATGTCGGAGACATTACACAGAGTATTTGAGGATTACTTCACTACTCTATTTCGTGTAAATAAATTTCCTTTTTAATTTTTAAGAATATATTAAAAATATTGTAGAATACATTAGAATGCTTTAAAAATATGCTAGAAATAAGATATTTTTTACAAATGATCATCATACAAAAAAATATTATATGTATTATTGCTACATAATATTGATATTTTTAATTCCGTCTATAATCTGTTATTTTTATTTTTTCCAGCTCAAGTTTTTTACTGTTCTAGGCTTTCAAAAAATATGGAAAAATTCAAGGTTATCTTTAAATATTTCTATCACATTATCAAATAGATTTTTTAACAAGATATTTTAAAAGAGAAAAAAGAGAATTCAGTCTCTCTTTATTTCGGAGAAATTTGAGAGTAAAATTTCGCTTGTGTGTGCCAAAGAAGATCTAGATTAATAATAGTAGTAAATGGCAATATAGTTTTTGTTAGCAATATACACATTTTTTATTATGTATACATTCAGCATGAGAAGCGATACTCTCTCAAAGACTTTTCGTAATTCTCCTCATGGCAAGAGAAATTCGTAACTAGGCAAACTAGTCAGTCCAACGTCATAGTTCTGGGCGCTTTGTCTTAATTACGGAAAGATAATGGGAGCCGCATTTTCTCGCGTCCTTTAACGGAGCTCGGTGTGTCTCATCAGGCGTTCCGGCGGAGAAGCGTCGGATTTCGCGAACGAAGTCAAAGGTGCGACGTCCGCGCGAACGCGCGCGCGGCCATTGTAACGTCGACAAAGCGTCGTGAATGCAGCATTTCGAGCGCGAGAAAATTCCTTAAAATCAGAAGAAAGCCAGTCGTCCCGTTACGCGCCCGGCCGTTTCGCGCTCGCTAACTCGAACTAAACGCGACAAAGGTGGCCATTGTGCGAGAATACGTGAGATTTCTCCGGGCCAGTCTGTATACGCGTACTGCGCGTTCACGCTTATATATATTCGCATTGTATATATGTGACCCTATCACGAGCCGTTTGCGCTTATCGTCGCATGACACGACATCCGGCCTGGAGCTCACGTAGCGGAGTATCTTTTATCCGTTCCAAAATTCTCCGCCGTACCTGTCTTCTGATTCAGCTAGAAGTACAACTCGAGTCGGACCTGGCTTGTGCGCACGATAACGAAATCTTAAGGGCGAGTCCACGTTGCGAGGATACAACAGTAGGTATTTTGATAAGGACACGATAAGGCGCGGACGTGCCCGAGCATGAACTTTTTATCGAAGTACGAGTACAATCGTACTTAATTTTCTCTTGCGAACGAATCCAATTTCCAGTCCTTCAATTGTTCCTTTGCGAAGAGAGACTGCTGGAAAGGTTACGTAATAGGGAGAATTGCAGTGTTTTCAACTGAATGTGGAGATGTGACACTGAGGCCATCACATGAAATTTTGTTAGCGTGCGTTTAAATTAGGGGAGGTACGCACTGTGATGTTGGTACCGTCGAGAATATAGTATTGTGGTTTTTAATTAGACTATGTCGTTACGGTTAACAATTAGCATCGTAATCCCAAGAGTATCTCAATGCGCGATTCGTCTTAACTTTTGTCTGCTGTGATGAATGAAATAAAATTAGATTTTCATTTTTTTTTACATTCCCAAAATTTTACATATTTTAGCACTTGCGTTCAGAAATTAATTTTGTTTTTCATACGGAAAGAAATTTGCTCAAAGACTTGGAACTTCCTTGCTGGATACAGATTTAAAACTAATTTTGTTGGATCATCGACATAATTATGGAAATTAAAAAATTTTTATATTTTGTAGCAGCCAGAGTTTAAGTTTTCAACAAAATTATTTTGATGGTCCAACCAAATTATTTTCTATTCAGATCTATACAATATATATATATATATATAT
>NW_017259319.1:561996-569350 GCF_001594045.1 Atta colombica
CCGAGGCTTTCTTGATTAGTCACTTCATATCGGCGTGAATTGATCTTAAGATACAGTCGGACCCTCAGGCATCGCGAAAAGAGAGCTGCCAGGAAAACGTGAGTCAGATCCGAAAGCACGTCCTATTAACGATCAACCTGGAGCTGATTCACGCCACTCTCGAGGCTATTCGTTACAGCCGTCGGACGGTGCGTGGCATCTGTGCGGCACGAGAGAAGGAAAAGAAGTAAAAAGGAGAGAGAAGAGGGAAAATATGATGGAACGAATGAGAGAGAAAGAGAGAGAGAGAGAGAGAGAGAGAGAGAGAGAGAGAGAGAGAGAGGGGGGAAAACGAAAAATGCGTTATTAGTTAACCCGGCAGCGTCGCACGTGTATATATTCATGCACATGCAGCGGCCTAAAATAGTAATATCGTGGGATATAACGAGGCATCCGACGCCGTCGCATCGAACGTGTTTTATCCCCGGCGCGGCCATAAATCACGCCATGTTTAACAAACTCCAGCGCGTCGGACTCCGCAATAATACACATATTCGCCGTGAATTTACACGCGCGCGCATAGGGCGCGAATGTACGCGCGTCCGGTGATACTTGCGTTTTTTTTTATTATACGTCCGGCGTTGTTTTATTTCTTTCGGTTTTAATCATTGTTTATCGCAGTCACGTATGTACAGCATATTGCGTTCGAAAAGGGTTGACAGGGAGAGCAGGAAGGGTGGATGGATTACCTCCCCCACAGCTTTGATGCACTTTTCCACGACGATCGCCATTGGCGAGTCAATCATTGCAACACAGTGTATATTCGTGTGTGTTCGAATTTAGCAAAAATACTGTGGTTTGCAATGGCGACGAAATGCGCTTTTCGCAATGTGTTTTTCTCTGCTTTTTTTTTTTTATTTTTGGATGTACATTGTTCAATTTCACCTGGTATTTCGTTACGTGCTGTTAACATGAATTTTTATGGCTGTTATTGCACGATATTTATGGTCGCGATTGTGCAATCACCGAATAGCATAATTCGCGGGATTAACGTGGCGCGCTTAATGGAATAGAATGAAAGATACGCCGTGCAGATAGATATCGAACAAATATGTATAAGGAATATATTTATTTTTTTACTTTTTTTTCTACAAAGCGCTTGCGTAGTCGGATATTATGAAATCGTATAACATACATGATTTTCTTTTCGATACTATTTGTAGAATACGATTTACTTTTTTTTTTGATAAAAAAATATATAAAATGTATTATTATTTATATCTATATTATTTTAATATCTTAAAAATTCTCTAAAGACATCTACCAAAATGATATATTATTCAAATATCAAACAGATATGTCATTACGTAAATTAGAAACGAAATCAGCGATGCTTATGCACATTAATATTATATATACACGACATATGAAACGTTTTCCTTCGTATTAAATATTATAAAAATAAAATAAATATAAGCATAGAAGGAAAGGAGATTACAAGTAAAATAAATAAAAATGAAGATGAGCTAATAATAAAATTAGTGATCTCTAAGTCTATAATGCGTAGTGATGTACTAACAGAGTCTGATAAAGTTTATACTAAAAGCGAGTCTCAGGCAAGGTCAAAGTTCTAAAGTCAGTGGGGGTCGATGTGATACACCACCAGCTCACTGCAATTTTGGGACGTTAATCATGCAACGTTAAGGCGCTGCTTCACCTTCGCATCGCGGTTATCGAGTTCGCGCTATTATGTTCTTATTGCCCGCACCATAATCATCTTTTTCTCTTCCTCGGCGAGCCTTAATTACCCTGTTTACCGTTTTCATAGGCGTCGTAACGCCGTCGCGACTATGCACCGTCGCCATAACGCGTTTGATGGACTTTGAAAACAACCCTCTCGGCATCTTCGCGAGTTAACTTTTAGATTAACGCGCCTTAATTTATTACGCAAAATATTAGAGCGGAGCTCTTAAAGTTCTCGATTAATTTTACAACTACCAAAAATCCACCAATAAAAATTTTCATTGGAATAAGCTTGAAGAAATACTTTTAAGAAAGAAAGACAGAAATGCATCAAAATAAATAAGTCGTTTCTAGGGCATTAAAAAGTTTCACATTAATTAATCAAATTGTTAATAATGTTCGATGATGATTCTTGAGAAACTCGTTCTTTAAAGCGTAATTATCATGGTTATTTGGACGATCCGTTTAAATGGATATCCCTGAAATTCCTTCTCTATAGTTTGCTTGGCGACAAGACCGTATGTATTCCTGCCCTTTAAATTAAATCCACACTTTACGGTCAGTACACGGAGTGGCATTTCGTGATTTGACGCGACGAGATTTACACTCGCAACTGTGGCGCGCATGTTTAAAGTTACTTGGCAAGGGATTTACGACGGGCACGGGACGATTGCTATCGCAGCAAAGCATCCTAGACGAAAAGATTTAAATAGTCGCGAATAGAGAAATTTTCGAAATATGTGCACCTCGAAAAAACCGTTTGTAATATACGGTTCTTTTGATGGAGTCGCATTCAGTTTGGACAAAAACTTTGGCACACCGACGACGACAAAGAATAAATGCACGATTTCTGAAAACACGATGGGCTATACGCTGAACGATTATGGAAACAATATTTGCGATATATAATATTTCGTAATAAACAGAATTATGAAAAATTAATTAATATCTATAAATTATATATATTGCAATAATGTAATTTCTTACAGGCATTACATCATTATATTTATACAGAATAAACGCTACGTGCTTTTGTAACAATCCAATATATCTCTTACAGAAATCTAATACTGATCAATTTATTATCGAATGACAATAATTATTTGGAATGCTAAAAGCACTGAATAATAATACTTTTGATATATAAAATTAATAATTAAAAGTAACTGTTTTTTTTTTTTTTTTTTTTTTTTTTTATTAAATTGGCCAGCATAGAAATGTCTGTAAAGGATATTATTGCATTATTACAAAAGCATGTAATTTGTTTTTCTTAGTTCATAATTTTCGCTATGAACTAACTGTCCAATTTTTTAGAAGATATCCGGGGTTAATCGAGAGAAGTGTACCTATGGCTATATCGAATTCCTTAGCTAGTAACGAGTCAATACGCACGCATGTATGTACAGTATATACAGGAGGAGAATGTAGGGCGCTACAGTTGCGCTTAAATCGACACTCACCCTTTAGAGGTTCTCGAGAGCGCCGCTTTCCTAGTTTGAGGACGGATGAGGCTTATATATGTGTGTAGCTATCGAGTATTACGAGAGTGGCGAATAAGCGGACCGTGTCGACGAATACGGATCAGCTTTAATACCCGAATGATCCTTCAGTACTCGATATGGAATCGCTTCCTCGATCCACGACACACCGCGTTGCGTCGTTGCTCGTTTTTCATCACATTTGACGAATAGAGCGTGCCATCGGGACGCACGGAGGCTATTAAAACAATCGCAGATCCGAGGGGCTTATAAGAGTATTACATAATGTATACTCTACAATTTTTGATGGAATATCGTGACGCGAAATCATTTCCTGGCGTTTCCTGGCGTTCCATAAATTTTTGTATCGTTTCTCGCACGTTTCTTTATAATATTTAACTATCGAATAAATGTTGTGCTAGTCAAATTTTCAAACTCAATTAAAGAAGATTGGCATATAATATTAATTCTCTTTGGATTGTTTTTACAACTTCTGAAAAAACATTCAAATTATTATATTTCAATGTACAATGTACAATGTACGAAAAATGCAATCTAACTTGTTATATTTGATATTTCGCAAACCACGTGGATCTATAACAGAAAGTTGTTCGACATGACCTAATCGTCGCGACGTGTATAGCTGCCACTCGAATCTAAATACGTTTTTTCAACATCTCTGTCGTCACTCGGGTACACATTCACAGAGTGACGAACGTCATCGGTGCCCAGGCATTCGAATGGTGGGACCGAGGAGTATGTTGGCGAAAGTTTTATTTACTTTAAAAACGCGGCGCCAGAGATCCGCTAGTCGGCGCGCAAGGAAAATAAAGTTTTGTTGAATAGAGGCGAGAAGAGGACTCGAGGAGGAAAGGAAGCAATAGAAATGAGAAGGAAGCCTAGAACGAAAGAAATTACGACAGCAAAAGTTGGCGGTAAAAATCCGGATAAGTTGAAGAAGTCAGTTATTGCGATAATACACCTAACTATTCGTGCAAAACGACGGACGACTGATAACATGCGCATGCACGCTTTGAAGTCGTCTGTCCGAAAAACGCAAGAAATTACTCGTAAAAAAGAGAACTGCTGACTGGCGCTTTACCGCGTGTAGCCTTACGAATAATCTGCACGAAAATGAAGTGCCTGCCTTCTCGCCTTATCTATAATTTACTCGCATGGGGCACCAATGCGCCGTTCCCTGCACGGACTACTCGTGTAACACGTGTTTCAACTGCGAACTCTTTCCAGCGAGCAAAAGCTTGCCAGACTCGACTGGAAATATTACCTGCGAGCTCGAAGAAGTATTACGTTCGAATTCACACGAACATCCTCTTCTCTCTTTTTGCTGTACGTTTCATTTTTATCGGCCATATATATCCGCCGATTATATTATCAACCTCGATGTTATTCGTAATTCTCTTGTCAATCTACAAAGTTGCAGCAAATAGAGGCTGCGCGAAGGAGAATAAAAGAGAGAATTTAACATATATGATACATATGCCATAATCTAATACCACAATATTTTAAAGAAACGCATATCGGTAATATAAATCATTATGTCATTTCTATCCATAGAATTTCCAAAGAGTTAAATCTTTTGGGACACAAATTCCGAGAGAATTACGCGTATCGCAAAGCTTGGATTATAAACCCGATAGAAAAGAACCGCAGCTACAGGCTCAATAGTGCGATGTCGTCCCCGTTCCGTTTTATTAAATGTAAAGCACAAGTTATCGGCTTCGGCTCGCAAAATATCGCGGGTATCCAATTTCTCCATACGTATTTTTCTCCTTTCTCTCTCTCTCTCTCTCTCTCACCCCCTCGCATCGCGACTATCGGTGTCCCAAACGAAAATTCTTCAGCCACTTCACGAGCACTCGATATCCCGTGCTCCGTGATAATATCGAGAGCCATAATACGCCAGAGATGCAAGTTTTCCCCCCCGTATTTCTCCCCATGCACCTCTTTCGTGACAGTGCTTTCGATTTTCCGCGCAATTTTCGAACCACAGGCGGACAGATGGCCCACGAATCACAGCCATTGTCGCTCAACAATGCCTCCGTACCTCACCTTCCCCGTGCAGCACGCGGTAGGTCCTTGGTCGCGGTCTGCCCGTTATGTATATATTACCTATCCGTTATATACACACCCCACGGACATACACCGCGTATTATATCACATAACATACGCGCTTGGCGCGCATACGATCGCGTGTACGGGGTGTCTCGGATTTAACACGCTAGCACGATGATCGGAGTTATATCAGTTTTATAATACGATGAATTATAAGATGTTGGTCTATTTTGAGTCATCGATTATCACAAGTCTTTAATAAATTACAATGTTATTTTTACAATTAAAGCTCGAATTAATCTTTCGCTTAAAGTTCTCCCTGAGAATGCGACAAAAGGGAAACTTTATTACTCGTTTATAATCCGTTAATTTATTAAAAGTCTTTTGTCGATTTTCGTCTCTCTTCGTCAAGTCGGTAGCCATTGATACCTCGACTCTGTAGCCAGCCGTCATTCTTCTTAGTCACCTCTCTCTATCATCTGGAGCTGAAGGCTTATTCACGCGCGGTAGATAGGTACAGGACACCCCGTACACGTACATCCATCTACCCACTCATACGTACCCCCTGGAGAGTATTACGTACGTACATACAGCGACTATGTGGCTGGGAATATAGGTGGTAGGTAATATTCGACGATGCCGAAAGCACGTTCGAGCGATCGATCTCTCGCCTCCCTATTCCCTGGCCCCAATGCCCCCGACCTCCTTTACCCTTCTCCACGCGGGTGCCGGTTGCATTCGGGACTCCAGACTTCAGCGTCGCCACTGAGAGAGGAGTACCAGCCACTAAGAGAAGTATGAACAGCCAAGAGCGCGAGCGAGCGAGCAAGCGAGAGTGGATGGAAGATCGTTCCGGGGTGTGGGACGCCAAAGGGGTGCGACCGTCGGGGGTGGATACCCTACTAGGTATCTCAACTTACGATTGCCCCGGGGGCGTGCACAGAAGTGCAAAGCAATCGTCTCTCGGCCTCGACCCGTCTCGAGCTCTGCGGGCTCTCTTCTCTACCTCCCGGAAAGGGGTAACGTATCGAGATACACGCGAAAGCACCGAGGGGTTGGATATCTCTCGGCGGTCCGCTGCCGTTGTTGCTGCCTGGTTTCCAGCTCGATTTACAGCACAGGAACGCACGACTTACGGAATTCTCGTAGAAGTCCTCTCTCCTTCTGTTTCTCTCTCTCTCTCTCTTTCTCTCTCTCTCTCTCTCTCTCTCTCTCTCTCTCTCTCGATCTCTGTTTTGCCCCTTGTTGTATATATGTCTACTCTGTTTATCCCTTCGATCTTCAACGATCTTCTTCTCTTACCGGCGAAGCGGATCAGCCGACGTCGCGGATTTACGGCGCGCGAAATTCGGACGACGATCGTTCGTCTTCGCTGTTACTTCCGCTAACTTCGTGAATTTTCTTTCCTTTTCTCTTTGTGAAGCTTCAAGCACATTGATATTTTTCTTCAAGCAGGTTAGGAACATTGCGAGAGAGACTTCGCGGGTCAATTTAGAAAGACGCGAATCTGCGAAAAAAGGGTGGTACGCATATTATTTTGCAGTTCCACGCCTCCTACCGACGTGAAATACACAGCCTATGGAGAAACTTAGTTTTCCACCTCCGAATTCCCGAGCTGTCGGCATTGGAATTTCTCGTCGCGTTATTTTGCGATTTTACACTCGAATTATAAGCAGATACGCGGCGCTCACGAATTTGCTTCATGTCTGCTGGAATTTTTGAGTCGTGCATATCGACGTTGTTTTCCATGTTGTTTTGTGGCTTCTACATGATACATGAATTCACATACTTTTACTATTTCTCATGTTTAGAGTCTTGATTCGGAATTTCTTCGCTCATGCGTTAACATAAAATTATCATTGTTAATACTGGACTAGTTTTTTAATTGCTATTTTTAAGTAATGTAATATGTATCCTTTTCTATTTAAATTGAAATTATAAAAGTCCATTTTTTTTATTTCAGTATATTAAAAATATGAGAAACTTAGTTTTGAATTTACATTGGAAATTTATTAACTTTAATAAATACAATATATTTAAATAATAAAAATCTGAATATTCGTTTATCTACTATATTTTAT
>NW_017259319.1:569450-570707 GCF_001594045.1 Atta colombica
TTTTATTTCAGAAATAAACTATTACCTATATGTACACGAACATGATAAAAGCTTTTGGAGTTTATCAATTGAAGTTAAATTACACGTTAAGAAATATATCTGTCATAAGACTGCAACTGGAAATTCTTTAATGATGCGCATTGGAGTTGATCTTCGTGCAGTAACTGGAAACGTAGGGACTTACGGAAGATGCGGGCAAAAGGACGGGGTCGTGCGTAGCGAGATTCTGTGACAAACGACATGACTATACGTTATCTCGGAGACCGAGATACATGTCTTGGGGAGGAAGTTTCCTCCTGTAGTTTCGCACTCGAATTACAAACGGGAACGCATTTCGATGCTCTCTCCGCAAATCGATAGCGCTTTCTTTCGCGCTCTATAATTCGCCATTCCCGTTTTCACGTGCCCCCTATCATTTACGCCGATTCTAACACAGGTTTCGCGGTTGGAATTGAAAAATAGGAGATGCACATTACAATCGACTTAACGTGTCCATCTGAAGATATACGTATAACGTGAGAATTCTGAACAACGCGCAGAATCATTTTAACTATGTAACGCGTCAAAGGGTTAGAGCAGCGCATATTACTAAAGTATAATGAATGTTGGAACAAACTTTAGCAATATTTTTCAAGAGGAGCATCCAAGGAGATGTATGAGCTTAATTAAGACCGGGCATGCATCATAAAGTTTCGTTTGAGTAACGTGAACACGTGCTGCAAAAAATTTGTTCGCAATTTCGAAAAAATTTAGACTGCGTCATCATACATGCCTTTTTAAAACGAAAATGAGAGAGATAACCCCAATAGCTTTTCCGTTTGCACGAGTGTAAATTTTTATCCACTTTTTTCAAGCACGAAAAAAATTCATAACTTGAAATTAGGTAGATGAAAATCTCTCGCTCTATTCATCAACATATTAATTTTAAAAAGGTGAAGTTAAAGTGATAATAATTAGTGATATAAAGAAAAACGTAATATATACATATATATAATTTATTTTGTTACTATTCTGGTTTTGCTCCTGATTACGTTTCAAAACCGAAAAAAAATCTCATTGCGCAATTTGCAGAATCAGATATAAATTCACACAGAAATATTTAAGCTATTAAGATGCGCTTTGATTAAATGTAGGATTTCTCTTATTTAATTTTATATTTTCATCGATCCAATTTCGTATTGTAATTATGTATAATTGTATATAATTTATATATATATATATATATACTGAGTTGTATATAATTGTATATAATTTATA
>NW_017259319.1:570807-577900 GCF_001594045.1 Atta colombica
GTACAGGTAACTTGGGACAGCATGTTTTTATTAAATTTAATCGTGGCTATTCATAAGACACTCTAAAGAAAGTTTAAATTTTAAATTTTCTTTAGTGACTCATGGATGGGTGCCACGATTAAATTTAATAAAAGTACATGCTGTCCCAGTCATATTTTTTTAATGATTTATGGATTTAATCAAATATTATAAAGTTTAAGAATTTAAAAAGATACACGGAAAGAACGGTTTTATTGAAATATTTAAAAATTTAGCTAGATACGTATCTGAAAATAATTTTGTTGAATTATCAAAATAAATATGAAGGATGCTCAAGCTGGTTACTAGAATGTCAAAACTTTTTACAGCATTGCTCATCATGCTTGAATTTTCTACATAATTATTTTAATAGTCCAACAGAATTATTTTCAGATCCATATCTATTTAAACTACCCGCACTAATTATGTAAAAAATATTGGGTCCCGATGAAATGAGTTAGTTTTCATATATATATATATTGTATTATAAAACTATAATGATGTGAACAAAGGTATTATTGCCACATAACTCAATAATGGATAATTTTTTAGCTATGGTGTATTAAAAGTAAAAAAAAAACTTGTGTTTTCGAGAATATTTTTTTTTACATCAAAAACTATCCATTATTGAATCTTATGTCTACACTGAAAAAGATACTTAAAAATTTATTTGAGAGAAATATACTTATTTCAATATAAATCTTTATTTAATATGGCCAAATAAAGTTTTATTTTAGCAAATAAATCATCTATTTTATTTCAGTCTATTTTATTGTTTTCAATCAATGAGATATATTTCACAATAATGTATATTTTATCATCACAATTAAATTTTTTCATAATTAACAAATATCGAAGAAGAAAATATCATAACATTTGCTTCGTAATACTTTGACATTTTTCTCTCATTGCATTTTTATTTACCACTTTAAAAGCTGTATTATATGTGAAAACTAACTCATTTCACTAAGACCCAATTTCCCATGTAAATTAGTGCCAGTGTTCTTTTTAAGTAAGTACTTTAGCAAAACCATTCTTTTCATGTATTTTAACTGCGAAACATGAAGGTAACGAAAGGCAAGAAAACAAAAATGTTACAAGCTCATTTTCAAGTTTGAAGTTAAAAGGTCTTATCTACTTTGGATAATCAACGATATTAGCAGCAAGTTAACTGCTTTGGTATTAGCGCGTAAACGCGTCGCGCTAGAATAGTTGGACATCGATTTTCATGCAAATGTGTGCGTGTGCATGTCTGTATGTGAGAGCGAATTATCTCTCGATGTTCCGATTCGGCGGTCAGAACAGTGTTCTCCCTTGAATCCGTGGATAGATCGATATCGAGCGATTGGAGAGCTTAGGCGGCGCGTCAGTCACCTTTGGATTCCTCAAAAATCGCCAGTTAGTGGTCAGTTTGCGGATGGGAGGTGCGCTCTATGCTCGGAATACTTCGGATAGAATCCGAGAGAGAACATTCTCGACGTCCTCGTCGGCAACTGTCGAATTAACCTCGCGGTATATGTATGTATGTACACGCCTTGGAGATACGGCACTTCCGGAGAAGCCGCGGTCAGTCGAGCCGCAACGCGATTCCGCCTGCAAATACCGCTCACGGGTGGGTGTCAGTTTTGTCGGTTTCTTCGTCCAACTATTTCGAACTCCCGTTAACAGTTCGGAAACGACTTCCGTCGATTTGACGGAATGTATGGATCATTCCGCCGCCGCCGCGCGCCGCGCCGTATGCTGACTTCCCGATTTCTTTAGCCCGGAAATTCCTCGGCTGAAGCAAGAATTCCGGCCGACGGAAATTCCATCGTCTCCTCGATATCGCTCACGATGCTCGGAATAATTCTCCTCGATGGCATCGCCTTACGCATCTTGTCACAACGATATTTCGTGCATTCGCGAGACAGAGATGGACCCATTAAATTGCGAGTATCCAAATATTATGAAATTATCCATGAAATTGAATAACGAACAAGTTCACTGATACGCAATACTTGTGCTGACAATGAGTCAGTGCAAAATTGATTGAATTTTAACGCGAATTTTATTTATGATACACGGAAAAAAACGTTTACTGAAGTATCTAAAAATTTATTTAAATACAGATCTGCAAATTTATTTTAACACATCTGCAAATAATTTTGTTAGAACATCAGAATAATTATGTAGAACGCTCAAATCGATTGTTAAAATATTAAAACACAAGCATTGCTCATCAAACTTGAGAATCTTACATTACTAATTATTTTGATAATCCAATAAAATTATTTTTAAATTTGTAGCTAGCTAAATTTTTAAGTTTAGCAAAAATATTCTTTCCGTATACCTATGTATACAAAAATCGAACATTTCATTTTTTATTATTATTTGTCTTCTGATGACATATTTTTGCGACAATTTTTGCATAATGAAGATTAAAAGCATATAAATGATACATGGCGTCGCGGAGATTGGCATTTACGACTTTTGAAAATAATGCATCATCAGAATAAATACGCGATGTATTTCGGGACATACGTCCCTGCTAATATGTACATATATGGATCCACAGTCTGTCAGTCTCTTTTAAAATCCATCGTGTCACGCTCGAACATTGCTCTCTCAGAAATATCGTAATGCATTTTGCGTGATATTTACTTATTAAAGTCTACAGAGGAGCGCTTATATTTTAGAACGACTTACCAATACTTTGACTAACATCTTGTTATTAATTAATAAAATATTAAATATATAATGAAATTATACGTATCAAAATTATAGAACTGGATGTGATAGCGGAAATACAATTTTTATAGACAGTTAGATCTTTAATAAATTTTACAAAAATATTATTTTTGTAAACTAAATAAATAAAATAAATTATACAATATTGATATTAATATTTAATTATAAAACAATTGTAACTAGTTTATATTATATAATTCAAAGAGAAATGTATTTAAAATCACTTGTTATTTTTTAAAGCATTATATATTGAAATAATTCCAAAATATTTTCGAGTTCAAGTATATATACAAAATGCAGCACTTGATGTGTGATTTCTTCGATTTCGAAAGCGAAATGTGAAAAGTTTGGATTTTTCGGTCTTAGCTCCTATAATTCAACCGCGAGCTATACATTGCGAATGAATATTACCGGGAACAAACATTCGAGAGGCTTAAATATCGAATCAATAGCTCGTAACGATCAATCCATGGACTAATCGCGAATTTTGTTGTTACAGAAATATTACGGGCAAAACTACGAGTCACTGGAGCGTCGTCAACACAATGCCGAGGCTTCGCTTTCTTCTACACGGGTGAGTTTCTATTTTTACGCTTTTTCTCTATCACTTTCTTTCGCGCATGTTTTTCATCTCTTCTTTATTATATCACGTATTTTATATGTATAACAAAGAGAGTAGAAGTACGAATAAAGTTTTATTGTATACAACAATTTTATAGTTGTAACAACATTGTAATTTTGTCGAATATTTAATTTTTAATGTCTGATTTCGTACGTTTATTTATCTTTTTCCTTGATCACATATAATTTTGTTCGATTTAAAATAGACTTAATAAAAATCTTTCCAGACATAATATTACTTTTTAAAGTTAAATATCTTGGTAATTGAGCTTGAAATTACGTTTCTGTCAAAGTAAAGTCCATTCGAAATTAAATGCAAATTTCTTTTATCTTCGTTCATTTGTAAAGGAAATTTCCTAATATTCTATTTTTTAATTTGTACCAATGTTACTTAATTTTCAATTGTTTATAACTCGAAGTTGTCTCGATATTGCGACTTTTTTTGAAGTTAAACTCTCGACATGTAATATTCTTAAGTATATATGTGATTATTATGACACTCTATATCTAGTTACGTGCATTTTTTAAGCAAGATGCAAGTTACAATAAACACTTTCCTTATCATCATTTTCTTATTCGTATTTAAGTGCCGTCACCTTCGTAAGAAAGTTTCGTTACGCCGCGCCGTTGTATCGATATCGCGCCCGTAACGAGGGGTTGAGTTGGTTGACCCCGCATAAAGTGTGGGGTTTGTGGGTCGTGTGCCGGGTATCTTGAAAATCTCGTGGGTCAGGGCGTGGTACCGACAACGACAGAGCGGGGTCTGCAATCAGGCTGTCTCGTTCACAGTGGCGGTGCGTTCAGCTTGGAGCTGCGCGAGAGCGTAGCACGCGCGAGTCTGTTCTCTCTCTCTCTCTCTCTCTCTCTCTCTCTCTCTCTCTCTCTCGTTCCCCTCCCTGTGTAAACATCACCGCATACCCGCGCAAACGCACGCACGCACGCACACACGCAAAATCCTCAAAGACCTACACCCTCGCACTCGGGTCGACCGCCCATTCTGATTAGCGGCAAATAATACCCGTAACAATAGCTACCATTTTCCACACAGCTTGTCCGACGTGTTCGTTTATACGTGGTATGCGTTATGTGTGCGCGCGCGCGCGTGACTCTCGACGTTGCGTTAGTGCGTGCGTGCGTATATGCGTGCGTGCGTAAGACCTTTATGCGCCGGTATGATCGAAGGGTCCGATGGCGCCCTTTGCACTAAAGCCCCGAAGACACGAGTCAGTCAATCCTTATCTACTTTCGATTCCTTTAGCAACCTCCCTTCGTCTTCATCTCTCTCCATGTTCTGTGTGTGTTCCCCTTGTGCCTTACGTTGACGGAATTTCGATGGTCTCCGAAACAGATTTATCGCGCCTCCTTCCGAGCTTCCAGGACTCTTTCGATACCTCTTGGCTGCTCCCAGTATCGATCACGTGGCGAGCAGTGGCCAGCTTGAAATCGTCGTATCCAACGCTTGCGTTTTACCTTCTTCTTTTTCTCTTCATGTCTTCCTTTTACTTCCGCTTTGTATGAGCGTTGCGAGCTGCCGATATGTTGAATTCTTTATGAACCCAGACGATTCATTCGCAGCGTGAAAATACAGAAGAATAAGAGCTCGAAAAACCTGTTCGAAGACTTTGGGTTTTGTCTATTATAGTTCAATTTTTGACGCGTGAAAAGACATCTCGTGTTCGCAACAATGACAATAACGACGAGTACAATGACGATGATGTCGATAAAAGCGCCGACGATTTCTGTTCCTTTCGGAACTGTTCGTCGCCTGTGAACATTGCGTTATCTCGTTCCCGCTTTTGTGTCTTTTCTTATCGTCGGCCGGAACGACGAAAGTTATCGTTCGATCGCGACTACGGGTGAGGCGTCATCAAGAAATAAATGGCCGAGAAGCGAGGAGGTTAAGCTGCTTTTTCGCCGCTTAACCGCGCTCCTTCGTTATCCGAGTCTTGCCGAGACTTCCGAGACATTAAAGAGAAGCAACGTTCGGAGACAGGTCGACGGTTAAGCTTCGAGCTTACGGTTACGGTTAATAGCGGTGATTAACCCTTTGCGAAGCCAATCTTTAAGCGTGGATAAAAAATCACGCGAGATTAGCGAGGGATATTGGAAACTTCTCGAAAGGACGATACGATGTCGGGCTTAGTGAGCAGATATCATTTTATTAAGAAGCTCGAAAAGTGCAAAATTGCTACAAATATTATGAATATCTATTGAATTCTTTCGCTTTAATAATCATTGATAAAGCGCCATAGTGCTTTTTAAATGTTATTAAATTTTATTATCTTTTGTGTAATTAAATTTTTATTAATGTGCTTGCGTTTGTTATCTCAGACTATTTAATAATTAAATAATAATATTGAAATAAAACATATATTTATAAAATATAATATCTCACAAATATTTCTGTTGTGAAAGTTTAATTTCGCAATTAGCGTTAGAACGTTATAACTTTGTTTGAATACGAAAAACTTTCTTCCGAAAAATGATATTATTGTATACAAAATAGAAATTAATATCAAGTAATTTTTCGAAACTTATGCATTAAAATATTATATTTCGGAACTTACGCGAAAATATTGTTCTTGAATCTTGTGATGTACTTTTAAATTATGATAAGCTTTCTTATTAGTTTCACCTCGAGCCGTTTATCGTAAAGTTAGCCCCATCGACCCGAATACATTCGATCCTTCGTTATCGCTCGAGGATCTCAGGTCCCAGTCAGCAGAAACCATCTAATCCTCCCGGAAAGCCCTCGTGAAAAAGCCTCGATCTTCAATTCATCCCGTCCCGTACCGTGCGCGATTGGGCAACAGAGCGGAAAGCCTCGCCGCAACCGGAAGTCGGGACAGTCGGGACGGTCTCGGCCGGTGAGAGAGAGAGAGAGAGAGAGAGAGAGAGAGAAGCTTCTTTTTCAGAATGAGAATAATGACTCGAATTACGGTCATTTTCTGTGCGACCGCACAGGTGTCCGATTGTGCGCGCGACGGGAATCGGAACGCAGACATGCACACACACGTTGCATCGCGGTGGCTAGCCACCACCACCGCCACCACTACCGCCGCCACCATCGCCGCCGTACACGTGTCACCTGCACTTCCACTGCACGTCAGTAGCCAGCATTGCGGATATAGTAAAACTCACGCCGCGAGCTGACGAGGTGCACGACCGCGTTAAACGTGCGGCGGTGCATTTGAAGAGTCGGATTTAAAAACAGTTCGAGTGTCGGCAAGCGAACGGCCGAATGTTAAACGCTCGAAAATTTAATTGAATACATTTTAATGTGTATCGCACTGGTCCTGATTGTAAGCTACTTTATATTTTGAGATATTTTATATTTTGTTTGTGAATTATGTTATCACAACGCTCAATTACCTAATGATAACGTGAGTATTGAATACGCTTGGCAGAAGAAAATGATACTTATATATATAGTTGTAAAATTATCAATTGCAATATTTTTCAAAGTTGAAACTTAGAATACTATATGTGACATCAGCGTAACTCGCAGTAGATCTATGCACTCTGATCATTCTTCGAATTACACATACACACACACACACACACACACACACACACACACACACACGTGCACGTGCATATCTGTATACAAATAACATTATTTAAACTTTAACTTCCTCCATCTGCAATCTGAGTCCTTTTCGGCATAAGCTAATTTTACTCTCCAATTTCATTCTTATTTTTATTCAAATTCAATTCTTACTCCTTT
>NW_017259319.1:578000-592254 GCF_001594045.1 Atta colombica
CTTGTTTTAAAAAAGAAGATTCATGTAAAATTAAGGACAGAAATAAGTTATCCTGAATTTTTTGAAAACTTAGAACAATAAAGAAACTTGGATTGAACAAAGAGACACAATTAGATTGCAAATGAAAGTTAACTGTACAGTAGCAAATCTATATATATTTTATTAATTTTTTTTATGCGTCTGATTTTCTCGTCTTTAATTATCACATGTTTGATGTTTCCAATTTTATTATATACTCCTTTATGCTTTTTTGTCAAATTCTTGTTTCTCGTTATCTCGAAGAGTTTAGCGCTCGGACCAGCATTTAATTGAACTTCTCGATTTCCCCGTTATATGAAAAGCCTGTTCTTCCGATCTGGCGCCGTCTGGAATATCGAGGTCGTTCCGTATATCATGGCCGGAAAAATAGTCATGACATTCGATCGTAACAGCCAACTACTGACCGAGTTCTCTATCTCAAACGCGAAACACGATCCTCGTTCGGAGTGATGAAGTAAGGCGTGCAAACGCATCGCCAAAACTAATCGATGTAAGAAGGTATTCCAAGACTTTTAGGAATCTTGATTTTGTTATAAATTCTGTAACGAATTTTACGTTCGTTTTTCCTCAGGCAAGATTTTGTAGAGAATTTAATACTTGAGATGAAATACTTTAGTAATTAAACACCCATTAATCAACGCGTTAAGCGCGATGTCTACACTCGGTTTGCATTCTCTGTTATTCGCTGACTGTCGAAAGTAAACCACTGTCGAAAGTAAACTATTGAGTTTGCCTTCACTTTGGCAACGTTCTTCCAGGAAAGCAGATGAGGATTCGGTGGTTTAGCTTCGAGGGTCAGCGAATGCCAGAGATTTGAAACGGTTTCAATGCGAGCGTACCGCGTTCACATGTTGATAAACGGATGAAAGGGTTGAACTTTGTTTTATTTATCTAAAGAGCTATAATCTAGTCTACAAAAAACATTGTCTATTTATTACTTCTAGCTTTTATTGCGTTGATGTATCTTAAGGTTCCTGAATCACCATACTAAGTCGTGCAATTAGAAGTGAAAATGACACATTAATTCTTATTACGTGTATCATTGATAAATAAAAATAATTTGGATAAAACGAAATGATGAAATGCTTTTGTTCAATGTGCATGCGTAATCTATTTTCACTTTCACGTATCTTTTTTTATCACTTTTTACGATTGTTTATTATCAGACGGGATAAGCAGTTTTCGTTCATTTTTACAAATGTTTTAAAGCGATCTGATCATTTCGTTTCATTTCGTCCAAATTGTATTTATTTACGAATTGCAACAAATATTAACGTATCATTTCTCGATTCTAACATCACGATTCAGTATAGCTGTGATGACTACTCAAGAGCCTTAAGACCCTTAAGAAAAAATTAATATTAATTAATAAAAATTAATTAATACAAGTTTAAAAGCAGAAACGATAGTTTCGAATTAGTGCGTGACGTTAAATAACGATGAATATTCAAGAGGTAGACGGCAAGTTAGAACATCTCTTGAAAAATTGATCGTGAAATGAAGGCGCGTTTAGACTAAAGTAAATCGCATTTAATTATTTTTTGATTGCGCCGCAAAGAAGTGGATTTGATCGCGCACATCTCGACAGTGTGGTTGGTTAAATGCATAACAACAATTATATTCGCCTCTAAAAATAGATTAGCACCTTCTCTCTCTTTCTCTTTCCATTTACATCCGATAATTTTAATAGATCGTCATGCATTATTTAAACATTTTAAACAATTGACATCGTTGTGTTTCACTACTCATATCTCGCGCTGTACATTCATGTGCGTCAACTTTTCGTTTCGCAGCATAAAAATGAGCGCGAATCGTCGGTACGTTTTTCCGCCGTGTTTCAACGCGTGGTTCAGCTTTGGTCCAATCGGACGTAGTAAGAAACGTGACGCGCGATAAGGGCCGCTGCCCCTTAAGGGTGACGATTTTCCGTTACCTACTGTTGTCCACTTGCGCGAGAACGTATAATATATCGATCGAATCGTTTCCGACGTTCGATTGTGATCATAAAATCTGCTGTCGTTGTCGATGTCATTGACCGGTATTTCTCGCTGACCGGTACTCTAAGTCGATGCGAATAAGCTTACAAGAACCACCATCGCGTTCTACCTCTAGAACGCGAATCACGATCGGTTGACGCGTAAAAGCGATTATCGAAAGTTTGCTGACGTGTTTTTCCAGTCTTTGATTTCGAGGCACGTCGACCGGCTAGCTACAGGTCATGCAATGGCCGTCGGTGTACAACGGATACGTGTAAAGGAAAGTAGAAAAATAAAGTGGATACGCTATCTCGTTAACCTTTAAGCACCTTGTGAGCCCTTCATTCTATGTTACATACTCGATTCTCGATTCTATATCGGATTTGCTTAATCATGACAGACTAGATGCAAATAATGTTTCCTTTTATTGACAAATCGCATCCTGTCGTGGTAATTAGATTACACAAACATTGGAAATTAGATTACACAGACATTGGAAATTAGACAGACAAATATCAATTGGTAGGTTTTTAATTTAATTTTAATTTTTTTAATTTAATTTATTGCAAAGTTTTATATAAAAGACTATAATAGAGGTTAACAGAGTAATAGATATAAAATATGATACAATAGACTATAGTTAACATAAACATAAATACAATAGACAATAGTAGCTTGCAAATGGTTAGGTGTAATTGATGGTTTCCTCTATTTTTTGTTGATCAAATTATATTTATTTTTAAAAACTCGTTCTCTTCAATTTGATAAGATTATATCAGATGGATAAACAAAATCAACTGTAAACATGTATGTTGTATGTGTATATATGTGTGCACGTTTTTTTCTATTTTCAATCGATATTAGTTATTTGAAAGCTTCAAAATACTAATATAAATTACAACGAGATATATTATCGAATATAATATCTGATTCACTTGATATACCCGCGCGGATATTATATTATAGAATATAGATAGATTGAATGTCCAAAGCTTGCGCGTTATTTGTAGACAAATATGGATTGCAAATGGTGCTTTAATCGCGTTTGTTTTGTCGCGGCCGTTTCACCGTGGACGAGCGAATTAACGAACAAGCCCGGTGGAAAACCAGTCAACCGGCTGTCCGCTGTCTAATTTTTTTCCTCGATCCGGAGCACCAGTCTCCGCGCCGGTGACACGAAAAAGGTCGATCGCCGACAGCGTCAATCACGGTCAATGGACATAAAAGGGATTACCGAAACTTCACTAATGTGATTCCCTGCCGTCGTCATCCGGCCATCCTGATATGCACGTTACTTGCAGTCCGATCGCATGTCAATGGCAGCCGAAAGCCAGCGCAACAAGAAGGCAGAAGGTCGATAAGGCGTATCGTCGTGTCGGCCCTGATGGCCGAGATACTTTCTATTGTCCATAAAGATTCTGTGCGGTTCTATCGTCATATTTTGAAACGAAATATCGAGCTTTCAACTCGGCGATGGCGATTGTTATTAACTGGACCGTCGCAATCATTAAACGAACTGTTATTTATTTCAATGGTTTTTTTCCTGTCTGCGTCTCTCTCTCTCTCTCTCTCTCTCTCTCTCTCAATATACTTTATATGTAGCGTTATTATTTTTCACCCAATGTGGCGAATGGACAATCGAGCCATTTTGTCCGTTAAATTAATTTCAATAAACCCGATTTTTATATTTGTGCGAACTACGAGTCGTGTTTATTCAATCAAATACATTCTAAAGACAAGTATTAAAAAAAATTATCGATTTCAACATCAAAGACTGATAAATTTTGATTTATATATCATTGTTGAAGAAATAGTTAATACACGTAAATTTTTATTAATGATGCCTTGAGGCATCGATAAATTTTTGTTAAATTAAAATCGATAAATTTTTATTAATGATACCTTGAGGAAATTGAGCCTCACTAAATTGTATCAATCTAAATAAAGTATCTATCTGTCCGCGATCGTCGTGACGTTTAATCATACAATCGTGACGTTTAATCATCATTGTTCGAACCGTCTGTTAACCGTTTGTACTCTAATTTCTGCCTCGAATCACGATATCTTCGACATGAAAGGCCACGGATGCTGATTGCATCGGCGCCGTCAATCACGGCGAGGCACGGACAAAAATTGCGATTGTTAAAACCTTAGTAATGTGATTTTCGCGAGCGACGCTCTTTTCCATACGTGTCACTCGCACTTCAATTACGCGTCGCGCTGAATTGTATACCAAAGATCGTATTGCAAATACGAATAGGCGAACGTAACGAAGAAGCGAGAGAAAAACAGAACAGACGCGCCTGGAATCGTCAAAAACACAGCGTGAAGTTTGCATAGAACGCAGAAAAGCTTCTATCGATAGAATTGAAATCAATATTTGCGATAGATATGCTAAGCATATGTTTATTGAATAATACATGTCTGTAATAAAATAAAACATTCTGTATATAAAATAAGGCTAGCATATATACAGTGCAAAATGTATTTATAGAAAGAAAACCTTATTTTTAAAAAGTAAACATTATCCAATGAAAAATGAATTAATGTCAAATTGATCGATACGATAATTTTGATACAATTCGACGTCTAATTGATGGTCATTTCTTGCCAAATAATTAACATATTATTCATAAAGAGCAAAACAGACCGTAGTTCTGTTTCTTAAAAATTATACATCAAAATATATATTAATTATTGAAAATATATTACCTTAAAAATAAACGAAATTTTAAAATTGTATTGTTTGGACGCTCAAAAAATATTCGTACAGTGGAGAAATTTAGTTTTTAAAATGAGGAATATATGCGAAGCTCGTTTGTTTATGTTAGAACAGAATATATTTATTGTATAAAATTGCTAATTAATGTTTATTTTTTTACAAATAAGGCTTTTTTTAATAAAAAATTTTATTTTACAAATACTTTTTGCACTCACTATATATTGCTTTTTAATTTTAATAAAATCATCAATAATATACTAGCAAGAGAGACAAAACAGACCTCCTATGTATTTTTCTTTCTATAACAGGCATGCGTTTGGTTATCGCTATATGCTGAGAATGTTTTCATTTTCTTTTGCAATCAATTAAAAACTGATAATTTTTTTACTCACACTGTTATAACAAGTGAGCGATATGCTGTTGCTATTTTATACGTTCTATGTAATATTTATCTTTTAATTCTTATAATTTTGTGCATTATAGAAACGTTTCCAAAATACTATAACTCAGAAGCTTTAATTTAATAGTCACAATGACTAGCAAGCGTTACACACTATATCATGATTTTAAAACGTTATTCATCTATAGTTAAAATACGTCAAACGTGTTGACGTCGGAGATTCTGTTCAAATATGCACATCACCGATATACAGTTTCAATCGAAGCGCTCGATCGGTGTCTTCCAATTCTCCCGGCTAAACGATACGACGGACAAGGCATTCGATCGGTATTGTCCACAGAATGACGATCGCCGCACTACCGCTTACAGTTTTTTTCCAGTGGGAGAACAGATCCCCGCGGTGATACGACACAGCATGAAAGCCGATTCCGTCGACGCCGTCAATCACGGCGCGCCGGATATAAAAGCGATTACCGAAACATCGCTAATGTGATTTTCCCGGCGAGCGGTTGTGAGCCCTCTCATATCGGCGACAGCGTGTATTGACTTTTGCTCGGTTCCTCCCGAATGAAAGATGGCGTCGTGCAACCAATCGATATACTACTCGGCAGAATTTCTTTTGGAAAATTATTGTTACAACTTAAGTTATCGGATGGAGTTCTTTAAAAGTATGTCGCGTAATTTGAAAACCAAATTGAAAGTCGAAAGCACATTAAAATATGTGGATCCACATTATATAATATCGTTACATTAAAAGTGATACAACTAAAAAAATTAAGTTTAACGGAAAAATTAGTTTTTAATTTAACAGAAAAATATTGATTAATGAAATAATATGTATCGATAAAAAAATATACTCTTGATATGATTAAATATTCTTTTTGTCATTTTTATTTTATATCCTTAGAGAATTCTTCTTTTTGAATTGTGACGATTTTGATATTTTTCAAAATTATAACAAAAAATTCAGAATAAATCATTGAAAGTAACATAACTTGAAATATTAGAAATACATATTTACATTTATCAACTAAAAATGATCAAATTCAAAATAAAACAATTTTTTCTCTAAACTATCTTAACCTTAAATATTCTCTGTAAAAGACTCATCTATTTATTTACAAAACTGACAAACTTATTGATAGTAATATCTCGAAAGTAACATTTTTTGAGTTGTATTATTTTTTTACATGATCGTACGTAAAAATAGTAAACATGATTTTATCTTTTTTAGAGATTTATTTGGATATTTTCAAATATTTAGTGGCATCCAATAGCATTTTAAGATTAATGCAATTTAAAGCATTTTGAATTAATAACTACGTTTAAACTAATTTTTTTACACGTGACGTTTCATTTCATTATATTTCTCTTCCATTCCTTCTGGAAGGTAATCAATTCCATAATTAACGAGACGAAGTTTGTAGAAATGTCACACTGGGACGATAACCAGTTTTTCGACGAATATTCTAAGGTAGTGCAAATGCCGCCTCTCAATGGGGATGAAATGCAAAGAGCGAAGAAAATACGCCCTTTGGCCACGGCGGGTCCTCAGCGCCCTTATCGAAAGCTTGCAGGCGGCGTCGATCTGCGTCGATGGTCTAAGCGCTTTGCCAGCCAGTCCCCATCTTTCTCTCTCTCTCCCTCTCCCGAAGGGAGTTCGCCGGGTTATTTACCTGAATAAACCGCTCGATAAAAAGAGTACACACGATCCCGCGTCGGCGTCACAGCGCGACGTGCATTAATAATTTCGCGGATACTTGGCGTACAAATCGCGCGCGTGCCTTCCCCTGCAACTTATTCCGTCATTCGAGCGGAAACGCGACATGAATTTGTTATGATGCGAGTTGACCGACGCGACTATACCGCTCCAATTATCGCACGTTCTTCCATGGTTATTTGTTCGCGACGCAATACACGGGGACTATAAAATTGCTTGTTGCCGGTAACATGATTAGCCGGCAGTGATACGTCGCCGTTGGATTTACGAATGGGCAAATGATTATTGTAGATACGGCGTACTTGTATAAATGAATGAAGAAAAGCGGGAGATATACTTATGTATGTATAATGTCATAAATATACAGATTATTTCAGGGAGAAACTATGTTACAGATAAATCATTATTCCTCGTTGTATTATAATATCATCGGTTTAATAGTATGTAATGAGGTTGGCCTGTATTAAATGATCCATATGCAATATTAGGTCACACTAATGTGGCCATTGAACTTTAAACTCAATAACGTATCATAAATGGCGATATCTTTCTGTCTACTTATTCAAATGAAAATGCCGATAATGTCACTATACTTATTTAAGATCTCTTTTGATAAAAAAGCCGTTTTAATATCGAAACATTTGCTATTTATTCATCGTAATAGCATATCATTCTTATTGATTATTGGTCCAATATATAGTTCAGTTATTTGAAATTCATTACAGATGTTACCTCATATTTCATTTATTTTATTCGTTCATAATTATCTTTCTGCAATATTATTGCATAATTTCGACTCGGCGTCATTTTGGTTTTGTTCTCTGTTAAATGTGCAAGATATCTGAAATATAATTTTAATTTGCATCAATTCCATTTGTGCACACCCATCGCTCTCGCATTAAACGTCGCGTCGTATCGCTTAGTGGAAGTTGCATCGTTTACATCAGAAAAATTAGTACTTTCATCGGAATTTACATCCGAGAAATTATCGCTATTAATATTTCACGAGAAATAAAGAAACAGAATATCGTTGATTAAGATTTCTAATAATCACATTGAAGTAATTTTAATGTACTGCAACGTAACTTCATTAAAACTGTACGATATGTACCTATCTATATCCGTTTTAATCATTAGTAATACTTTATCATTTATTGTCACAATGATATGATAATAATAATTATACATACTGTAGTTATGATTTTCGAAGTTCTTTTGAATTCATATCTACTCATTAAATTTCTCTCTCTCTTTCCCTTTCTCTTTCTCTTTTCTCATTTAAAATAAAATAGCTATGTGTTTTCCATTAACGCTGGTTAAGTAAGATAAACTGTACACATTATATATAATACAGTTTTAAAGAGACTAATTTTTCATATTAATTTTTGCTGTTGTTTCTGTATAATTATTTAATTCACCGCTAATTTTTTACGAGCTCATCAATCTATATTTATTATTAAAAATATACATTGATATTAAAATATATATCTAAAGAAAATAATAAATGTTTTGATTAAATTTCACTTTCAGTTGAGATGTAATACATTGCTCATTATTATCTCGAGATGTCACTTATCCGAAAGTCACGCTATTAATTATATCTCCAACGCGATAAGGCTCATCGTAAAGCCGAAGCGTGTTCGGCAATTATCATTGTAGTAAAATCCTCACGACTCTCACGAGGTGTGCACGAACGGCTCTTTACGTTATTACTTTTGTCGAACATTACATGTCGTCGGCTGTCGCTTCCCTCTCTAATCGCAATTAATGGGAGCCGCGGGACTCTCACAGAGACCCGGCCTCGTTGCGAGACCGAAGTGGTGTCCGGTTATTAAATTCCGTGTGCTTTCTGTGTGCGCGAGCGACAGTGTCACTGTCAGTGCGTGCTTCCCGGTAATTCCGGCCGCGTGGATAACCGCCCGGCCATGCATTAGGTGGTGGATTTTATCGTCTGCCTCGGCTCACCCGGCGTGCGATTATCATCGCGATACCTTCACCAGACAGGACAGCAACGAGCACCTAGCCTGGAAACGTGCTACACGCGCGTGACGGAAGTACATACGCCTGTTTCGTTGACGACGTATACAGGTGTTCGTGCGACGGCTACAATATACAGAGCGTTCTAGAACTGTCGTGCTTTTCTCTCGACCGTAGATACTGAAATTGAAAATAAGATGAATTGAAAATAAGAAACGGAATTGGAACGATTATAAAACCTTGTTAATGTCGAATACAAGATTGTGAAGCTAAGATTGAATCATCCGAATAAGCACTTTTAGCTGAAACTTTGAATAGATTTGCTGGAGGAAGAATTTATTCAGACAATGAATCATATTTGTCTATTTAATGTTGAATTTAACGTTTATCGATTAAAAGTTATCACGATGTGATTTCCTTTTTTGTTATATTTTTTCAATTATATTTATCAATATGGTTAATCTACAGCTAATAAGTATATAGAAGATGCGATATGAATAAAATTTTATTGAAGCATTACAACATTCCAATCGATAACATTGTCACGTAATTTAACAATTTATAATTGAATGTGTGTTAATATCATTTTAAATTCGAAATATTACAATTCTATCCGTTCGTATCGCGAAATTATCGCAGTCGAGCATTATAGGAATTTCAGGAAGCAATTTCCACGCACAGGTCTGTCCTTTTTATGAGCATTCTTTACTTAGCTTAGTTCCTGACGGGGATTATGCAAACGTGAATCATTCTATGCCTCCTCCTAAAAGGCATTAAGTTGTACGTGGAAGAAGAAGCTACGTTGTGTTTAGCTCTGCGTTACACTTAACCCCCGGACCCAGAGGCCGGTACAGCCTTCTGATTATAGTGCATCTCGCGCGGCACGATGCACGCCATTCCGATAAAAGTCTTCCCGTTTTACGACGTAAACGATTTTCTAAGATTACGTGCGGTTGTTTCGCGCCGAGACCAGGTAATTGAGCTGAAATTGAAAGAATGTCATTACTACGAGCGGGGAGAGATCGCTCATAGTGTCGCTTATCGTGCCTGCCTCGTGTCTATTAATCACGACGAGAGATAATGAGGCCATGTTGTCATTGCGGAGTGAGGATTATCATGTACGTGTAATTACGCATTCCTAATATCTTCCGCCTTGCACCGGTAATTAGGCTCACTCAATGTGATCACCATCACCCGATTCAGCCCGATTGCGAGATTATCGTACTTACGAACGTAATTTTTGCAGCACACAGAAATAACTTTGCGTTATTTCAATTTCAAAAGAGAATTGACGAACGACAATGGAAATGCCACGATTATTCTAGCTATTAATACAATAAGCACACTATCTAGCGCTCGATAAACGTTATTAAGTTCAATAGAAGTTCAATAGCCTCGTGCTCGGTAAATATAATACAATTTTTGTAACAGAAAATTGTCTTGAGACTATATTAATTTTATTACGTTTATTGAGATATAATTATGAAGGCTATTTGGAATTTCTGAGTGTTTGATAATGCCTAGAATAATTTATTAAGAGAAGCCTTATTTAAGTATATTTATTTCGATATTATTCCCTCGTATTCGTGAATAAATAAAGAGAAAGAAAGAGGGAATTTAAGAAATATACTTTTATTGTTTTATTACAAGTTAATATTAACTTTCTTATTACATTCGTATAATGATTATTCAGAATATTTTATCTACTTCATTTTGGGATAATCTTCTGCAAATGTTACATATTTCTTGGATTTTTATCGTGGGCTTATCAATATTCCATGATGGGGGATATCTCTCTAACTCATTCAAATTTGAATGGAATATCCTCGCCCTCGTACGTTCTCGCGATCAAATGTTCCTACGTCACCGAATCGACCCGAAAACGTCAAATGATGATGACATCGGCACTTTTCCCTGCAGATTTACTCTCGTCTTGTTTTGCTCCAAATCCGATTGCGTGCGTGTGTTTTGAAGCAGCCTGAAAAGTCCGCATTCTGAACCCAGCCGTCGTTCTGCTGATCTCTGACGTCACTTCCGGCCTTTCCGGCTGTTCCCTCCTTTCAAGATCCGACGTAGATTGCGAGCTGCAACGAGACCGTCGTTCGTGCATGGGATTTTACGGTTTTGTTCCTTTGTTCGTTCCTACAGCCACGCAGTACCCGCGTAGACAAAGACGAAGAGTGCGATGTATAGAAGCGTGATCGACAAGTTAACGCGACATATATGTAGGGTTACGAATGCCGCGGAGAGAGACAAAAGAATCTTTGAAGAGGCTCATTGGAATTGAGACAAAAAAAAAGGCGAAATCTTACTTCTCTTCTGTATTTAATACTATAGTTTGCTACAATGCTTTTTCTCGATAGATTTGCCTGATACGAAAATCGCATTTGCACATATGAACAACCAATTAATATTAAAGCTACAATTAATATTAATACGATTATTTATCTAATTCAAGTATTGTAAATTGTGAGAAGAAACGCACCGCGTTTAATGATAAAAAAATACAAAGAGATGGGACAGGATATGGCGAGAGAAGAAGGCAAACCCGATATTTGTACGATTGTGAATACTTTGCGATTACCGCAAAAGGAAGATCGAAGAAACTTTCTCAGTGCAGCGAGAAAAAGGAGGAAACGCAGCGGTTACGCAAATGGTGCCGATCATTACCAAGGTACACCTGCCTTGCATCGCGAAACTGCCGGGTATAAGATGATTCACCGATAAGATGGAAGGTATCGAACGTACACGTAAATAAATAGGCTGTCACACTTAGAAAGTCCACAACCACAATTTTACGAATGATATTTCTATCGCGATTTTCCTTTGATTTTTAATTAATATAATGTACGTTGAGAAAAAAATATTGTTGATTCAATTAAAGTCTATATTATGGGCTGTCACTAACATAAGTGATTAATTCATGTATATCTTTATTAACATAAAGGCATAAATTATTATTTCAATAATCGAGGCCTTTATGTCAATAAAAATATACATGAATTAATTACTTTTGTTAGTGACAGCCCGTAATAGAAAATAGAATTTAATTGAATCAATAGCATTTTTTTCTTAGTGTATTCTTAACATAGTTCCATTAACAGAAATATCTCAGGCATTTTTTTTTATTGATATTACAAAAGAGTGCAAAAAATCTCGGTATTATTCTTGGTGAAATCCCCGCTTTGTAAAAATACACGTTTAACATTTTCTTATTTATTTAATTAGAAGGAAATTCATTATACAGGCGCACTACGTCTTCTCGTATACTGGCTTTTCCATTCCGCGTAACAATCCGTTTTGAAATACAAACGCGGCATAGAAATGGCCTTGTACAAAAACCATCAGCAGCCGTGTACATCGGCATTGTAAACGTCGTAACTACGATGCTTCTTTTTCCGACGCGCGCGGCTTCGGGCGGATAATTTGTAGTAACACCGAGCGTCTTTGTTTCGCGGCGCTAAGCGTTTCCTCGTTATTGTCTTCGTTGCAAGGTTGTAACAGGTACTATTGCGTATATCTATTCTCCGTAGATACCGTTCGTTGCCGTGCGGCGCATCGCAGTAAATACCTCACAAGAGCTGCTACAGTTGGAGAAATTGTTCACGTAATGGTATCTCTTATTCTTACAAGCATACCAAAACCACCATCTTCCTTCGTTCGCTCGTTCGTTCGTTTACGATACCGCGTAGAGCGCGACTCATTAAAAATTTATTACAATCTAGGTGGCTTCATGTAAAAGCCGTTGAGGACAAGGCATAAGGAAAACGACTATGACGACAGTTACAAGTTTTACAATTTCATTATCGTCGCAAAGTGATCTAACTGCTGTAGTTACAAATTATATACGCAACTATTCATTTATTAAGAGCAGCAAGACTGAAACTTTACGGAGTCCGATATTATTTACAAAAAACCAATGGCTCGTTCGATCGACCCAATTTCGTTCTTTCTCTCTCTTTTTTTTTTCAAGCAAGCCATTTTATCTCGCCGTTGTGTCCTCTCTTCTTCATTCTGAGTTTTCTCCCCTTCCCCCCCCCCTCTCTCTCTAGTAGCTGTCCGGAGCAGCCTTGTCATATTTAACTATAGAATATTCAACCGCGAGATATTACGGCTTTCTCGTCATGGCTGCCTTTTATTTCGCGAGAGCTTTGCGCTCGACCGTTGTGTCGCGTCGCGCGACGGCAATTTATTTATATTAATTCGAAGTAATCTAATTCATGGTGGCTGAATACACGCTATAAAAACATGAAAAACATCGCCGATGTATCTTTTTGCAACCATTTTGTTTCACAAGCCATTTTCTGTATAAATTCATTTATAATTTAAATTAAAATGATCCATAGGATTGATATGTCCGGACTAGAGTACATCGATAACGATATAATCTAGTATTGAGAGTATTTTCAATAAACTGCAATAAATCAAATTAACATGCTTATATCAATAAAATAAATCTCTTAAATCTGCGTTTTTCAACAAGTGTGCATTACCTCTTGATTACTTATTATTGATGAGGAACCATATATTTTTGTACGTAAGAGATTACAGATTTAATGTAAACTCAATTATGTAAAATCAAAATAATTTTGTATAAGATATAATAAACCATTTTAAAGAATAAAGAGGGAGAAAAAGAGACATTATGTGCTAATGGAAAATGGAAACTTCCATCTAATATTCACGCGTCGTTGTCTGCGAACGTTTTGCTCGACTTTGTATTACCACGCCATTTTCGCAGGGAACGATCGAAGAAGCTCTTCCATGCCACTCCTCGGCCGACTTATCTTACATCCATCTCGAAACTCCGGCAGAAGCGATCTATCGGCTTGGACGGCGCGCGAGATATCCAGTCGGTCCGGTCTAGCTACTCTCGAGACGATCGCTATTCCTGATTTATCGTCCTATTTTACTATTACAGTATTACCTCACGGTGCGCTTCGCAATTACGCTCATCCTAGTCTTTTCCTCGTGATGTTGTTCTCTCCGTTCTCTCGCGGTCGCGGATTAATACGTACACTTATCAGAGATGATTTATCAGAGCTTGACCAAGCGCGGTCGACGGACGCGCGCGACCCGTGATCGCCCGAAGTCACGGCCTCCTCTTTTTTCCTCCTCCTCTTCCTCCTCCTCCCTCCCGAGACAATCAATTTGATGGGAATCTACCGGCGGGCGAAAATACCGTGGGCGGTCGTTCATCCTTGTCAGACGGTAATTAACGTAAGCAAAGATCGTTATCTTCTTTGAAGTCGGTGTTCTTCTTTCCTTCCCGCTTGCTCGCTCATCGTTTCTCTCTCTTTTCCACCAAGTGTTTCCCTTCTTTCCATCCTCCTGCGTACGCGTGGGGGAACAGTCCCGAGCACTTCCCACCCTCGTGTGCTTCTTGTATTCCCCCCCCCCCCCCCCCCCCCCCCTTTCTC
>NW_017259319.1:592354-598330 GCF_001594045.1 Atta colombica
CCCCCCCCCCCTCCCCTCTCCTCTTTATCGCGGAGTCCCCTTACCTTCCACCCTTATACTCTCCTTCCCTTTCTACTCCCTTCATAACCCGCGGCTGTCGACCGTCTGCCGTTTTACTCTCTGTGTTTCTGCTTCGTGTTCACGTCTCTCTTTTCTCGTCCTCCCTTCCCTTCGTCAGAGAACAACCCCTCTGTGTTTTTCCTGATAACGCGACTGAGCCCGGCCAGGGATGTATGTTTTGAATTTGCGACGCGATTTTCATTGGACCGCAACAAACGTGCGCGCACCCACCGTGTGTTGGACGCGCGTGTCGCGTGGCTTTTGAAATTTCCGCACGACGTCATGACATTTCGTGGGATACGTAGCGTTAAAAAATTACTCCGGTCGAGCCGCTCTCTGTTCTGCAGGATGGAGCGTCAGAACGCATAACTGTTCCGGGCGTTAATTTCTCCGAGCTAACTCTCTTCTCTTCGTTGCCGTTGCGTTTGATGTTTTTGCGGTAGAAAATACTTTCAGTTAGTTCTTCTGAAGAATGTTGCATTAATCTTGAGCGATATCCGTGAACGCTAGAAACTTACTATCTCGCGCTCGAAGCACTAAGTTTCCTAAAATTACACTATCGAAGACCGCCGTATATTAAAGACTGAGATAGAGTGCTGCTTCAAAGTAGAAGATTTAACCGAGAGCTCGAATTGTAAGTGATTGGTATAATCGGAATTTTTAGGTTTTGCAGGATTGATAATGAAACTTTATTTTTTGTGTTTTTTGACCAAGCCTTCCATAAGATCCAAGGAGTAAATCACTGAGAGCGTTACGGTGTATAAATTTGGGGTATTACTGGACATTACTTAAGATAATTGTGTATTATAATAAGCGGTATGAGGTTATGTATTATACTAAGGCATTAATAAGCATTACTAAGCAGTTGCTACAGACTTGGAAAAGTCAAGGAAATTGAAATTGATCATGAAAAACTGAGAAAAGTCGGAAAATGAGGAAAATGTAAAGTAGTCTGGAATTTCGAAATTTACTCACAATTTTTTTAAACTGCTTCTATTCCAAATAATTGTTATAATTTTTTAAATATTATATCTGATTTATAATCAAATACATTCAACACTTGTGCACTTTTTAATAAACGATTTTAATAAAAAAATTAAAATTTATATTTTATTCAGTATTTTTATTTGATCTTTCTTTTTCGTTATAACTGCATTCTTGTTTCCAAACTAATTTATTTTTTGCTGGCTTGAATTTGCACCCAAAATTTTGCTATAAGCTATTTTTTATGTTGTTTTTAGGAATATAGACTAGCTTTCCTACAATCCTTGAGTCTAAATGTTAAAATTTACATATTTTATATTAGTCATGGAAAATTTTCGATTTTCATCTGGAAAACCTGGAAAAGTCAGGGAATTTTAAAATTAATTTTCTGTGGCAATCCTGCTAAAGCATTACTAGAGCATAAAATTCGGGCATTACTACACTGAAAAAAAATATAGTCAATTTTAATAAATATTTAGTTGAATATTGCCAACTAAATATTTATTAAATATAAAGAAATATTTATTTGATACAAGAAATGTTAATTTGATTTAACAATCATTCTATTTTATTGAACAAATATTTACTTACTGCAATTAAATGTTTAGTTGGCAGTATTGAACTAAATATTTATTAAAATTAATTATATTTTTTTTTTCAATGTAGGCATTAGTAGGCATTGGAGTACATAATTTTGGTCAGCAGTTTATCCTTTGATAAGATCATTGCGAACACGCGTTACACTCTAGCCACTTGACAAGTCAACACTCGTTAACACATGAAACGATCTGGATCCCGCACCGAGTGCGTGCAATAGGTACGTGCACATACACACAGATATATAAGAATGATGCAACGCACGTATGCATGGGGACATGCAAACAAGGGTAGAATCGAATGAATCCATAACGGATATGACAGAAGGGTTACCGTTTTTCCCATTACTCCGCCCGTGTATCGGGATCCGGAAATTACCTGCCGTCATATTATCATACGGGGGTCAAATCGAGACCTCGTCCTCCCTCGCGTGCTCTCGGGGGGTTCTCTCGCACGCGAAATACCACCGCATCGTCGTATCCGCCAATCAATAGCCTACATGTCTGGCGATCCGAATTTTCGACGGTACCAGCACGACCGCAGCGGGATAAAACTGCTTCAGAATGTATATCCGATGGCGCGTTTAAAATATCTGCGCGTATGTACGTACGTACGTACATACGTACATCCGGAAGCTGAATGGGAGAAATCGCATTCGCATTTCAGGGTATTGCACAGAATGCATCCTGTGCATTCTGAACAAACATTTGAATTTACTCTTTCATTTTTGTATTTATTATAAACAGAATTTGACAATTGCTATAATGTACATATAGACTTCTCGATATGTATATTTCTGAGAAAAAGATATGAGAATATATTACAAAATTTATATTTATTCTACTTTATTCCTATTTTTATATAATTTTTAATATTTATGTGTATGTGTCGTGTATGCATAAAAAATGAGGGCTTGAATGAATGACATGAAGGCGTTCGGCGAAATTATATACATGTGCGTAGAAATTTATTTTGAACTTATATCGCGAAATTAACACATAATTCTCTTCGTAATTTTGTAATGCACGATATCATACGATACATTGCACCCTCTTAATTCGTGCACTTTACGAGGGTTGATCCCTTAGCTTACCTGAC
This sequence comes from Atta colombica, assembly GCF_001594045.1. Lineage (NCBI taxonomy): Eukaryota > Metazoa > Arthropoda > Insecta > Hymenoptera > Formicidae > Atta > Atta colombica. The sequence continues at coordinate 595,094 of NW_017259319.1, forward strand.
CAGAATCCAACCCTGTTCGCGTGTATCTACGGGGTTCGCGGAGATTGATGGCACAGCCCGAAAATGGATGATATCTCATGAAAAAAAATAAGATGCGAGACGGAACGACTTTTTTCTCCTCCATTCCTTTGTCGCTGAATTATTGCGTGCGCGTTACGACTCGCGAGTCGTAAAGTAATAATGGAAATGTACGGCGCGCTTTTTAATAATACTTTCTTCCTTTGCACCAACCACAGAGTGTCGAATAACAACCCCCGTACCGCAGGTCGAAAGTTCAAACACGCGAAACGATATACTAACGCAATAACGAGGAAAACATGTGATACCTCTTTTGCGCAATATTCGCTATTTTTCTCACTCCAATTTTCGCGAAATGGGTCAAAATTACGAGAGAGGTTAATTTCATTTACCAATCAGCTTTTCATGAAAGAAATTTTTTTTCTCTCGGAAAAGAATTACGTCTTATGTTTCACAAAAAATTGCCGGGTCATCTTATTTTTCCTCGTCTTATTTTTTTGTCGCGACAAAAGAGGGTTGTACCCTTCCGAGTCGCCGCGTCGATTTAGGGACTCACGGACAAGGCGCTATCCTTTTATATACACGTGCACGTACGTACGTGTCATATCCCTGTCGTTTCGGAACATCCGCTGGCGTGGAAAAGTTGTCGAAGACGAAACTTACTTGGCCGGCTCAGTGAACTCTCCCTCGTGTCTCCCGCAGCTTCGCGCGCGCCGGATGTGTTTCCAGCACACGATCGTAAATACTTTTTATTTCTTCGTGTACACGGAACTTCTTCTATCCGTTTACCGTTGAAATCGCGCTGCGCCAGATCCGCTTTCCATCGGGCACTCCTCACGTTGAAGGGATTCGGAAGGTTTATAAGAATTGAAGGCCAATAACACGCAAAGCGTTGAGAAGCTTGGCTTATGTTTATTGTACGAGTTTGATGAGAGAACGTTTTCTATCAGTAAGTTAAAATTACAATATCGTTTCGTCACCTCAAAAGTTACACAATCCAAAAAATGTGATTTTCGAAGTATTGTTACGATTGAGTTAGGTATATAGAGGTACTTTATCAATTATCAAAAAAAAAATTAAACTTATCTTCACAATCCGTCTACCAAATAGTACTTGTGTCGTTCTTAAAATTTTCAGGTCGTAATACTTTCTACAAGAACACATTTTTAGTTGTGTCAGTTCTGTAAATAAAAAGGATAGTCTTGTACAGAGAACATTTAGAGTTAAAAGTTAAGTTTTCATGTTCAAACTTTGAAGATGAAATTGTTTTATTTTGAATTTATTTAGATATTTTAGCCGATCAAAAGATAAATATGAACTATTGATGGTATTTCAAGTTACTTTTGACAAATATTATTCCGAATTTGTTATAATTTTGTAGAATATTAAAATCAGTATAATTATGAAAGGATAGTTTTTTTAAGGATTGTGAAACAAAATGAGAAAAGTAACATTTGATCATGTTTCTAAGATCATGCTTTCGGCCGATATTATTTGATTAGTTTAATAACTAAAGTATTCTTTCGAAATAAGGGAACGTCTACTTTTTCTTATTTAATTTTTGATGTATAATATTTATCAGTTTTTATGATTTTCATATTCTTTTTTTTTCTGTAATTATTTCTAAACCGACAGTAGTTTCATAGACACCCTGTATGTCTCACGGATGTCTGATGGTTTTACGACCTGACGATGAACTAACCCCCCGTTTGCGAGAAGACGCAGAGTGGTTCGTTAATGCGGCGCATTATGGGGTTCCATCGAGCTTAGCTTTGCGAGCGCGGTTCCCCGAGGGCATTCGCCCGAGCTGACGAGGATCTCGATACCGCTTGTAACCTACCGTGACGTGCCCGTGGAACAAATTATTTTCGAGTTAATTTAATTCCGCTCCGGTTTTATCTCCGGGCGAGAGGCCGGGAATTGGATACTCGCGAAGTTTGGAACATTCACTTTGCGAGGAGACATCTGGTGTATATTTTTATTTTCGCGTGCTATTCCGCGAAGTGACTTCGCGGCTCTTCACATTGTGCTTTCCACTTTGCCTGTATGAGACCGACTCTGTCTTTTGTTACGGATAGAAGTTGATAACGAAGGCGAGACTCGAAGTAAAAAGCTGCGCGCAAAGTCACTTCCGCAGGATGGGACGCTAGAAACTTAGCTTTTTATTCGGGGCTATCAATATCCAGTAGGTATGACTGAAAAACAGCAATACGATGCTTTAAAACCAATATTCTGAACTTTGCGTCCTCTTGTTAGCATTTATATCGAAGCTCTTTAAAAATAAGGATTGAAATAAAAACCTTACCGTTCTGTGCTAAGCGATAAAAGATATTTATACGCGGTACGCATAGGATTATTTAGATCTGAAAAGTTCATAGAATTAATTTTTAATCCGCGAATAAACGATGAAATGCCATGCGGAAGTCCGCTCGTTTTACGTCGGAATGTCTCGCGTTTTATGAATTACTCTCGATTTAATGGCGTGTGCGAGTTGGATTTAAATAGTAATTATAAAATGTTTGTTCTCGCGCGCGTCTCCTGTCGGAAATTTAATTAAACGTCTCGACGTACGGTGATGTTTTTGTTTAAATTTTCCGCGGTACGCGAACGCGCTAATTTTCTTCTCTAGACTGGCCGGAACTGTGTCAGCAATGCATTAAAAGAAAAAAAGATCCGTTTATGCGCGGAATCTATGTCGAAGTTTGGTCTTAGTTTGAATAAAATATACGCGCTATGGTCGTTTATGATATCGCGACAGAGAACAAAATTGCTTTGTGTAATTTAATATTTAACCATTGCAGCGCTTATAAAAGCTTTAATTTGTTTATGCCTCATGTTATCGCGCCAAATCGCGGTCGAGACTTGCATTCCGCTATTATTTACTATGACGTGTTAAGGATGCTTTAAAAAGCTCTCTCACACGTATTTCTCGCTTTTAACAGAATAAATGATGTAAATGGTGTATATGCTTTTAACGTTGTCAACTTAATATTATTAATTCTCTAAAGGCGAATGTTGCATATTTGCAACTTTCGCTTTAAAATAAAATTCAAAATAAAGGGATAGATTCGGGATCTGTGCAGAGTACAACTTAGTTGCTCTTAAAAGTGAAGATGGAAATGTATGTAGCATTGAATACTAAAATAAAATATTTCTAACCGCCAGAAAATTAGCTATTGATATATATATATATACTATATTGGTGTGTATATATATATA
>NW_017259319.1:598430-613267 GCF_001594045.1 Atta colombica
AAAGCAATAAATAAATCGATTTTTTTTTTTAAGGATAAGATAGATGATGCCATCTTTAGAGGGTTAATATTATTAAATGCGCGCAGCGGAAATAAAATTCTTGAGCGAGTATCTCCTTTAGGATGATGGATATTTAAATTTCAGTAGAATGTTACTGCACTTACGTTTCCTTATTACGTCGCATTAGCGCGAACTCGAGCCTCATCTCGAATAAAGTAGACGCGAGGTAGGCGTGTCTGGAGCCTCGTTCACGCTGTTAAATGTCCAATTTATATTCGGTAGATTCAAGGTAAACTTCATTAACCAATTTTCTCATCTTCGAAATGCCGGTCTTTTACATAGCTCGTGTTTGCCTCTTACATCTTATAAAAGCGCGAATCGAGACTCATCTCAAACAAAACAAGCTCGAAGAGAGCCACGTCGCAGGAACGGTGCAATTTACGCCTGGCAGGTGTAAATTGAACGTCAAGTAGAACGGCAGCGTCCAATTTTTCTGTCTTCTGGACGATGCGAGAGATTGTGCGCATTTCCGCCGCTTACAATCCGTAAATTTAGTGTATTGGGCAGTTGAAAAGTATAAATGGCGAAATATTCGAATACTTATTATGTAGATTTTTAATATTACATGGAAAGGATAGTTTTGCTGAAGAATTAAAAAATTTAGCTAGATATAGATCTTATAGTAAGTTTTGTTTAGACCATCAAAATAATTACATAAGACTCAAATTGATTACTAGCATATTAAATCTTTTTACAGTATTATCATCGACGTTTCAACGTTTTATATAATTATTTTGATGATCCAAAATAAAATTATTTTCAAATCTGTATTACATTAAATTTTCAAATATTTCAACAAAAAGTTTTTTTCTGAAAATTTATAAATTTGTTACAACAAATAATACGAGATATATATACGAACGTGAACTTCATATTTTCTAACGATATTCTTATTAAGGACGTCAAATTAAAAGAATTTCATTCCTCGTTAGTTCGTCTGTTTCTTCAATCTCCTGAAAAATACGAATTTCCGTAGGTAGCGAATGCCGGAAATAAACGATTCGACCATTATTGGTTTGCACTAGCGCAGCGACGGATAACACCATCCGCAAGCCGTTTTATTCCCGAGGAATCGATTAGAGAGTCGCTAATAGATGTCGTAAATGCCTCTCGCTAATAATAGGTATCAAGCAGGAGAGAATTCGCGCGACGAAGGCCGGCACGGCTGCGGCGAGTCGCACAAAAGTGTACATGGTTACGAATAATAGTGCGCGTCTGAGAGGGCAATTAAAAGCCCGAAAGCCAACTTTGGGCATTCTACGGGTCAACACGAAGGTCCAAGGAACAAGTTTCATAGAGTGTATACATTCCATCTCGCAACATATTTACGACAGGGAAACGCAGTACAACGGTAGTTGAATGGTTGTATCAACGTCGCTTGCTCGTTCATATATAGGAATATGTAGAATAGTTTTGATCAAACTGTGCATCGTTAATATCATAAAGTTAAAGTTAAACCAGATGATGTTGATCAAATCTGTACGCTTTCGTATATTCGTGTATATCGCGATTATTGGAGTAACTTAGAAACTTATCACACTTTTTTTATTTTTTTTATTTGCCGTAATTAAACTCATAATTAATTAAAGCCAATATTCCTCAATATTCCTGACCCAGATTGTATGCGGTATACATGTATGTTTAGGTGTTCGAACAATAACACAAATGTCGTTTGTAGTACTTACGTCATAAAATCGAGACCCGAATATTCGCCAGATTCATAATTCTGTGGTTATTGTAGTTAATTACAAGTCAAAAGTTTATTGTTACAAACTTCTGTATTACAATTCTGCGCAGCAGAGATGTAATACCACTTCCGTGGCTGCGAAATTTTAATTTTCATTTCTAAGTCCGCTTTTTATTTTCTTATTATTTACAAAGTAACGTTGATATATTAAAGTAACGCATTATGAATCTCTACATATAATTAAAATATTAATTGAGTGAAGAATAACATGTTTTTTATAGTAATTTAAGAAGAAAGAGATATTTCCATCGTCCCATCTTGTTTGAAATAATTTTATTTACGAAGTTAAAGGATATTATAAAGTATTAAAAAGTGTTTTTATCAAAACACATTCTACTCTAATGTATTAAATAAAGTACGTGCCTGTATGTTTTTTCCTTTGTGAATTACTTAAAAAAAATGGGATGTGCAATATATTTTTTTATCCACTATGAGTCTCTCTCTCTCTCTCTCTCTCAGGATTAATATTCAATTTAATATCGTGCGTAGATGGATATCTATACTTCCATGAAAATACTTCCGTGCTATTCAAATGACAAAAGGTGAAGTAAACATGTGATTTATTTTTATTTGAAATCATTCGACGTTAATAAAAATTCCTTTTTTCACTTTGTTTTTTCGATTATAGAACTCAAACGATAGCTAGCCTATTAGTTAGCGTAGAAAATAACGAAATACAATATTAATCATGTCAATATGGTAATGTACCACTGGTTGAGTAAATCATTCGATTGTTGAGAAGCTCGAGAATGTGTAAGAACCGCGGCGTCCATTTCGCTGATATCGGTATCGTCTACCGTTTATCGATACTTTGTGTAGCACTATACACTTAGCTACATATAGTGCAGCCGCTCTCTGCTTTCGCTTTTACATGCACTCGTGTATCGCACGTACGTGCATGCGAGAGTGCATGCGGCATAAATAACGACTACACGTGTCCGGCGAGTAATGCCTCGTAATGCATGCTGGTGTTCCGAGACGGAACGAGAGACGTAGGGTCGAGAGATAAAGTGCTGTGGGGAGGAAAATATGAATATGCGGGAAAGGGTGCGACAAAGAAGGCAATGAGGAGGAGGAGGAGGGTTTCGGTCGCGGTTAAAGAGAGGACTATCACCGACATGTGCCGCCGCCGCGCCGCCGCCGCGTCGTCGGCGTCGCGCCAACGCGACGTCAGCGTCACTACGACCGTCGTCGAAACGGAGTTTCACGTGATCCACCCGCGGTGAATGCATGCCTCTATAAATATGGTCCGTGCGCTCACTCTCGTGCTACAGGACGCGACCTCTTGCAGAGACGAACCGAGAGGGGGATGAAGAACGGGGTGTACATGCTTGTGCAGGATGTGTATGGGAAATATAACTTCGCCTCGCTCGACGGGCGAGTTATCGATATCATAATTCGAAGAAGTCGAATGCGCCGCCACCGCTGTCCTCTTGTCCGCGTCAAAGTTGTCCTCTTGCTTTTCCTTCCGCACCTTTCCTGTTTGTGTATGCGTGTGTAAGCGCGCGCGCGTGTATGTAACATCTTTGTATGTATATATAACGCCTACGCCTCCGACCTTACCAACTTTTTTATTTATCGGCTTTGTCGGAAAATCCTCTCCCTCTCTGCTCGCCCACTTCCATTCTCGCGTCCTCTGTCCTAGTGTACTTCCGCCTTGCTATATTCTACCATCCCTTATCCCTCCCATTGCCTTTCTTCTCTTCTTCCTTCCAAACCACCGACTTCACTTGAGTACCATCGTTGTCATCGCGCTTCTTCTCGTCTTATTTTCCCACTTCTTGCGTCCTTTATTCTTCCTCTTTTTTCTGCCATTCCGTTTCCTTTCTCCACGAGTTATCTCGTGTCTCTCCCCGAACACTCTCACGGGTATATCTTTCTCCAATGCAGCTAATTGTGTTCGCTAGCTCTTGTCGTCGTCGTCGTTTTTAGTTGAAAGGGCACGAAACTCGTCGCCAACGTCATCTCTTCAGTGCGTGTGTATGTTCAAGTGTCCATGTCAAGTATCCATGTACGAATATTCAGATAGAGATGCGAATGCGAAGACTATTGCGGGTTGCTAGAGAGATATGTTACCATTTTATAAAAGTCGTATTATTCTTCGTATTATTCTTGCTATTCTTATCGATTCTTTATCGATAGAAAACAAAAATATATTAGTTACATGTATGCTTATATTTTAATCGGTATTTTCAAAATATCCTTTTATACCTTTTATATTTAAATGATATTTTATGATAAAAGGATAAATAATGAGAAAATCTTACTATAGTTTTGTAACTTTAGTTTTAAGATATTTTCATATAAAATACTTCTTATACTTTAGCTATTTTTATATATGTTAAATAACGGCAAAAATAACTTCGTTTATGTACATATTAATATAATTTTTATAAATAGCTTTCTACATGATTTGTTTGTTAATCTACATTATGTTCTTCATTAATATTATTATTATCTTGTAATTGACCTTTTTAAATATAATAAGTGGATGCATCCCATGCATAATTATCTCGTCCTGCGAAAGGAAAATAAAACTATTGCCCAGAAGTCTTAAAGTTCATTACTTTTTTATTATTCTGTCTTATGAAAGTATAAATAATGTAAATTTAATTCTATATACGTACTATTAAGAAATATAATTATAAAGATACAATTTGTTCGAGGTATGTTCTGAGAACCCCCCCTCCCCACTTACTTATTTAAAAAAGCCCACAAAGATTATCAATCTGGATAATCATTTCGCCTCAGCGAATCGATATGAATTCGAATTCATTCTCTCATATATCTACATATCATTACAAATTCATGAGCGCATTTTTGTAACAATGTAAGAAGTATTTAAATAAAAAGATGAAGTTGTAGATACAATTACTAAAATTAAATATAATAAGAAAAACAAAAAATAATAATGTGTGTGTGTGTGTGTGTGTGTGTGTGTGTGTGTGTGTGTGTGTGTGTGTGTATTTGATAAAGAGTAGGATAATTAAAATCAAAATTCATCTGTAAATTTATATTTCTTAATTAGGAAAAAAAAACATTTTAAATAGAAACATTTATTAATGCACGCCGTAAACATTTGTATCCGTGTCGCATCTAAATACGACTCGTTGCAACTATCGTTAACTAGGGTATCTTATCTCACGAGTAACCGCATCTGCATCCAGACACCGTGGTATCGCGTCTTTAACGACCCCCGATGTAAGTATGCGAGCGGCATGCGCATGCACGGGTGAATGAGAGGGCACGAGGGTGGCGGAGGACGACGACAACGGCGAGGACGAGGACGACAACGACGACGACGACGATAACGACGACGACGTCGACGACGGTAAATTTAAGCTAAGTCTTCGACTCGCACGCCGGGTGAATTAATCGAGTTAATTGTTGTGTACTCTGCCTCTCCCTTCGTCGGCGTTTCTTTGCGCCTAATTAAGTGCATTCGGCCGAGCAGGAGGGGGGTAAAGTTAAACGTCGCTTAGTGCGCACGAGCTCGACCTGAGCGTTGTTCCTCCTCGTGGCGTACGAAAGTCCTGTCTTTTGTATCCGCGTCGTCTGGCGACGACGTAGCGATTCCTCCTGGGGTCCTGGGTAATTGTGAATTCGTTGCCGGGCGTCGCGACGCAGCCGTTTCGCGTGGATGACGCTGCTACGGCGAATTGGAGGGCGAGTTAACTCTTCCCGTAGGACTCCAGGACGATCTCATTGCTGGAATAAATTGTTTTCTCACTTTTCTTAGATATTTATTGGTTGTCTGGTTTGTCGTCGATGAGAAGAATTATTGATTCTTATTTCTCTAAAATAGAATATAAAAGAATATAAAAAAATTTATATTTATATTAACATCTTTTTTTTAATCATTTTTCTACATAATTTTATATTCGATTATTTATTCGATAATTTATTGATATTTTTCTATTTTCTTATATTAAAATAATGAATAATGTAGATACATTGCAAATGCGTAGAATATAAACATGCAAATTGTAAATAAAAATATATGATACTTAATAGAGCAAACATTTTGGATTCGATAAGAGAAAAATACGCGATGTGAAACTAGATAGCGTTAAATTAAATAACCTGATTAAATATTATAGTTCACAGAGAGGAAAAGCAGAACAAAAGTAACATTCGTGGTCTACCGAGATAACTCGTATTTAACGGATATCCTCTCTCTCTTGGCTGCGTTAGGCGCCGCGTGTCACGGTTCGTGCAGTTATTTTCTGCGGCAGCATCGGAGTACATTATCATCTGTTAACACTGCCAACGGGAGATTTCTCTCCCAACGCGGCACGGGTTACCGCGACATGTTCCAGACAACCGAAATTATTCCGCGGGAGAGATGTCGACCATTTCGCTTTTGAAAATACAAGCGCGATGTGGAATACATGAATGCCTGAAGCGTACGAATCCTTTCGCGCGGCGAGTGCATTTCCATCCGATATCTGGTCGACGTAAGTAGCATTCCATCTAGCCAACGTAGCATTGGTCGACGATCGATATGGTCCGTATACGTCGATGGGTGACAAATCAGTGCGAAGAAGGCTTAACTCGGAAACGTGAATAACATTCGATCTACCTTGGTGCAATTCTCGACATTCAACATGGTATTTCGAGGGCGAATGCTCGACAGTACTATCTAGCCGACCTTTTCCTTTTTACGCAGATTTTTTTTTCTAGATAAAACTCGAATAGAATATTGGAAACATTTATCTTGAATTTGTCTATTCGCTTTGGAACGAACTTTCAGGAATTCGACTTATTGCACTCCTGATCTCAGACCTCCCATGATTTTTGAAAAGTACGAATTCCGATATCCTATAGTTTGAGCATAGTTTCAGGACAAATAACAGTTTTAGGATACCCTGACATTAAGCGCAAAGCGGTTTAAAATCTACAGACGAACAAGCGCTGTGGCGGGAGAAGACGGGAAGGAAACGTACGCGTCGTTGTCCTAGGCGGGCTATTAATTTTGTATTTCGCTTAAACACGCGACGATGGGACTGCACCGGGCGGAAATTCATTTCCAGACTGCCTCTCTCTCTTTCTCCGTCTATTTCTCACTTCATCTCGATGCGGCGTGGCGCGCGACCGCGACTCTCTTATTGCCTTCCGCGCCCGAGTAGGATGCCTCTCAACACACTCGGTTACAGAGGCGGTTTATCGAAAGTTTAAATTATTTCGCCGCACGAAGTCGACGGAGAACGACGAACGGAGAAACGGTAGGAGGCCAAGAGGGATTTTCTCGTCAAACGGACGCGGTTCGCTCGTGCCTTATATGCCTCTCCTTTGGAAGGAAAATCGATGTCCTGCGACCTGGAATGATTTTCCGCGGGCGGATTCGAAGTGAAATCGGTAGTTTTAACTGTCAAATTCCCGCGAGTTCAAATACCTGACAGATTTTTGCCACGCAGGATATGGGACACGATACGAGTGGATGGAGATTAAAAATTTCCAGTAGTCTTGTTTCATACAAATACGTTTTATTCAATAAATGGAATGCTTGAAATCTTTCGCAGGCACATATGAATTGTTCCTAAAGTAAATACTTATATTAGACAAATATTTATTTGTTTTTAGGAAGAATTATGTTAAATAATATTAAAAATATCGATCTTAATAAAATAGGATTGTCTGTTAGCGGTTAAGAAATCAAAGATAATCTGGAAAAATCAGGATAATTAAAAATTAGTCAGGGAAGGCCAAGAACAAGTCAGGAAAAATTTATTAACCTAAAATTAAATTACTGTAATACTAATCTGAAGTTTAATCTTTACTGCTTTAAAAATTTTTTAATTTTTTAAAAAAGCATTATACCTACATATATTTTTTGTTTTGTCACGAGCAATTTGCAGAAAATTACTAACATAAATTATTAAAAAGAAAAAAGTCAAGATAGGTAAACATTTTGTATATAAATCGAATTAAAATTAATGAAAATGATAATTAGAACGTGCAGTGTTTTAGTAAGATGATTAAATTTCAATAAGACCAATGTGCAAAATAAAGATAAAATATGTCGCTATTTCCCGTCAAATATTTGTTTTATCTCTGCGTATTACCAGTATCGTATTATAAATTATATTATTTATATTTGCAACTTATTCTTTAAGGTAAATAATTCTTTGATTTATTGAATTGTATTATCTTGATTTCTTTAAAGAAATGTATACACAATATTCGATACAAAAGTATATTATATCTAAAACAAGACAAAAGTGTACGTACATACATTAACAAAGTGAGTTTATGATATGTTTATAGATATAGATGTTTATAAATATTACGAAAAGCTTTATATTACGTTTATAGTTTTTTCAAACATGACAGGAAATATTTTTCATTGATTAATAAACAATTTATAAATTAATTTAGTACTGTTATAACGAAGAGAATATATTTTTAAAAATCTTAGTTGTCAATCATAGTTTAAATATATTGATCCTCTAGAATCTTTATTCAGAATTTCTTTTAGTCTTTAATCAGGGATTTTACAAAAAATTTGTGACCGCAAAAAATCAGGGAAAATTTTTTTCTATTTCGCTATAACAATCCTGAATATTCTTTATTTTGCCTTTATTTTGCATTTTTAGATAAAGAATATTATTGATATCTAGATATTATAGTGAAGGCTAAATCAATTCCATATAATTTTATTATTTTTTTATTGATACAATTAGTACGAAAGGGATATTAAAAATAAAATAGATTTAGTTTAATTTTTGCTTATAATCCTCTTGGCTTATTAGAAGTGAGACGTACACGCAATAATATTTTTTCGTGGTGGAAATTTCGCGCGATGTTTATCGAATGTGTTAATTGCGATTAGTATGGAGCCGACCATATCATGCTGATCCTGTAGAACGGCGAAATACGTGCCGGTCGACCGCTCGCAAGCAAACATCGCGCCATACAGGTAAAACGATCACGCCGCTAATACGTGACTGGCAGGCAGCGTGTAAACGAGATGTCCGACAGTATACACAGACAGTCAATTAAGATTGCAGTTGCCGTAAATCGACAAACCGGGTACCATCCATTTCCGATGAGAGCGTAAACATGAGGAATACGCCGTTGCCATTTCGTCGAATTCGTTTGAAGCGTCTTCGAGCGAGGAAACGCGATACTCTCCTTCGATTATCGATGCCGACGGCTAGCCGAGCGAAGCTTCTCATCGAAGCGCACTCTTGATCGGTCTCGCAATGGTACATTAAACGCTTTGAAGGGCGCGGCTGAGCAAAAGGGAAAATGAAATACGCCAGTACCTCGAAGGGCGAACGGTCGATTTAATTTCGCTCTGTGCGCGCTCCGGACAAGACAATAGCGCGGAATCACAGCGGGTATTTTGTATTTGCGCGCGCAGCGAACACATCCGAATATTTGTTAATTTGATTCAATTTGTTAACTTGACACATGCACGTGCATCGCCGATCGAATGCGATCGTTCTGGATCAAACAACACGCGGACGTGCGTTATTTTCGTGAACGGCGTTTTAGCCGAGAAAGATACTTTAATCAGTTCAACTGACCGTGTCCGCAGACAGTTTGTTGAAAAAAAAAATTTTAGCTGCCAAATACATATAATATTGTTCCTATATACTAAAATAGAAAGAATAATAAATGACACATCTAGGTGGCTTTTTTTATATCCATAAATTAGCAATCGAGACTGCCATCAAAATATTAGAGAATTTTTATCTTTTAACCGCTTTTATTTTTTTCCACGTTCTCGTTGTTATATTGATATTAACAATTATCCTTTCCATCGCTGATTGAATTGTCCATCGAAATTTGAAAAAAACATAACGCTCTAGAAATAACAGACGTTATATACATACATATTACGCAAGCTGTATATGATGAGCAGCTTAATGAATAAATAGAAAGAACAATAAACCAAAACGCTTTTACTCTACACCGGAAAATGGTTGTAGTAAAATCCAGTTTAGTTACATTCTATAAATTGTGCGAGTGATCTGAGTGTTTAAGCGTAGGTGACAATCACCGTGCGATTGGTGTGTAAAAGGATTTTATTAGCGTTTTACGAGGGCCGTCTCGTTCCAATGCCACTGGGTTTGATGATTTTTTTCCCTGCGGTATTAATTAGCGAAAAATTCTCGTAAACGATCAGGGGAAGGAGAGGCCGACACACACGCTGTATTTACCGGATGTGTGCAATTGCGACGCATCGCAGCACTGAGTATTCATACGTGGTACGGTTGAATTCCCATGTCCGGAACGCTCGCAAAAATTTCAATGAATAGAACAGACCGCGTCACCCTAAATATTCGCGCCCCATCGAGAGGGGTAGGTCTCCCTCTATTCGGTAACCCAACCGGTGATATATCCTCACTGGAGATATCCCCGCTAGACTTTATGGCCTTCGCTTAACCCTAACCCACATAAGCGACCCTAACTGCGACCCAGTATTGGGACAAAGGCGAAGGGCGATTAGTTAATATTTTTAGCTTTCAGCTAGGCACTACAAGCGATGCTAATGTGACGAATGAGATTATGGTGATTATCACTTTTTCATGAATATCGCATTTGAAGCCCTTTTACTGAAAGGAAAAATCCTGGCTGTTGTAGTCTTTAATTAACAGGCATTTTACGATTTTCTGCGACCCGCATGCGCGGCCTATTGAATTTGTCCACTCTTTGAATTGTACGTATTTTTAACGTCGTAAATATTTACGTGATTTACGGTGAATTTAACGAAGTTTATGCTCATCGTACCGTAATCTCGATGACTCGAGACCGTTTGGAGTTACAGCGAGTTTGCTATGCGGGCGTTACAGCAATTGTTTAACGTGAGTTTATGACGCGATCAGTTAAATATCAAACTTTATAGCGCCAGAGAGGCACACTTAAAATCTGGTGATCTGAATTTACAGCGTATTACAGAACTGAATGCACGATTAAACAACGATGGAAAGCTCGTGGAAAGCTTTAGGAGGATTTCACAATTCGTAAAATATTATTAATTCAACTATATAGAGGGGATGCAGTTGAAAATTTTGATACGAAATATTCTGTAAGCATTAAGTTTAATTTTGGAATAATTTGATCTCACTAAATTAGTTAAGCTATGTGCAATTTGTAATTTTTTGTAATATTTTATATTTCAGTAACCAGGAATGTTAAATTTAGAATCTTATTGCATCCAAGTCTATGTAAAATTAAGATAATAAAATAAGATGTCATCTTATTGAATATTTATATTTATCATAATATTTTATTAGTCGGAAGCTTTAAAAATACTTGACATTTAATTTAGATACTTCAAACAGTTCAAATGACATATGTACTTCTTACAAATGGCTGTTTTATTGTTTCTTCCGTGGATGCTAGACTCGCTATTAGAGTAACACCAACGTTACAGCTGGGCCCGCATAGTCCCACTTTTCTAGGAGCAGAAGGAGAGTCTCTCTCTCCCCCTCATTAATACTCATTTCCCTTTGTAATGGACGTCTTATTCCGCCGCCGGAAACTTCACAATTTATTCCCGTTGCTCATCGGACGTGGAGAACATCGCCGAGCGATATATAATTGGGATTATCAATCGCGCGCGTGACTCTCTCGGCAATCAGGTTAGATAGCGCAGGGGCAAAACTGGACGGTAGAAATAATTACGACATCAGCTGACGCGCTTGTAAATCCCAGACTTTGGCCCACCATCTGTCACAACGAACTTGGCGCCATACGCCACGACGGTTTCTTACCGATCTGCAAAGCGAGGCAGGGTGGCGGCGACGGTGGCGGCGCGGAAAGTTTGGTCTCTCCCCAGCTTCTGTTTTCAGCATACCAAGCTGCCTGCTGTCGGGAAAATATCGTGAGCTTATGTGTCATCAACAAATAATTACACGTTGCCACAACTACCGCTACACCGCCACCACCGTCGCCGCCACCGCCACCGCCACCGTCACCACCACCGTCACCTCCACCGTCGACCGGCATGTCGCCCCGAGGCGAGAAGTTTTTATCTCGCCCAGAAACTTCCGGGTGCATAAAGACGACACGACGGGGACGATGCGATGCGACACGGGAGTCTTTTAAACGTCGACGGAAGAAAGTGCGCAATAAGCATATTTCACGCGTGCGCTTCTTCTCGGTCTCAAGGGAGAGAGATCCAGCTCGTTTTCTCGCAAGATAAACCGCGGTGAAATTTTAGTACGCGCTTTGTTCGAGGCTGGGGCGATAATTAATCGCGATCCCGTCTCTCTCGTTGAATACTGAATAGAAGATGAGTAGTTTTAATTACATTTAAATAATTTGAAAAGAATATTAATGTATGAAAAATTTAATGGATATTAGTATATATTTCGAATTATTATTATCATTACACTAAAGAATATACATTTGAAATTTAGAAAAATATAATAGAAAATTTAATGAATACTAGAACGCTATTATTGTCATTAATAAAAAATAGTTAAATTTAAAAAATTTATAACAGAATTTATATATCTGTTATAAATTTATATATATATATATATATGCATGCATGTTGAATATTTGTGTTTATTAAATATTTGTTAGTGGATGTTAGAAGTGAAATGTTAGCTAAATCTCATTTAGCGCTCATAGGGAACCTTTTTGAAGAGAAAAGAAATAAGTGGCGAGAGTCGAGTCGCAAGTCATGCATAGAAAGAATATATATCGCGATCCTCGTGTTTCGAACCAATTCTCATGCACGGCGCTCAACGCGAAAGAAGCACCATCTTGCTGCGTGCAAACACGTAAATACGTAAGGAAATCATTTCTTATCCAGCGCGTCCGCCCAGATCAAACATTTCTCTACACTGGGAGTTCTTTCTTTCTCTCTCTCTCTCTCTCTCTCTCTCTCTCTCTCTCTCTCTCTCTTCGACCTGAGCTCACTCTCGGTTATTTACTAAGCGAAAGAACGACGTAAATCGAGCGACTGGTTAGCGCGCTTTATCACGATTTTATCTGGGAATATTGACAAGATAGCCCATGGAAAAGGAGATATAATTTGGTCCTTTATAGTGCGCTCAAAAGACGCAGCCATTCCCGGAAGTTTCATTATAACCGGCTCTATAATAAAGTATTTTTCCTTCGTTTCTATTTCGGCTTCGTCTCTCCCTCTTTCACTGCTCGTCGTCTTTCGCGTAGATTCGCCATACTTTCATCATGGCGCAAATTGAGCGACGTTGTTGAGATCCATCCGGCAGGAGGGAGAGGGGAGATTCTTACGGGCGAACGACAGAAAGTAAGTGGAGCATTCCATACCAAATCGATCAGCCGGTCCGATCAAAGCCGGGAGCGGGGCTCCGAATGTAATTCGAACGCGCGCGCTGCCGAGATTGCTGGGGAAAAATCTAATTTGAAACTTAAATGGGGGGAATTTGTATCCCCGTTGCTCTCTTACGATGATTCTTCGCGCGTAGGAAATGAAACTCAGCCCGGGCTCTCTCGTGCACCGAGCGCGGTGCGTTTATGTCTCGATTCGATTCTGATATTCGTATATTCCTCATATACTCCTCGAATATCTCTCGCTTCTCGGTGCTTTGGCAGATCCTCCGCAGCATCATGCAAAATCTTAATATCGTGGAGAAAAGGAGAGAATTTTTATGAAAGAAGCGTTATATTATTTTCTCGAGTTTATGTCGAACTTTCTTACGCAATAGTAAAACAAATCGAAAAGTAGAAAGAAATAATAAGGAAGGATGAGAAAAGGAAATTTACTGTTGAAAGCATACATTAGAAAAATTACATCGACATCCAAAAGATGATTCTGCTTTTATTGTTTCTACACCGAGAGAAAAATATTTGGTATTTGTAACTATAATTATATATTACTATAATTATGATTATTACTACTATAATAATAATAATAACAGTATGTTATTATTATAATAATAACATACTGTTATTATTATTATAGCAATAATAATTATAATTATATATATATAATTATATATATATAATTATATATATATAATTATAATTATTATTGCTATAATAATAATAATAACAATAACTATGTGTATAGTTCTAGCAACAAATATAGTTGATAACCTAAAATGACTATAATTATAGTTATAAATATTAAACATTTTTCTCTCAATGTATATTTACACAAGTTTTCTGCATGTTTATACATGCGTGTTTTAAACGAATTAGATTCGTGCAGACATGAAATTTTATTTGACCTATATTTGCGAATGGCATTCTTTGCTTATCGCATGAGTTTCGTTACTATTAAATTACTGAATGTATCTATTACGATGCCAATTATGTCGAGATCGAATTAATTATGACGATAGATTCATCAACATATGATAATGGTAATATGGGATGCCGCTCTCATTCGGAGTTTGCAGTAATGGCGTTGTTGTGCGATACTATCACCAGTAAACATTATCAGATGAACCGGGGCGTAAATATGTAATTTACAGAGTAATTTGCAGAGTCAACTTAAACTGTCTGTCTGTATATAACAATTACTTCGATGTAAGAAACGAAAAATGTTATAAATAATTTTAATATTCATAATATAAATTAAAATTTAATATTTATATTAATATCTTGCTGCAAAACGTATTTTATCTTATAATATTTATACATTTTTTACAATAAAATTACTAGACAAATTTAATTCAAGGTTTATAAGCTACTAGAGCACAATAATAACAAGATCAGGAATTAATGGAAACGACAGATGGTCCGCTCGTCTATCCATAATAACGAACGCATTAATACACACGAATGTAACAATAATCGCGCGCGATAGGAGTCTCGCCGGCTGTTCTTGTCGGGCTACGTTACGAGCTTAGCGGCTGGAACATTAACGTTACTAATGTGCGAATCGTTTTGTTGACTTTGAGGCTGGTTGGCCCGAAAGTTTTAGGGCCGAGGGGACGCGAATTAATGCTGGTTATCCCGCGACGGCGCACACACGTCGTGTGCGGTATGGTTTTGTGCCAAATAGAGAAGGAAGGATACAGAGAGAGAGAGAGAGAGAGAGAGAGAGAGAGAGAGAGAGAGAGAGAGAGAGAGAGAGAGA
>NW_017259319.1:613367-616446 GCF_001594045.1 Atta colombica
ACGTCTGAGTTAGCGTTAGAGAGCCATGGATTATCGCTGAGCTCGCGCGGGACTCGCGAACATCGTCGAATGCGCCCAAGTTCGTTCGTTTGTGGGCCAACGACGTTAAGCTCGCTCTCCGCTAGCAACGTTAGTCCTCCGGTGCACTTTAGAGAACTCGAAATGATCCTGGCGCGTCGCGTATAATTTCCTTAACCGCATAATTTCCACGATGTCAACTTCGTTTCACCAAGTTTTCGAATCACCCATACGTGATTCGCTTTTATCTCAGTCTGCTACTTCTTCAGAATTTTTAATGGGACGGTCGATCGAGATACTTAATATATTTTTCTGAGGTTTCAACCACTCATAAATTCCATGTCTGTTACTCTGACTCGGAATTCTATGAAATTAAGATTCATATTCTCCATTCTGTGTATACACGAATGATTGATACGATTTTTTATAGACGCTCTTCGATTACGTAAAGCGATACACAAAATATATTTATTGATTGTCGCAAGAGGAGCTCGGCTTGAGCCTCGATCGCGAAACTTGTTGCTTCAAAAACCGAACCACGACAAACGGTTCGCGTGGAAAAGGTTTTGCACTTCGCCTCGAGCGGCGGTCCTTGCAGCACCGTGCGATATAGTTCGCGGACTGCATTGTCAGACAGTGCAACGACGCCGTAAAGACATACTTGTCGCCGTAAATACGCGGCTATAGCGCGACAGCTTACGGCGGCAGGTATTGTTCGGCGTGTCAGATTGTTGACTTAGTTTCTTACCTGCGGGTTTCGCGACAATCAACAACGCGGGTTTTGATCCAGGGCTTCCGCTCGCCATTTTGACGAAGAAAGCCGCGATATTGCGTCTTCTAAAAGACATTATCGTGACTAAAAAAAAATTACAATATTCCAAGTTAGGATTCCTTGAAGTTATTAGATTTTCCTTTTATAGAATTTTCCCTTTATAGATTTTTTATCACAATAATAAGAGCCTTAATTCTTATCGATGATAATGATAAATAAGAAAATGATAATACAAATAAATAATGTATACAGAAAAATAATAAATATGAATTAAAGATTATATGTATTTTTCAACATCTACTTCTAATTTCTACGTCTCTCTTTTTTACGCGACAAGAATTTTACTATCAATATTTTAATTGTAATTGACAAGGAAATAAAATAAAAATTCCACATAGCCGTACAAAGTGCACTTTTGCAATATTGTGAAGACATTCATGCGTATATATCGCTCGGAATTCGGCAATTAAATCTTTGATCGTCGACGTCGATGAACAGTAAAACACAGAATACTGCTGTCAACGGTCTTTCGATGATATTATTAATCGAGTTTATCCGCGAGCGAAGCTCCATTGTCTTTTGATTGCGCCATCGGTAAAATATCTAATTGTTTCGGCCGCATCAAGCGCGCGCGGACCGCGCCATTAGCGCATCGTTAATACTGAATTGCAACAACCACGAAACGCTTTGTGCTCTAAAGCGTGGCACGTTTGGATAAAGAGCAACCGAGAAATATATCCCGAGTTTGCAGGGCAGTTACATTAACGGCAGAAAATACCGGGGCTATTACATCGCGTCGGTGAATTCGGAACATACGTTTTCGAACTTTAATCGGGATCGATGAACTCACTCGATTCGTCGCATGCCACGCGGCGATGGAGAGACGCGACGGCCCGATGCGATCGCGGGCGTGTATCGAAAATAAATTCGCGCGTAATGCAGCAGCGCGCGAGACACATCGCGCGCGACATAATTACGATTGCACGCAGTTATGCCGCGGGGCAACCAATTACAAAACGTTGTTTTTCGACTATTGTTCCACGTTAACTGCCACCAATTATTCGACTCTGCTACAGCACGCACGCCAATAAACTACCTATGTCCAAGCGTATTACGCGAAATAGACATGTGGTTATAGAGAAATCGATAGCCGATTATCCCTTGCAAAATTCCGTTCGAGTTAACGTGCCCGCTTTCGTTTCATTGTCATTACGGGTTACTGTGAAATGTATGTTATATATGTACGCGCATATATGTATGTATCTCAACGCATTTTCAGAGAGCGAATCCAAGACTCCCAAGGATAGGCTGTGTCTGCTTCTTCTTCCGTGACCACGTCCAATTTAATTACGCGTGAAGTTCCTCCCGCGTTCGTAAAAACGTGTCTGGAATTGAATTAACTTCTGTTTGTCGAGAGCATCGTGTAATCTCTCTTAGATTACTTTATGACTAAAAGCTGCGCATTCGTGACGCACGAAGGTGCCGCGCCTAGCGCGCGACAAGAGAGAAAGGGAGATAGAAACAAAGAGAGAGTGGGAGGGGGTGTAGGGGGAAGGGAGGTCGACGACCGTTCTCGATACTGGAGAAAGAACGTTTGCTTCCGCCCGGGAAATACACAGACACGTTTCATTGCGGGGTTCCACATCCCGCGGTTTTCCGGAAATATATGACGATGCCCGACACCAGCAGAGGGATCGGATTTTCAACGTCGACTTAATCCGATCGCGATCTCTTGACTTACTCCCACGATCCTGACCTAGTTCATTTACTGCGAGTGTTTTCGGAAATGTGAAATATCTCTTTAAGATTTCTGATACACAGGCATTCTTCAGAGTAATATCTACGCGCACGGCTAGAAAAAATCGTGATTAAACGCGTCGATTTCGTCACGCCCGCGTTCCAATACGAGACTCGATTAAACGTTAAAACGATTGACAACACTGTCGAAAATGCCGTTCACGAACGAGGACGGTTCTCGTCTCGATATTGATATCGCTTTCGATATTGATCGAAGGATTCTACATTCGCGCTCCATTCTCACGCCAGCATATCGCGACGTTTTATTAAAAATTGACGATTTTCATTGCGTCGATTTCGTTACATATAGTTACATATAGATACGTTACATGTAGATTTCGTTACATGGAGAGTGATCTTGTGGCAGATTGTGACACAAAACAATCGGGTATATCTGATGAATCGCTGTGTTTGCGTAATTTAAGATAAGATTTTGCGTAAACAAGGATTTGTCACTGATGAGCTATACACATATATATATATATATATATA
>NW_017259319.1:616546-664703 GCF_001594045.1 Atta colombica
GCTTTATATTTCTATATGTATTTTAATCATCTCGTCATTTTTCATATTTTCCATATTTTTATGAAAATTCGTGTAATCATGTGCGTTTCAATACGATGGGAAATGAAAAAAATTCTTATTTATATGAACCAGCAATAGTTTTTGTAAAAGTTCCTGTACTCTCGAATTTTGTATTTTATGTTCTTTTCCTCGAATTATACACATATTTCTAATGCGTAGATCACTCATTCGGAGGTACAGGTATATTTCTCTTGGTTTTCATAGAAAGAATTTGCTAAAGTATTTAAAAAAGACTAAAAATTTAACTACAGATACATAGATCTGAAAATTTTATTGGATCGTCAAAATAATTATGGAGAATTATGAAGAATTTAGGCGTTGATGATAATATTATATCGCGAAAAATGTTAATATTCCAGTAACAAGGTTGAATATTTTACATAATTATTTTGGTGGTCCAAAATTATTTTTAAATCTGTTTGTAGATAAAGTTTTAAATATTTCAACAAAACCATTCTTTCCTATCTATATTTCACCAGGAAGCTACCAACAACGGAAGTAAATCCAAGACCGGATGACAGGAGTTTGGTTGGTCTAGTCAGTTAGTCTGCTGTATAGTACTCGGTAGAGTAAGTTCATCATTAGCGGTGCGGCTTCGAGGTTGACTTAGTCCGATACTCGATAACGCTGTTGGACGAGTTACCCGAGAGTGCGAACTTTCTGAGGGAGAACCGGCGGGACTTAAATGAACATTTTTTTCATGTGGTGGCCGAAAGTGGGAATTTATCGATCTCGCGTTGCATTTTTCCGTCGCTATGCGAGCTGTTGCATTAATGACCGTACAGTTGTGCGCGAATGTTCATACACGTGTACGCGTATATAAGTATATACGCGAGTGCCACAAACACGACAATTTTATCGCGCCTCAACGATAGAATCAGATGGCCGTTCGTTCTTTAAAACGCGCTCGAGCGTTTCTAAGGAAATGATGATGCATCGTTTCTAGATGGGCGATATGAATTATTTCACGCTTAGGCGAAACGAGGTCATCATCTTCGGTAGTGCTTTCTTCTACTCGTCGATGAGAACCATGTGGAATGATCATTTTTCTTATCGTTTATAAGAAAACTATTTATTTGTAGATATCGCAGATACTGTGCGATATCTACAAATAAGGCGATATCGCAGAAGAGAAGAAAGATTTGTTTTTTTTTGTTTTTTTTATTATTATAGAATTATGTATTTTATGACAAAAATTAAAAGGGATTTTTGTCATTTCTATGATCATATTTCAATACAAGCACGAGATACGATACGTAGATATTCAGTTCAGTATAGTTCACAAAAAGATTTGAGAGTTACGGCTCAATAAATATTGCCCTTCCGAACAATAATATATTCCAACTCGCTTTACTCTCTTTCAAGGGAAACATTCCATTTTTTTCCGCACAGTGATTTAAATCCACACAAGAGATAAATATTAATATTTTAAAAAATCAATTTGCCCTTTTTCAAAGGCATATAAAGGATCCATCGCTATGCTGTTTACCTCATACGCCACCGATAGATATCAAACGATCGTTTGTACTGTAAAGCCGCTTCCTGCATTTGAACGCATTCCAAGAACGAAGATGCATCGGTTCTAGAAGAGCGATATAAATTATTTCGTACTCATATATACGAATCGGGTCATGCGCACGATGTTTTCCTGCTTGTCGACGAAATATTGCTGTGTTCTTTCGCAATACATTGGTAAATAAATTGAAGATTTATTTAGGTTCCCTCTATGTGTGGACATAGACGCCATTAGCGAATTTGACAATTTAGATGATATTCCAGTGATATTAACACGAGAAAATATAAAATAATATCATAATAATTATTATTATTATAATTAAAATAATAATAATAATATTGACGGCGATAATAAAACGCGAAATATAAATAATAACTAAAATAATAATAATTCCAGTTTCTAGTTTATGAGCGACGAGTTTCCATTAGCGACATGCAGTTGAGCAACGCAGACTCGTGGATTTTATACTGCGTCGCAGGATATCCACTTGATTGCGCTTTTATATGCGCAACTGCATAAATGAGTTACGCGAGTAACCGGCTTGCCAGGCGGTTTAAGTGGCAGACGAGATGATGGATGAGCGTTTTATCGGAAACGATTCTGGATTCGTTGTTTCATTGGTTTTCTCCTCTATCGATGCTCTAAGAGAAATGACGTAGAGTGCCCTGATGGATCTATCCGCGTTATCGCGATGAACTTCATCTTATTGCAGTTCACGTCGATTAGATGAAAAATAGACTATTCTCCATTTTTTTCAACTAATTTATGCGAACTCGGGTAAGACATTGACTATGACAAATTAATTTCCGCTATCACATCAAAATGTTGCGCCTATAAAATTGTTACAGCGTCATACGATTCGCTAAGTTGTCGATCCGCATATAAAGTTGCATAATTGTTTATTTTTCCTATTTTACGAGATACGTGTTCAGAAAATATCTCTCTATGTCTCTTCCCTCTTTTTCTTTCTTTCTTTCTATCTTCTTCCCTCCTTTTCTCCTTCTCTCTCTTCTTGTTCTCTTTTTATCGATATAGTTGCGATCAAGATAAATTTTGACATTGATTTTTCTATTATTTAACTATTTATTGTTGCACCACAATTCAAACGGGATATTACAGGTGAACTGAATTTACGTCTACAAAAAAGCTCTGAATACTTGTATTCGTTTTATATTTGAAGCTAAATTGGATGAACACATAACTCCCTATCTCAGCAAGCTGGATTGGCTTAGAATTGGATCCAATATTTTGTAGGACATAAATCCTAACCTAATCTATTTTGCATGAAGCCTCAAGATTTTTTTTTCAATTTTTAATGTAAGCATGATAACTGCGAGAAACCGAAGCTCCAAGAAAACCTTAAACTTACCTATTGTCGCACTGAACTATTCACACAGTCTGTTGCTTTTCGGCAAAATTCTGAAATGCAATATTCCTTCCCTCAAATATCCTCACACACTACGTGTGTCAATAATTTTAAATGCAAATTTTATATTTTTTGCTTTGTAATCACTCCTTTTTTGATTGAATCTTTCGTGATATTCTCGTGCTAGTCCAATATTTCTTATATATACACATTTACACGAATTATCATTCATGCACGCGTATATTTACGTGAATTCTCTCTTACATATATATTTTTTATTTTTTAAATATTATTTTTTAATTATCCTTTTATTGATGTATTTATTCTTTTACGTGTCAGTATAAATGTTGCTAGTACTTGAAAAGATGTTATTCTGGAACACGCAATAAATAAAACTATTTATCTTCCCTTTCTCTCTCTCTCTCTCTCTCTCTCTCTCTCTCTCTCTCTTTCTGTCGTATATCTTTTCGATTCAAGTGACACTGTCTAGTATAATGTTTCATACTTGACATTAGACCCAATGAGTAACGTAATCTGCCGGTTCTGCGAGGGTCAACAGATGAGAGAGAGAGAGAGAGAGAGAGAGAGAGAGAGAGAGAGAGAGAGAGAGAGAGACTAGATCCGCGTAAAAAAGAGAAATGGGAGAAAAGGGGCGTTGCCGGAAATGACGAGGAAAAAAGACAGCCGAGAGTCCGAGACGGATGTCAAAATGGTTTCCGACATGCTGGAAAAGAAAAAAAAGTATTCTGCCTACAGGGGTCAGAGAAGAGGGCAGGGGAGACGCAGCGAGACGCAGGTCCTCCTCTGAAAGGTCGGGGTTGCGTGTAAACGAAGAACCATTAATCAAAATCCGCTCCCGTGTCGTTTGGTATCGTTGAAATCGGAACAAACGGATCGCTTGTCCCCTTTTCCTCTCCTTCCTACTCCTCTCTCCATCGCGAGTGCACGAATTCCCATATTAAATGCGGATATATCACGTCACGAGCAGAGTCGAATGCGCGATACATACCGTTCGTCCGCCAAGGGTGGAATCCACGGGTATCATGAGAGCTCGCGTCGGGCAATCGTTCACGCTCGTTCATGCAAATTTCCGCGAAAGCAGCGCGAGCAACGGATGGCCGGGCACGTTCCAGGCGGGACAAAATTGGCTCAGATAGATTCCTGGACCCGAACGACCCGGACCGTCGGTGTCGCCCCAACGTACGTTCAAACATGATTCTGTTCTCGAGCTGAGATAATACTGCGTGCAATCTTCATGTAGCAGAAACAAAACTCTATATCACGCGAACGTTCATTGTAAAATGTGAGTTACGAGCTCGAACTTATTCGACTCTAAATATGGTCATTGTTTTTGTATCCTGATATTAATAATGGAAGTGAAATTTATATAATATTTAATATAAAGATTTATATAATATTTAATGTAAAAATAAAGATGAACCTTTCCCAATGACCTTGACTTTAACATATGTTGTCAAGGTCATGACCTTGAGTAACCTTGAGGAAGTTTTAATCGTCGATCGTTATTCGTCCAAAAGTTATTAACTGTTAATAAGTTTTACCAAGGTGTTTAATTTTTTCAATGCTACCCCCTGTTAGGGACATAACAATTTTTCATATGAGTGGACCTTGCTCGCAAAGTCATTGGGAGAGGTTCCTTTTATCTTTATTTTTATCTTTTAAACGAATTTATATTTATTTTTAAGCCAATTTTTCAACTTTAGAATCAGATGATGAATAATTAATCGATAATACATCAAAGAGGAGAATATTCTGAAGAAAAAAAATTAAACTTACAATTTTTATTTATTTAATACGAAATACATCATTTTCAAATTAATAACACACATATTGCCATATTAATTATTATAAATGGCGGAAAATCCTTGAAATAAATTAAAGAATTTTTTTGTGAAAATAATTTTTGAAGATTTTACGCTGTAATATTTAATTATGTAATATATAATGTATAATATTTCTAATACAATCCAATAATTATTGAGAATTGTCGCATAAATCGTAATTATATACAATCATCTTTTTGCCTTTCAAAGTAAATACATGGAATTAATTATATCTAATTTCACTATTATGAGTAACAACGCTGCTCTGATAGGCCTACTACTATTGAACTGCAGGATGCTGTTTGTTTTTAATTAAATTCTATTCAGAAAATGCCGTTAATTCTATTTAAGTTTTAAATCATCGCCCGTTCGGCGGAGAGCACGAGATAATAAGTGCCTGCTAATACTCTCGCATACTCGCGTATTTCTCTCCGGCCTTTCCGCAATACAAACGACTTCCTTACTCCTGAATAACGTCGTGCGAATGCTAAATTAACCTCGGAATAAGTAAAAAAATTCTGTGCAACACGCGACGCGATATTTCACGTACGGTCGTTTCCTCTCCTTCTTTTCTCTCACCCGTTTCCTTCGCTCTCCTAAGTTATACCGTCCTCTGAACGTTGCAGTATTAATTATCGCTTGTAGCATGTAACATCCATTTATTATATACCTATGTGTATACTGTATATATTACCAAGCTATTTCGATAAAAAATACAAATGATAGCGATCAAAAATTATTCTACAAGATGCAGACTGATTAAGATAAGGCGGTAACGCATGCGAATTTGTGGCGAAAGCAGCGTCTAGAAATCAATCGGTACAGAAGCACTGAACTTGTGGCGAGATATACACACGTATATATAGTAGCCGCGGTCTTGCATCTGTCGATTAACGGAGTCGTTGTTCATCACGCGATCGCGAGTCAGCAAATTAATCGCGGGCACGCCAAGGTATGTACTTTTTGCCGCGAAGAAAAGGAAAGGAGGAAAGAGAGAAGCAGCAGCGCGAGAGAAAGAGCCGCAAGGTCGGTTTTCTGTAATTGCCAGCAAAATAGTTTCCTCATTCTTCTCTACCCGTTTCTCGGCCGTCTCGGAAAATCGAATTACATCGCAGCGACCGATCGAAGCCCGACGATTGTGCGCGGGTGTGTGCATAGCCTTGCCTTACCTGGCCGCTTAACACGCCCAATGAAATTCCGATGACGTAATTGCCGCGCTAATTAGATAATTGTGTATTCGACTTTGCGATCGCTCGACGGTAAATTCGTAACGAAATAACGGGGCAATAAAAGCACCGGCGTGTACAACCTGCATTTTCGCCCTTCTTTTTCTATCCTGCGATCCCCTTCGAACAATCCGCTTTTTATATCGTTTTCAATGAAAGGTGCTTTCATTAACTTGAACGGAGACGAACGGAGATGCGACAAGAGAAAATTACAGACGAGAGTGAAGTGCGTTTTTCGCTCTTTTAAAGTTTTTTATTTAAATTTGTAAATTTGAGAAAAGTTTATATGTATGACAGATCTTTCTTTTATTATCGCTTCTTTTTAACATCTTTTTTCTGATTTATTTTTTCATATATTATTGTTTACTTACTATTTTTTTTCTAAGAAAGAACTTCGTGACGAAGTATTTTTATCCAGAATTGTTCGTGCAATTGATAGACTCGTAATCGTATTTATTCTACGATCGATACATTATGTATATCTGACTTAATATTAATCCTACTTTAAATTCTATTTCTCAAAGCATTTAATTATGAAAAGTAGAATTGCAACAAAGAATGTCGCGCGTTTTATTAAATTTTTATTAGAAAAAGATTCGAAAGTATTTAAAGAATAATAGATAAGAATATAGCAATCGTCACGATCGAGATATTATTATAGTCTGCTCTGTTTTACAAAATGAAAAGGCGACATATCGTGACGGCAAATCGAAATCAAATTACAGAAATTTTCTCGAGCGATATTGAAATCGTACGCTTTACGATTTACGCGCATACGGGAGAATATAGGAGAATGCAGAAAAATATAAGGATACGGATAAGAACGAAAAAGACTAGATGGCAAATTTGAAAGTATACTGCAATCAATGCCGTTATAAATCGCGATTATTGATCTATCGTTAATCGAGTCGACAAGCACTGCCGTAAATCGATGTAAATGCAAAAAGATAATTATCCCTTTTCCTTTGCGAAGTACATTAGTGCCGTCAACCAGAATTGCTACCAGCAATTTCGAATAACTGCATAAATTGTAAAGTAATACAAATGTTTAGAGCAATACTTATAGGTTGTTTACAATATTGTATTCTTTTGTGTTATAATATAATACATAATAGGTATAATATGATATAATCTAATACAATAATATAATACATAATATAATATATATACTATATAAACATGATACATTATTTGTGATAAAATACAATACAAATACGATACATTATTTGACGTTACAAGTAATATGATCGCTATTATGGCAGTTAATAGTTTCCTGAAATCGCTCATAATAAAGAAATTTCAACAGTATCTATGAAAAAAAGGCTAGCACAGCTCAAGCCTCATGTTATAATGACGCGCTGCTGAATTTTCGAAAATAGATTCTGCGATGGGCGTGTTGTGAGGACGCGCCCAGCTGCGCACGATCCAAAGAATCCGTGGGTCAATATCTTGCAGCTGCACGTTTTTGGGTGCCGGGTGTGCGTGTGTGGTTTGGTGACCGTAGAAAATGCGGAAAAATCAAATTTATCTCCTTCATCTCGTATGAAGTTGCCACTATTAAGTAAGATGACTTTTGAAAGAGACTTATTTCGTAGAAAAAAAAATGGTAGTGACAGTCGAATACAATAGAAAAAAAAATATCTTACGTGTGTAGTTCTTTACAAAAAAAAACAGCGGAAAATTGTTGCAGTGCCAACAAAGAAAAGCATGTATAATCCGGAGCATTAATGCCGTTTAGTATGTCATTAATAAACAGCGCATATATTTATAAAGAGACTTTACTACTCGTGAATAGCCAATTCCCAGCCATTCTTTTGTAGAATGAAGTAGTTGAGCTATAATATATTAATGTGTCAGCGGAAAGATAAGGTTTTTAAATATTACAGAGAAATTCGGTCACTGAGCGCGCGTGCTAGACGGCTTTAATGCTCCCGCGTGTACAATATTAATAAATAAAACAATCGTGCAGGACTGCATGACAATACGTAAGCTATTTTCAAAGTAGAGTACGAGATTAAAGAGGCGCGAGGAAGTGGAACAGCACTGAGAGAGGAAATGTAGTATAAGATCTCAACGAGGAACGGAATTCGAGAACTCGGATCGACTTGGATCGACTCAACCGGTGTATATCGAATACGAATAATATAAGAAAGTACGGCTTCTTCAGCAATACTTCGATAAAGTCGATCCTACCTCACGATCGTTATCGTTATGTTCGAGGAAGAAGGTCTTCTACGAAAGTATTCGATCCCGCGATTTCATTTCTCGCACCGTACTTTCGGTACATCCGTAGAAGTGTTATTATAAGAGCCGCTTCGTTCTTTGCCAATCAATTTCACATCGCGAATCGAAGCATCGTATCGCAGAGAGGGAGATAGAATGTTTGTTTTTGTGTGTGTGTGTGTGTGTGTGTGTGTGTGTGTGTGTGTGTGTGTGTGTGTCCCACCGATCTGTCGCGAAAATGGAAAGCCGCAAAAAACCACGTGAGCTCCAGGTGCGTTTTCCGCGGCGCTAAGAATCTCATCTTCTTTTTCCTGCACGCGTCTTATGTTGTTTTAGCTGCGAGAACAGCTCTAAGCGAATCCGCATCCTCCTATATCGATATCACGAACGGTGCATCACTGAGATAATGCACGTCTCTGTTTTCGTTTTAAATTATTTTTAAATATTGTATAAAAGGATTTTTTCCAATTTTCTCGAACTCATAACTATGTATTGTCCATGCCCACAATATTATGTTGCTTGTTTAAATTATTAAAATGTTCTTAAATTAAAATTATTTTATGTCTTCCGTCATGTAATTACTATCAAATGTAATGTGTAACGTGTCACGTGCATTAAAATGCGTTAAAACGTAACACATAATCTGTAGATTAACTCACCTCATCCTAAAATGACTTTACAAAAATTCAAAAAATTCTGGTCACCGCTATTTATATAAAGTTAATGTATGATAAGATTAATGTACGTTTATGAATATCGCTGTGTCATTATATTTAGTAATACATAATTTATGTTCGTTGTTACGCATACTTCTACTATGATCACGTAATTATGCTGGGAATGAGAGAGCTAAAGTATGAAAAGAGAATCGCAATGGTGTTGCTAGCAACAATGTTAATGCCTTTTTAACGTGCACTACAAGAAGCACGCTCGTTTGCGCTCAGCTCATAATAGTACCGTTAATCTATTCTCTCTATTTTCCATCCTTGCGGTGACTCGAACCATCCCTATGTCTCCACTCGCTTCGCGTTCGGGGGTGCTTCTCTTTCTCTCTGGCATGCTATACAGTTTATCGGGGAGTGAAAAAAGCGTGAAGTTTTTCGACACGCGATCGGACGCAAACGTACGCACGCACGCACGCATGCACGCATGCACGTACGACAAACCGAGGGGACACGACGTCAAAATAAAACGGACACGGAAGAGGACGGCTTTGGTAGACAAGGGCGTCGTCGCTTTTATGCCCCATCCAGCCATTCGTATCTGTTGAAGTATAAACAAAAATATGCATGCACCTTCTATTTCGCGAGCGTACCGCTATCATCGTCGCTGAGTGTCGGACATTAACGTCAAATGCGCCAAATGCATACAGTTCGATGATGGTTTGCGGAAGCGGCGGGAAAGGGGATGGAGTTGTTGCTTATATTGAGGTAACGTGATAGTCTGCGGTCGCACCCACATGTGCTTGATCGCTCCATACTATCAAGGCAAAGGTATACAAACGCGTGGAATGTTCATCGGATATGTTTGAACAAAAAAAAATCACGAAAAAAACTCACAAAAGAACACTAAAAAATATGAGTGTGGATTTAACATTATGAGTGTTAAATATAATTCACACCATGTGTGAGGGTTATATAAACACATAAATATGATGTATTTATAACACGGTTTCAAATCCACGTACTGAAAAAAGAATCTGGTAACAGCTATCAAATGTTGAGTATTTGATTGAATAATTTTAATCAAATATTTGGTTAATATAACTAAAAATAATTGTACTTTTCCAGATATGCAATAAATATTATCGAACGTAATAATGTAACTGTTTGATAATAATTATTAAGTATTAAAAAAAAATAAAATTCTTTTTGGTTATATTAACGGAATATTTAATTGAAATTATTTCACTTGATATTTGGTAGCTATTACTAAACTTTTTTTCTCAATGTAGTATTAATTCCACTGCATATATTACGTTGGTATATTTTTTAAAGTAGACATTTTTTACATTGTGACGTTTTGCAGAATCTATGCAAAACTATTTCCGATACAAGATAAATTTCAGATTACGAAAAATATTTTGTATTTTTTAAATAAATACGAAATCATGAAAGAAATAACACATCCGCGCAATCCATTATTCTAGACTGTTTTCATATTGCGTTTCTCGCTTGCAAACGAAGTCTCATCTCGTATGAGATATCGCAATGCGTTGTTCCATGTGGACGAGAGATTGTCGAGCCGGTTCTCCGACGTTTTCTGCGTTATTTGATTTAGTCTCGCGAGAGTCTAGATACTCTCGTTTGCGAAACGAAATGAGAAAGTTAGGAGACGAAGCGTGGTCCTCCACTTTAGTAAAGCTTTTCAGGTACCGGAACGTTATAGTTCGGCACAGATGCAAACTCACAAAACGAATCCGAGATAGATTAGATAGAAACATATAATTGTGTAACGGAAAATTGTGCCATACATACATGTTGTTTTCCATACAAGTACGAAAGTTCAAATTCTCGTAATAAAAAAAATTTATTATTTTAGTTTATAATTTCGCAGTCTACAATTAATATACGCGAGAGTAATAGCTAATTTCATACATTCAATTATATAAATAATTATAATTATAAGATATTATCTACTAACTATATTACTTTTTTATTATTTTTGCTTATTATATTACAAATTTTTTTTTTAATTCTGGAAGAGTAAATTTCTAAACATTAATTACAAGGATTAAAACAAGCTTCCTAATATATGTAATCTCTACATGGAATTGGAAAGACACGCGATAAGTTTGGTAATTTAATGCGTGCATGCGTGTGTTACACGCGCTCTTATGTGGCACGACATAATGTCCGGTTACAATGTTCTCTAGTGGAAAGTGTAAGGCGATAATAACGCACTTTAGAGCACGATCAATTGGATTAGTCCGCATACACGGTTGACTATTATTACGGGCCTGCTCGTACCTCGAAACGCTGTCACGCTTCGTTTTATGGAATGGCATTCGCTATGGCGCGTGTGCACACGCACGCCGTTCCTCTCCTGTCGATTTTATTCCCGCCCCTGGGCGCGTATCCAAAGTGACATAATGCGGATCAAAAGGGAAGACAATGCAAGGACGATCCATTCATTATTCAGCCGGCGGTAAATTTTAAAGATAACCGAGCTTTGTGAAGCAAAATCCATAGGATATCGTATATGTTAGAGGAGATTTATTATTATTTCGCTTTAATATTTGATATCAAATATTCTCTCTTTTTTAGTATTTATTGTTTTATCTATTATATTTATATATATATATATATACATATGTTACGTAATTTTTTGATTGAGTTCTTTGATATAAATATAATAATAAAATAATAATAACGGAGAAAAAACTTTTATGTTCTCATTTTTTAAAATAAATTATTGGATTCTTAATATTTTTCAAATTTCTGTCCTCGTATTTGAGCATTTCTATTGGTAACTATATATATAATTTCATTTAATATCGTTGGCAAAATTTTAAAATTGGATAGAAGAAGAATACGTATTATAGAAGGTGCAGAGAATTCAGTTGTGAGACCGACAAAAAGATAGAGAAACAACTCTCTACTCTATATTATTCATCGATTGGCTCTCGACACGCAACGATACAACTGCGCCCGGCCGCGAAAATCGCGAGCGTCCCTAGACAATCGGATCCTTCCGCGCGGTAACGAAAAAATGCAATTCAATTACGGGCCAACAGGGACAGAGAGAGTCCGCGACGCGGATCGCTGATGCAGCAATTAGCGCGAGTAAACGCTCGGCGGAGCAACTCGCATTTCCTATCCATCGCGGCAACAATTCCGCTGAGAAAACGACCGATAATTAGACGATTTATCACTCGGGCCCGAGCTTGCACCGCGCCGGCCGCGCCCGCGCTGGCCGGGTGGCCGACCCATCTGCACGATGAAAAAGAATCGCGACAACGAACATACACCGTACTTGGACGCTAATAAAAGAACATTTGTCAAAGCAAACCGCCTACGCAAAGTACGTGAAAATAAATTGTTTTTGCGCGGGTAAATGATAAAATGGAAAATTGTAAAAAATTATATAATATTTCAAATCTAAGGGGATTCTAAAGTCCACTTTATTGATTAAACGCAATCATTTTCGTAAAGATTTTCGTATATTATGTTATTTTTACAGATTTGGAAATCCTTTTTCAGAATTAAAATATTAATATTAATCTAGTGGTTGAGCTTATGCCAAGAACGAAATATATATATATTTTTTTTTTTTTTTTTTTTTTTTTGAGAAATTGAAATTTTTATCATTTCTTATTAGTCTTAAATTCCATCTAGAGGATTGAGTTGGAATAACATTTGCTTGATGTAAAAGCTCTGTAATCTGTACTTACGAAATTGGAAGCTCTAGACTTACTAGTAGGTAATTTACTGATTGTACGAAGGAACAATGTGGAGTTCTTAGAATTAGACTTAGACATCTAATTTGAATGAAAATCCTTGATACAAAAATTTTGATGTATGTATTAATGTAATAATAATGTGTTGATGATATATAAATCATATGTGTAATAGTTTCAATTGAATTAATGAAACAGCGATTCAGTCGGTCTCTATTTTAGATCCCTTTAATTATAATACAAAAGATTTTTCTTTTCTTTATAAATACTATTTTTAACAATAATTTTTGTATCACAAGATATAGATATTCAAACTAAATCTATAATGCAAAAGGATGAAATAACATCGATGATAAAAATATTAACAAGAAACGTTAACTGAGACGTGCAAAATATGATATTTAACTCTTTGCAATTTTAATTAATACACTGTTGGTTTTATAGATGAGTTTATTTCTGTTTCTGTCGAAAATTATTCGAGAATGTGGATATAAGGGCGAACAAGCCATTTAGAGAAACGAGCGTAATGGTTTCGAGCGTAATGGTTAACCGATAAAGAGTAATTAGTTATTATTTTATGTTTCACGTAGTTGGCGGTCGAATTTTTCGATCGTATCGCAGTTACGATTGAGTTCGATAAAAACAAAAAAGAATTTTCGTTTTTGCAAAAATCGAACTCATATATCCTCGACGTAATTTGCGTACCGCCGATTAGATCGCGACCAGGCTTTACCTTCGGAGATTTTCATTTCGATATAGCATAACGTTCGCGGTGAATTTTCGCGGAGATATATCCAACTTCGTTTTCCGTTCGATTTTCGTTCGATTTCGTATCATCGGGCGTTCACATCACAGATCGTAATTTCTGGTACGGCTCATGTATGTATGTATTGTCGATTATATTGCCGACGATGTCTGTCGAACGCGGCCGAGCAAATTTTTATTATTGACATCTTGAGTGGATACACATTTCACCGTGCTCGATTTTGAACGATCACTCGGCACCAAACGGAATTTAATCAAAATGTAATTTTGAACTGTTGCCAATACGATCTGGATCCGAAGGAAACTTTTGTCATTGATATTCGAAGTGAGAATGCATAGTTATCTAGCCTTAATTTGAACGCTTGCCAATCACAACCGAAGAAAACTTTTATTATCGATATCTTAAGTCACCAGAATGCACATATTAGTCAATTTAATTTTGAAACTTTGTCAATCGATCGCAAACGACGTTCTCAATAATTGGAGAGGTCATATCAAACTGTAAATGATAAAAATAAAATTTTCCAGAAAAAAAATAAAATTTTTTTATAGAATTTTTTTTAAGGAAAAAAAAATGTAGAAGAAAAGCATACTTTATTCTACTTAGGCCATTTATTTTCTAACCTTTTAAATAAGCGTGTAGAATTCTGTTGAACCTTCAATTTTCGTTAATCGTCCTGAGCGAATGTGCATTTTACCTCACTCTGATCGGTAACTTTATTGCGTTATTGTTTTTTGGACAACCATAGTGTTATCAACGCGATGATAACAGCTCGGACGCTTTATTCGAACCGACAAAGAGCCGATAGCACACGGGAGTGTTTTCACGGGATGCGCGCCACTCGCGATGAAAATCGGGACACGAGAGGCCAGAAGAGGAAAATCGGCACCTTTGTACACGGTCACAGTAGGGCGCGACTATGTGCATCGGGGTAAATATCGATTCGTGGTAAAATACAATCAGTCGCGTTCCACACACACACACACACACACACACACACACACACACACACACACACACACACACACACACACACACACACACACAACACACAACATACACACATCGCTGGCCAATGTATATATAAACGACAGATACGAATTCGTCGCACAAATTCTTCATTACAGGTCACAGTTAGGAGGCGAATTTAGATCTCCGAACGATTTTGTTCAATCTTGTTTTCACTCGAACGAAATGTAAGATAATCATTTGAAAATACGTTGAAAAATAGAAAATAACATACTAACTAAATATTGCATGCAGAAAATAAATAATCTTTATTTTATGTACAAGATATACAGAATGATAAATTAAAGAGAGAGAATACTGTTATTTATATTATTTTTAGAAAATCCGAAAATTAGGAATTTCTCATTGGAGGATTATCCAATTAATTCTAACATTATATGAAAATATTCGGATTATTATAATTTTTTTATAAACGTATTGTTCTTTCTCTTTAATATTTTTCTTTTTTGCAAGATACCCGAGAAATTAGTGTGTGTTTTTGTGTGCGTGCTGTGTGTGTGTGTGTGTGTGTGTGTGTGTGCGCGCGTGTGCGTGTGCGCGCGCGCGCGCTCATGTTAAAAGTACGTTTTCTATAGAAAAGGAAAATTTAGAATCCATATTGACGCATTTATAATTACAGTGCCTCTAAATGGATACAACTTTTAATTAAGGCATTCTTCCGTACGGTGCGGCATTACAATGAAATAAATCAATCGACAAGGGAGATAGAGAGCATACGGAAATATTGAGGCATTCGAAACATTTCAATTCCATGGAAAGACGGAGTATCTGTGATCGAATTATCTTTTTAATCAAGAAGGTCTCGGCTCGCTTAGCTTTGCAAATTCGGCGATCGTAGAGCGAAGGAAATATATGCCGCGGTCGCGGGACAATTCCTCTGCTTTTCTCTCTCTCTCTTTCTGTCTCTGTTTCTCTCTCTTCCTCTTGTTTTCTCTCTCTCTCTCTCTCTCTCTCTCTCTTCCTTCAGTTAAAATTCAATCTGACGATGTCGGTAACGCGTCCCGCTCTCGAGCTGACGGTATACGAAATCGGAAAAGGATCGCGCGAATTTTCAGAATTTCATCAAAAATTCAACAGGATTCTCGTGCCGGAGCTTAAACTGATTCCGCTCCACGTGGCCACGATCGTGGCTGCTACCTCACAACGTTCTCTCGATTTGCTCTTCTAATCTGACGACGACCAGACATATCACGGAGCAAAAAAGTGCTAATTGTCCGATAGTCATTCTGGAGAGATTTTGCATTATGAATTTATCAAATTTTCCTCATATTCGTTCTTATATATTTTCATTGTAATTTCCCGAAAAATGTTATCCATAATAAAGTTAAAAATAATTATTACTAAAAAAATCATCTTTTACAACAATAAAATATGAAATACAATTAAATATGAAATATTTTTTAAACCCTTCATACAATTCTTTATTACTTATTTATTACTTGTTTCTAAATTCAGAATAAGAATGACAAATAATAAATTTCTATTATTTCTTTGCACATTTAATTATTTTTTTTATTTAACTGTTACATTTAACTGTTACTTATAATTTATCACTCTTCTCGTATTTTTGCATATATTTATTAATTTATTATGCGCTTCTATTTATGCATATTTTTTTATGGTACATTTTATTAATATTTACATATATTCTTATTGTATGCTTGAAAGGATTAATTCTTTCAGGATATATTGAAATTCTCTCTCTTTCAGTCTCTCGGAAAACCGACAGCTTTCACGCGCGAGACGCTTTTGTAATCCAAACTTTGGGTGCGATACGGCAAACGCATCGACGCTTAAATTCTCCACGAAGACTCCCTTCCCTCCCACTCTCTTTCTCTTGTCCTCTAGTTACCGTTCACTGCAATGAGGAGCCCAACGCGTCGGTACATTTTTCACTGTCTTACGGTCCTCCCGCTATAAATCTTCCCTCGTTTGAGATAGAAGAAGATAGAGAACGGAATCTATTTGCGGATCTATTATTCATCGTTGCGCATTGTCCGGTCCCCAGACGGGGCTCGCGTTTCGCTCGCACGCTCGTTTCCGCTCGCTCTCTCGACCTCTCGCGAATTTCGCGAGCTCGCGGATTGCCGATCGCGAGTCGGAGCGTGAGCGGGAGATTCCGCTCACGTTTCAAAGACGATCCTATGAATGCAGGCGAAACGAAAAATCGGTCCCACGGAGAACTTACGGAGCGCATCGTGATTCATGCACAAGCTAGAAAAGGTAACGGGAAGAATGAGAGGGAAGGGGAGAGGTTGACGGCAAATGTAAACGGATCTTATCTCGGTCGATGAAGTACGCCGTTCGATGTTGTTTATACACACACACACACACACACACACACACACACACACATATGCGTGTATGTTTGTGTTTATGTGTAACACGCATGCACCCCACACATGCATACAAACACATCGTATCATGGATATCGAGATCGCTATAATGGAATTCCTCGTTATATAAATTTCGGTGCACATTTTTCCCGCCCATCGATCTTTTCTCTCACACGCTCCTTCCGATTTTCTCGTCTACTCTCTCTCTCTTTCTCTTGAAGTGCGCGTAACCTCTTACGCGCGACGTTTTATTCTACTCTCCGTATTCCATCGTTCGTACCATCCCTCCGCGACGCGGAATCGCGGAACGTTTTCCTCAAACGTTTTCTCCGAGAAAACGAAATTCCATCGATAAAACCGCCGTCGTTTCTCCGAATGATTTTAACTTGTGGAACAAAATGCACCGCGGTGATAAAAAGTGATCCTTTCTCCTTCTCCATCCTTTCTTTTCTCCTCTCTTCCCTTGTCGATTAACTGTCGTTCCATTCGCTCACTTCGATCGAGAGAATAGTGAGGTAGTTATTCTCTTCCGAGACTGACGTTCTCTCTTTTCTCTCTCTCTCTCTCTCCAACTGTATTACACTTATCTCACCGCTCTCTTTCCCGCTTGCGATTACAGTTTCTTATTTTTCCTGTTTGTTCTAATAATCGAATAATTCCCCAAGTTCTATCGCGTCTCTTCCGATCCAATTGACAATTCTCGACAATTCTTAATCGCTCATCGCGCGTAATTTTTTCCCTTTATTCTTTGTTTTGTCTCGTGCGCGCGCGCAATAACCGTCCAAATGGTCTCGTTCAGCGACTATTATCGCACGAGCTTGGAATTCGGTAACCGTGTGCATGATTTATCGGGCCGGAAATAGAGTTCACGAGGTTACGCGGTTGTACCTGGCTCGACCATAAATAATCGTTGGCATCGAAAAATTTGGGCGCACCAACGATCCGGTGCATTTATCGGCGAGGTCCGGTGGCCCCATTTTGTCCGCACACCCGGTATCGTATTTCTCTCTTTCCTTCCTCTCTCTCTCACTCGCTTATGTATTATGCATTGGCGTCTCTAATATCGGTGCAACGTGCTATTGATTTAACACTACTTACGTATGCGTGTTAATTTCGTTATACCACGCGTGCCAAATATTTTGTGCGAGACTACACATTCTGGAATACATTAAAGCCAGCTAGATGATGCTGTCCTTGCACGAGACGCCAATCCTAGCTTCGATCAATTCAATTTGTTCGCAAAAAATCATCTTTTGTGATTTATCTTTCGTTGCCTTTATCTTTTTGTTATGGATTATGATTATAATTGGTTATTATTCAACTTGATCTTATTTTTATCTCCTGTGTATGCACATATAATTATTCTATATTGGATACATATTTGAATTTTTAGTCTGCGATCATAGATTAACTTTTCCTTCTATATCTAATTTATATTTATAATGGATAAGATGTAGAAGAAGTAAATTCAATCCATTACCGGTGAAATTTCGCTTTCTAAAATGCTTTCTGAATTATTTCTATTCTGTAATATGGAGATAATCTTACTAGGGCGAACTGATGATATCTCAAATTATGACGTAACAACATTTTAAAGTTGAAGATATGTACGAAGCTCTTCAAGATTCATGCAACACGGTGTACCGTTCACTCTAGTATTCCATTACTCCGAATATATTGCGTAATTACGGCAGCAAAAAGTGATGTTGGAAGAAAGGTATCTCGTGACAGTCTCATCATATCACTGCCGCACATTGTATAAAGTCATATCCATACATGAATACTAATTAAGATCGAGCTTGCATAAGCAAACGATTAAAATTATTCACATTTTAATTATACATGATCCACACAAACAGTGTAGCAGACCAGGAATCCATACAGCTACACCTAAACCGTTTCATAAGAAGCTACTTTGATACTTTTTCTAAAAACTCGTGATTTTTATTTGCAACTTTACATGCAAGAGCTCGTGTAAGCTATATTTAAAATCAACTACCTTTCCCGTTACAAGATCACGCTTGTATTTCTCGTTCCACCAGAAGATGCCGGATTACGTTATCCATTCCAGACCTGCAGAGCTGAATGTGCACGTGACGTATAAAGCAAATCGAGAGCTCCGTTCTCGCGCCGTGTACATTTTCCGTTTATTTATTTTTTTTCTTCTTTTCGAGATTTCCGCATCACCGAGCGGCCCATCTCGAAATTCACCCGACAGGAAAAGGAGGCGCGCGCACCAATCCTTTCGGTAAATAATTTTCGCTGGGCGGAAGGGGCC
This sequence comes from Atta colombica, assembly GCF_001594045.1. NCBI lineage: Eukaryota > Metazoa > Arthropoda > Insecta > Hymenoptera > Formicidae > Atta > Atta colombica. Next base: position 635,590 of record NW_017259319.1, read on the forward strand.
GCTTAAAGCCGACGGGAGCAGAGATTTTCTCCGATTAATTTCCGCCTCTATCCTCGCCGCTCACGCTCGTCATTCCCGCCTGGCGTGGTTCTTAGTTTCGAGTTCACCGGGGCGTATCGCATCTCTTCCTCCTCCCCCGGATTCTCCTCCGGGTTGTCATCACTCTCCTCCTCCTTCTCTTTTTCTTGCACTTCTTCCTTTTGTATTATGCATTCAGGTTATTCGTTATTTATAAGTATTGCCTTTAAACTTTTTCAGACCTTATTGCTCGCGGAAGTTAGCCAACCCCGCGAGTAATACAAGTATGATTTATCCTCGCCTCGTCTCTGACCTCGTGCCGTTTCCACTTACGAAACGCGCAGTATTTTCACTGTCAAAAAACATTTGCGCTATCCTCCTTCGAACCTCCGTGAGTTTGAGGTGTAAATGGAAGTGATTTTGACGTTTTCTTTTTCTTTATTAATAGAGTGCAAGTTTAGAGGTCGAAAGCAATCTTTGACATATCGTGAGAGCTGTCAGAAATAAGAGAAAATGTTTTTGTGCGATTTTGAGAGCGGAAGGAAAAATGTGTCTAAAAAGAAAAAAGAAAAATATATTTTTTATTTTTAGCATTTCTTTTTGCAACACTTTGATAATATCGTGTTCAACACGGTATGTCGAGATAGTTTCTGTCGCGTTAAATGTCAGAGGTCGATGGTGAAAAAAAGAGCGCTTTCCGATTAATTTCCGTTTCTCGATCTTCCGTGCAAAGCGCGTCCGGCTATTTTCGGACTCGACGAGGCGTGTTATACATTCGACGTTATTATTGCCGCCCGTCCTACCGTAGAATTTGCGTTCATCTCTCGTCGGAACTTTTGACAATTTACAGTTATTAATCCTTCGTTTGTAATCTGGATTTTGGCACAAATAAAATTTCACTCTCAAATTCCTTCCAAATAAAGAAAGGCAGAGTCTGATTCGTTCAGCACTAAGTTATTACTTTTTTAAACAAATTTCCATTTTTTTCTCATTTTTCAATTTTCCAAATTTCAATTTTTATTACATAAATAAAAAAATGCGGAAAAATTCAAGATTATTATATTATCAAATAGGTTTTTATGTAATAAAAGTGTAATATTTAAGTTAAAAAAAACCTATTTGGTAATATAATAATCTTGAATTTTTCCGCATTTTTTGAAAGCCTAGAATAATAAAAAACTTGGGCTGAACAAAAAATGCTAAACAAACCTAAAATTAAATACTCTCTGTGTACTCTATTTTTCGCTCGTAAAAAATCGTAGATTTCTTGATAGTTGTAATTATATTCATCACGTTTACGTCAGAATGAATCTATTAATTCAATTAAATTTTAGCGTTGTCACTGTATCCATATTAAGCTGTCGAGTAATGATGAAGAAATGACGTTGGAAAATCAGTCAAATTAATGTGAAAAACTCGTTCCCCAAGTAGAAAATATATAGTGATTGCACACAACTACCTTCCTGAACCTGAATGATCGAGAGAGTTCGTAGATTAAGTTGACGTGAATAGAGGCGATTCGGTGAGCATGATGTTAAGATAAAATCTGATTCAGTTTCTTTCCCTCCGATTCCATTCACGCACCTTCGCTACATCTCATTCCGCCTCATTCTGCCTCAGATAGGACGTGCACGGTCACTACAATAATTGCTGCTTACGTGATTTTATCTCCCTCAGCACGAAAAAGATCGAGGTCTACCAACAGAAAGTAATGCTCTACGCCGATTAATTTCCATCTCCTTCTCTCTTTCTCTGGCTTTCGCTCTTTCCCTATAGCGTGCTCGTTCGCGCGAACGCGCGAGCGTGTTTTCGAATCCGCCGAAGCATATTATACTCGCGACGCATCGTCGTGCTCCGCCACCCCCGCCGCCATCATCCCCTTTCCGTTTCTCGTCCCCCAAGTCACCCGTCGTCCCTCGTTCGCCGATCCCGAATTCGTTATAACCAGCCGAGAGCCACGCAACCGTAACTTTGCAGGATACGATGTACGCTACAGAGAGCTCGACTAAATCAAATTTACAAGCTGCTGAGTGTTTCCCTCCCTCCCTCCCTTCCTCCCTCTCCTTTGCTCTTCCTCCTCCTCCTCCTCCTCCTCCTCCTCCTCCTCCTCGCGCCCGTCTACAGCCGCTTTTCTGCCACCCCCCCAGTCCGGTATCCTCGGCACCGACGACTACGTGTTCCGGCTTATACTGCGGCCCGAACCGCTATTTTCGTCAGAAGTCATTTAAAAGTTTTTTCGTGCCGCCGTCTGCGCGCCGAAGTAGATTCTGAATTATTTATTCGGTGCCGGCTGCGCCCGGGTGTGCACGCGTCACGTTCGTCGGGGGTTAAGGTCATTATTTCCACGGTCGATCACATTATGTGCAATCGCGTTGCAGCACGCACCTTTCCCGACGAGCGAGATGTAGGAGACGTAGGAGATGAGAAGCCGAAAACTTTTATGGCTATCCGATGGACGTCATAGAGCTACTTCCTTTGCGTTTTAATCGGCTCGAGCTGAATATATACGATGTGGTTATTGCTATTGCATATTGCATCGCATGGAAGTAACTTGGGAAGGTATAATGTAACGCTGTAAGACATTTCCCCCGACGGATCATTATTTAAGCATTATTGAATAAATATGATCGAACTGTAAGTGATTGAAATGAATTATTTAACGATGATTATGAATTATCGAAAATATTATTTAAAGTCAACAGAAATGAAACAATGGTTTGCTAATAACAATAGTAAAGGAATATAGAAACAGAAATGTAAAGGATAAAAGAATGGAATTAATACATGAGTGCATGGTTTGTAATTAAAATTTATGCAATTTGTGAATAACTATGAGTATAATATTTATGCTCAAGAAATTCGCCTATTTTAGTGATACATTATTACAGAAATCGATTGATAATATTATCGAATAATATTATTACCGGTGACAGAGATACAGATACAATTATGTATATTGATAGGAAGGAAGAACGAGTTTTAACAATGATAATATTGAATATGCGTTCGACTGTTATAAATAGATGTAAATTTTAATTGATAAATAGTTGTAATGCAAATAATTAATTCACTAAAAATATGTATGAGAATAATAATAAATTATTTTATAAATATTATCGATTCTTTCTTACAATCGTACAATTATATATGCATTTTGTTTATAAATTATTGTTAATAAATTTGAAACGCGGTAATAGCAAGATTATTGAATGTTTATAAAAAATTTTATTTGTTGATAGAATTTGATATATATGATAGATGCTATTTGAATTCAATTAATAACCGAAACGGACAGGTAATGTTTTGTTTTACACAAAATTTGATAGCAATGTATTAAAAATTAAATGTTAAAAGTATACATACAGGATGTCCCGAATTTAAATGTTAAAATCGGGAAAATATATAGGGAATCAATAGTATAGTAGATAGTAATAAAGGGACCATATCAGAGTTTCTATACTTAATCAAAGAGTCACTTAAATCTAAAGAGTTCTGATTCCCACTAAATCAGTAGTAGATACGGATTACGAAATGTTCCGTATAATACAGGAAATTTGAATTCGTGACTTGTTGGTTACGAGTCTGTCGTTCTCACGGAGCCCTACGGCATCTCACAGGAGGTCGATAAAGAAAAAAAATCGTAGGGATATCGTTTTTGCTTCTTTTTGGAGAAAATCGCAAAAAAGGACAAAATGTAGTATTCATTTTTGTACTTATTTATTATTCATATTTATTTCACGTTGTCACTTTCTTTAATATAGATATTATTCAAAATGTGGACCTCTTGCAGCAATAGGTTTGTTTTTTAGCTGAATTTTTTGCACCGTTTAGGTTTTTATCCTCTTCAACGTGAAAAGAAAAATAGGAAAGATGAACCGTGCAAGGAGTTCTTAAAAAGAATGGGCCTATTGACTCGTCGTTCCCGTATTTTTCTGTTCGAAAATTGACCTATGTGTATATACCTACTCTTGCACCATCTCTGAAATATTATCGTCATAGAAATCATACAGGAAAATAATATTTCTTTTTTTAATAATATTTTTAATATTTTTAATATTTTTAATATAGCTACTTTTTTAAGAAAGTTACATTAAGGAAATGATGTGAATAAATAGGCGTGAATAAGTAAATACAAAAATAAAAATACGTTTTGTCTTTTTTTGGGATTTTCTTCAAAATGAAGCAAAAACAGCATATCTCTAAATTTCTTAATTTATTTTTTTCTTATTATATTAGTTTATTGGTATATTATAGTATATTTATATTCTCCCTATATTCTCTCAAAGTTTTGACATTTAAATTCGAGATACCCTGTATATATACTTGATAATAATTTCAGTCTCTATGATTGAAATCGTAATATTTTCAGTCTCTACGATTGAAATCGTATTTAATTATTGCTCAGTTTTCGTTAAGTGCTTCATGAATCTCTGTTCCATAAATTGTTATATTTAGAATTCGTCGTGTCGCGCTATCTCTTTAATACGATTGAATCTTTCGTTTATCAATCTTCTAATAGATGAGTTAATCAGTATTTTATGAAATGGTGTTTCCTGAGTTTGAGATTATTTGAAGATTATTATAAATTGTAAGGTATAAGCAGCAGATTGATAGATGTTTGGAATTATATAACTATTGATTAATCGTCGAATAATAACAGATTATGAATAGTCAGGTATCGACAGTTTACAAGCTGGTATTGGTACTCTTGGATAATCGATGCTTTTTCTGAACTACAATATACATCACCTAGGAAAGGAGAAGATTAATAGCAATCTGTATTTTGTGCAGAATAATAATGTTGATTACTATAAAGCCGTTTCTGTTAATTTTTTTTGTAGCTTTTATTATTATTTTAAATACAAGAATATCTTTCTATAATATTTCGAAATTATTATCATGATAAACATTCGAGATTATATGCTATGTTATTTATAATAAATTAATAAATATATACATTTAAAATAAAAAATTGTAGGATTGATATTAAAATGCGTTAATATTTTAAAAAGATCTTAACTTAATTCTTAATACAGTCGTTTAGCATGATTATTAGAAATAAAGATATATTCCAGTCACAAGAAATAATCATCGTTTACCGAACATTTCATTTTGGTCGGTTATCTGTTGACGAATAAATTCAATCTAAAGTAATTATTAAACTACTACTACTAATTACCAAAGAAATATAACTAAGTTTAGTTATAGATGGAAAAAAAGAAATAAAATTAAGCTACAGTTATTGAAAAAGAATAACTCTAACTAGAACTTCGTTACAAGCAACGAGTTGTTACCCAACCCTAATCTTGTATTAATTAGCTATCAGAAAAAATTAATATCTTTTTATCATCAGATATTAATAGCATCGTTAATAAAAAAATATTTCTTTCTTTTATTATTAATATGAACGGATATCACGTCAACGTCTTATTATAAAGTATGATCTGTATAACGTAAGAAGAGCACGTTTGTGTTTCTTTCTGGTTGTGCAAACGTTGAATAAACTTGAGAACATGCATGATTAGCATATAGCTGATCATACTATGAAGCATATATATGCATATGCATCGTGTAGGCTGGAATTAGCTTGAAATGTTTAATTGAACGAGCATTATCGACGTGCAAGTCTGTTCGCCATCGCCGATTGATGTATTGCGTAAACATGGTGCTCAACCAAATCGACGTTCACTTTAATAATATTGGCAAAGAGCTAGACATGCGGGCGGACAAATCGGTCAAGTATTCATCCAATTTAATTTATGATGACTCGGTAATTTTAAAAAGCAGTGAATATAATTAACATATTTTTTTTATTTTCATTTAATTAATTGATTGAATCGTCTTACTACTAATTTTGCATATGTGAAAATAAAAAGAATAAAAATTTATAACACTAAGTTATGTAAAATAATTAACAATGTAGGTTATTTAAAAAATTGCATTTTATTAATTAATATACAACTTCTCTTTATGCAATCACGCAGAGAGAATTTACATTATATAAACTTCACAAGCGTATACGCACGAAGCGACATGCGTAGGGATGAACGAGAGACTAACAGGGACGGATAAAGCAAAAACCTGGTCCATGATAAATGTCCCGACACCCATCACGGCGCAACATCACAGCGTATCCCTCAAAACAGAGCTACAATCGCAGCCTCTCGTAACCATTATGCTAAAATGCAATCTCCTGATAACCACAGTCGCGCCATCGCGGAGCTTAATCTCACCTATCTCTGTACAGCCGTCGGGGAACGGAAACAAAATGGGAATGAGAGACTGGTTCCGCCTGGCCAGTGATTCGGGATAAAGAGGGCGGAATTGGGGATGTAGAAGGGATGGCAAAGAGAGACACAAATCCAGAGGAATAGGAGAGAGAAAGAGGGGGGGAGGGAGGTGAGAGAGCGCGAGGGCGGACAATGGTAGCCGAGACTGGAGATACGAAAAGAAATAAATTCCGCAATCGATAAGCGTCCGGTTAAACGTCAAAGCGCACCAGTGTGGGTAGACGAGGCACTTTCGATCCTTGACAAAAAACACAATCGCCGATATCCAGGGGATATAGAGCGCGCGCTTGCTTTGCCTCCCTTTTCTGACTCGCCCGCATCTTTTTTCTTTCCTAGCGGAAAGTCGAGTCGATGTCGGAGTACACGTTGTAATGCCCGCGATCTCTTTAGATTCATTTCTCTTTTCCTTTTTTCTGTTTTCTGTTTTTTCTCTCTTTCTCTCTCTCTCTCTCTCTCTCTCTCTCTCTCTCTCTCTTTCTTTCTTTCTCTCTCTCTCTCTCTCTCTCTCTCTCCTCTGTCTCTAGAGGGGCTCTGCAATTTTATTACATTGCCGATAGAGATATCCGGTCAAGAATTATTTCCGCTACTTGAAGGATTGTAAATCTTCTAAACGAGATCAAGTGTCATGTGAATAATTTTCTGTTATTAACACAATATAAGATTTTTTTAATTAAATCATTTTTTAATTAAAGTATAAATACAATCACTTGTTTTTGTGCTGATGAAGACTAGAATAACCGAAATGTTTTATGATTTAAACATTGAATTAATATTTAAGTGCACTAATTATAGTACCGATTCCTGTTAGTTTTATTTTCTTTATTAGTTTTTTTATTATAAGGAATTTTATTGTTTTTTTTAATTATTCTATTTTTTTTCTCATTTTGTAAGTATGACTAAAATAGAATTTACAGATACAGCATGAACACAATTTATATTTTCTATTCCATGTTTCTGTTTAACATTTCAAAATTTAAATCTCTTCATCGAGATTTAAATTTTGTCGAGATAGTTCAGAATAAACGCTGTGGTTTATTTAAAAGTTAAAAGTAGTGCAAGTCAAATATCAAAATGGTTTTATCCTATTTGCACGACGAACATAAATGCATTCATGGACAACACGTGAATGTTGAATGTTAAATGTCGATACCACTAAATTTTCTATCGATATATGAAGTGTGACCTATTTATGATACAAATCAACTGAATAAACTCAACTACAAGTTAAGGTATACATTTATTTTAATGAGTTTCAAAATGCGAAAGTTTTTGCCGTGACTTTCTTACGCGGCTATTTATTATGGAGATGTAAAACTCAGTAGGAATGTCCGTACCCTTCTTCCTCCAAAATAAACAGCTCATATATCGACGTCGTATCTTCCATCATGACGTAATTCGCTTAGCTATCGACAGCCATTGCCACGACTTAGTCAGCGGAGGAAAGAAGTATTTATTCCCCGAGTGGCGGCGGCAAAATCGTTTGGCGTTTAGCTCTCTTTCGTGGAGCGTTCGAAAAGTTTAGATACCTCTTCGGGATCTTCTTCCAGGCGAGCGAATAAGCAGGCATTAAAGGCTTAGACCAGAGATCGAATTGTAAGTACCTACATAGTCTTCTTGCACCTTTCCTTTCCATCTTCTTCTTGCAATTCTCTCTCTTTCTCTCTCTCACACACACACACACACACACACACACACACACACACACACACACACACACACACACACACACACACACGCACACACTCGCCTGATCGCCATCGTTCTGTAACGAGGATCAGGTATGATCGCACTGGAATAGGTTAAGCATCGAGAATTGCCGAGATCCTCGAACGGGTTCGCAAGGCATACCGGAAGCAGAGGATCATCTTGCGATTGTATTCGAACTCCAGATCAAACTAAATCAAGCCGAGTCAATTTGATCAAACTTATATTTTATTGTCAACTCTACTTTTTCCAAATTATAAATAATAATAGGTAACGATGATTCCGAATGATAATCAAAATCATGTTGATACAAGAGACAATAGCGCTCTTTCACATACAAGTGTATACTTGAATAAGTATACGGCCGTAGTCAATGATTGCATATTTACACAACTATAAACTGGCTTTATTCTAGTATTAGACAAACGTTCTATTATTCTATTACTACCGATTGTGATTATGACGTATCATTAATATCGGAGACTATTGTAACAAATTTCATACTAATTGATACGTATATAAATAACTGATAATTAGGAAATATTCTGTCTTCTATAGAGACTAACTTCAGAACGTACCAAACATAAAAATATATAAACGTAGCATATAATATGTATTGTCATGCATTTAACATTATGTAATGTCTGTCATTGTTATGTTGGAACATTTCAATTTGCCGCCTGAAAGCACGAATCTGTAATTTTACATTTTAATGCGTTACGCACTGTCTATGATAATTACAACATTTTTGACTATTATTTTTTAGATTAATATGAACAATTCTTTTTTTCAGCATCGCCGAATCACCGCGAAGCAATCTAAGCTGAATTTCGACGTTTTCAGAACGTATTTGGTGAGTCGACATTTATTTTGCACAATTAATTTGCCCATTAATCTTATGCACGCAGCATGTAAAATAATTAATGGAGTTAGTTCCATTAATGGCGTGTATTATAGGCAATAATCTATCTTTAATTTATTAAGCAATTAATTAAAAGATTTAAAAAAAATAAAAACAGTTTTATCTCTTTACTTTGAATTTTATTTAACTATAAATATATGAAATTTTATTGCCCAATATTTTCGCGCTGGAAAGTATAATATATAATATCTACAAATACGAATAGCTTAAGATGAGAGTACATCTGTTTGTTTTTCCATCGTACATAATTCAGAGAGTATTTGTATTTTTGTGCATGAGAAATTATTTTTCTTTTCCGCGAGAGATATTGTTCTACTCGCCCAAGCACTTTGTCTGGAACAGTTATGTTGTCCAATGCGTTCGAAAACCTCTCTCCGTGATTACCTTCCGCGGTGTCCCTTTCCATTTCCGGATAAAGAAGTGGGCTTAAAATCAGAGCCGAGCTTAAAATTGCTCTACCAGCGAGCGTCGCCGACCTACAAGTTCGTTCTGTCGTGACAGGAAGCGAGAACGTAGGAATGGCTGAGGTTAAGTATCGAGAATCGTCAAGCTACTCGACCGATTTCGTTCCAAAGATGAAAGCGCTCTTAATGGAGTACCATTGTCTGGTTTCGTCCAAGTTTCGTCCCGTGACGTCCCTTCTCCTGGCTCAACCGAGCTGAGACACTCGCCGTTTTATCGTTCGAGATTTTGGATTCGACCAGCCGCCGCTTACAAGGCAGTCCGTAAGACGAGGGAATTGCTTGAACCTTCAGCGTAATTAATGGCTTCATCAGTTCGCCCCGCCGACTAATTAATTCGCCGTCTCCTGAAGACGTGTCACTCTCCCCCCGAAAACTTTCCCCGACACTTCTAATACGGGGATTCGAATATTAATCGACTGAGTGTGAGAAAAAACGAAGGACTTGTTGCCGAGGACAATGATTGAAACTCTGACTTCATGACAAATGTCTTGGCTATGCTGACAAGGATGTTATGTATGTTACTAGCGAATCTCCTTTTAAGATTCGAGAGATATACTAATAGCATATTCCAAATAATGGCGCAGAATGTTTATTTTGCAATTGTTGGAAGTTTTCTTTGTCGAGATAAAACTAGTCCTTTAGTTTAAAAAGTATAATCCAATCAATGCAAAGCGCTTACTAAGTGCTGTCTTCTGCTGAAAGAAGAAGCAATCAAAGAATATACGTACTTTTGTATATATTTCGCATTACAGACTTCTACAATATAATGTATATGTAAAGTGTTTTAGAATCCCGATGTTTTAAACTCTTTGCAGTAATATAAAATTTTTCAGAAATTCAGTTTTTACAGTAACATTTTTATATCAAAATCTTAAATAAATGTAAATAAAATAGAGATCTTACATTTGAGATTTAATAGGATGTTTCAAAATTCTTTCCAACTTAAAATACTATATTGGTTCTCTCAAAAAATAAAGTAAAAAAATTATTTATAATTTTAATTTTAAGATATAGCTTTTGAAGTAATAAGATATTTAAATATAGCTAATTGTAGACTAAGTTTAGACGATCACTTGTGAATATTAGCATGCCAAAGTGCGCACTTACTGTAATACTATTGCATATACTATTGTGACTCATAATACTATTGTGACTCATGGATAGATGACTGTCTAATCATAATCTGTAATTGGTTATATTTAAGGAAGGATCCTGGTTTAGAACCTTAAAATAATAGAAATTGATTTTTTTTCATATTTTTATAATGAAACATTCAAGTAAGATGTTCCTAAGGTACGATTTTGAAATTCGAAAAATTGATAAAGTTGTAAGCGATTTAGCAAATAGCCTGACAATTTGACACACTCAGGTAGGAATCTTCGCACAGCTTGTGGAGATGTATTTGTATTCGAAAAACTTCAAGCATTCAAAGGAAACAGAATCTTTCACAATAAAGAACATCTATTTATGGATCATGAATACAGATTAACCAGAAATTAACTGTAAATATACAAAAATTTTGTATTAGTATCTAAAACTTTAAACGTGAGTATTTAGCATTTTTCTTGAATTCGTGTTTTTCAACTCCATTGACATCATAACTCACAAATTAATAATCAATCAATTTTATCTTGCGCGATATTACGTTCTGACAATGTACATAATTCAGCCAAACATTAATAAAAATGTGTACTTGATTATTAATATAAAATGTATACATATATATAAAATTGATTGGAGTTACAATTTAAAAACATTCTTTGAAATTTGTTCCATTTCTGAGCTCCATTTCTGAAACAGGATCTTCCTTAAACTGTTATATTTCAAAAACAGCTTAAAATAAAAAACAAATTTTTTTCATTATATTTTTCGAGAACCATCTTGATGTAACATTTTGAGTCGCAAATTTTGCGAAGTCCTATATATTTATATAGGACAATATATTCAAAGCTCATCGAGAATGAGACAAGGTTTTCATAAAGCAATTGTTTGATGAAGTTTTGCGAGAAAAGCGTACACAATATGGTTCAATTGCACAATTATTAGTTAGCTATTTCGATATATTATAAAATGAGAATTGCTATTGCGTGTCGAGTCGCACTCACGAGGAGCGATAATTTGCGAAACTCATTAGCACGTTCTCAATTCAATTTAAAATATATATCTCTCTTTCTGCCTCTCTCCTCTCGCAATCTCACCGAATTTCCTGACGCTGAGATTCCCGCATATGTATTATTATATGCATTATGCATATGTTTCCGGTCGCGCCCCAATGCACCGTTACGTCCTGACGACCGTGATTCAAAGATACATATCTCAGATATGTATATGTCTCAGAACTGTGAATATCAGAGGCGGAGATGAACCCAAAGAGAACGCAGAAATATCGATATTTTGATTATCTTTATAAATCTAGCACTTCTATCATTAAAACATGTTACAATATATGTTATAATTAAGTGCTAATTTATTGCTAATTTATTGCTTTAGTCCCGAATTTTTATTGCTTCTATCTATTCATAAGAAATTAATAGCAAAAGTGGAAGTGCTGACGTTACGCTAGCATTTCCACTTCCGAAAACACAGTTTATTTGTTTATAGTATTCTATATATAGTTTATAGTATTCTATACATGTTTTTTGAAAGTTGGAATGCTACATAGTATAATATAAAAGTCAGTATTTTTATTTTTAATATTAATTTCTTGCGAATAGATAGGGATAATAAATTCGAAATTAGAATAAATTAATAATTATAGGAAGAATATGAAGAAAAAATTTTAATATATCGATTTTATATACTCAAACTTATTTTTAACGGTTTTGATTTCATAGGACAACATATTTCATGATTACTAAATTATGTTAAACTTCCATTATGCATGTAATTAACAAAAATCAGTTTTAAAGTCTGCCTTTTTTTAAATATAAGATTTTATTTCTTCTTTTTTTTTCTAAGATATGTAGCATTGAAAATTACAATAGAACTAGATTACAATTACCGAAAAAAAATCGAAAAAAAGTATGCTGACAACCAACATTGTGCATATTAATCGATTTAAGTTTTGTTAAAATTCGGTCATGTTCAAAGAATTATCGCGTTAATCCTTAAATTTATCATCGTCCTGTCGAGATAACACGTCTATACTTTTCAAATATGCTGAAGGAAAAATCGCAGCAGGCATTAAAAAGAGATCTTCAACCTTCCTGAAATGAGAAACGCAGGTCGGAGAATGACTCGACAAAGTGGAAAAGGGGATTAACGAGAAAAGAGGAGTGGATGAGTTACTTGGAAAGGTTATCCGACGAACTCATCGTGTAATTTCCCATAAGGCGGCGCGAAGGAGGCTTGTATTCGGCTTTTGTCGAAACTTTCAGCAAAGTATATTTCACCACCTTAGTACGTATATCTACGTCGATCCGCCTCTCGCCAACATTTCACATCGTTTACACTTTCTGTTTACAGTTTCACTTTCTGTTTTACCTGATTTATTTTTTTTATTCCTAATATATATTGTTATAATTTGTTTGCGTTTTTCCCCACTTTGACTTTAATTCATGTTTATTATTATTATTATTTCATTTTTTAAATATCTCTTCTCTCACAGCGTCTGTCTCGTTGAGTTACACCTCGAATGGTGCAGTTTCGCGCGCGTGTCGCGAGGCTTAATTAGGCTAATGGATATCCGTAATTGATGTAACGAGACTGTCCACTCGAGTGTTGAATAACGTCTGCTGCCAACCCTACCGCGCCGTGATATAATTCGTCCTCTTAGCAAGAAGCCCATCCGGTCTTGTGAATTTTTCGGGCATACGCTTGGCAGTAATCTTAGGATGCATTATTCAAAATTTATCTTGTCTCGCGAGTTACAAAGTTCCGTACTATGCGTACAGTATATAATGTAAAAATAGGCAACTTTTATCGTGGATCGAGTCTGAAAGGTAATATGAAAATCTCGATAATCGAAAAATATGGAGCATCAAGAGAATATGCTAACTCAAGATTTTTCGCATCTTCTGATCTATCGCAAAATTATAAGTATAACATAATTTAGAATATATATATTAATCTTCTGGCAATTCTGTGTATAACACAATGTATGGAAAAAGAATTGCTTTAATTCTTGTAAAAATGGACAAGTCAGAATTTTCTGATTGAATCTATTATATAATTTTAATTGAGGTAATCCTAGAATTTTTACCAATATGATCAGAATCTGTATGATCTTCTGGTTGGTCCATTTTTAATAGAGAATTTTTGAAAGTGATAAGTTCTATCAATTCCGGCAATTCTAGGGGGAGATTTTGTGATCGCAAAAATTTATTGAGATTCAAAATAAGAATGAAATTGAGATTAACAAAGTTTATACGCGAAACGAAATAGAAACAAAAACTGAACGTTCAGGCAATACTTCTACGTCGATTGTTGCATTAATAACTCCCGAGAGATAACGTTGCGTTCTATGTTTCTCATCTCTTTCTCCGACAGCGAGCATGAGCGCGTAAAAATTGCGACGCATTTCTCTGTGCCACGGCTCCGTGCGAAACCGCCGGTGCTGCGAGAGAACGCACGGTTTGAAATATTAAACCGCGCTAAAAGCCTAAAGTTAAACATCGCACCCGATTAATTACGAAAACATGACCGCAGGCATAGAAGTGCCAAGCTGTGCCACTTCTCGGTATCTCCGTGCGTATTTTTCGCGCGGGGGTTTACCTTCCGCTCTTGACATATCGCACTGGCGAAGGTTGGCAACGAAAGGACTCGACGAGCAAGAAGATAGAATAGCATAGTACAAGACACGATGGGACAGGACACGGAACGGCGGTGTATTCGGTTTCGCGAAATGCAACGGAGGTGCATTAAGCGCGCTACTCCTTTGGCCAGGAATATAATAGAATTTCCTGAGAGGAGAGAAGCCGTGGAGAAGATTAGAGCTGGCCGTTAGCTTGAGATCAGACAAGGAGTGCTCTCGTCTTTTATCCTGATTCAAGGTTCAATTAGAATATCGTCTGTAGTCGAGTCGAGCGATATATATTATCACGTCATCTATCTCGGTGACGATATTGATATTGACAATGTCTTTAGCGATTCTGGAAAGTTTAAATTTATTATCAAAATATATCGTAGATATCAGCTAAATTATTTTCTTCCATCGAAAAAAATATTTCCATCTAAATATAAATTTTTAGTAAAGACGCGATAGTATTTCAAATACCAGCAGGTATTAATTCTTGATAAAATTGATACAACAATAAGAAATTTTCATCCTTTGTCTGCAACCTGGATTTTCGAATGCACTTTAGTGCTCATTTTTATATTGTTCTGTTTCTCGGTTCTATTCTTAAGAAATATAGAATTGAGGTACTGGACTGTATAAAAATCTAAAAAAAGTTTTTACATACTTATGAAAACTTTAACAACGAGATTTTACCATACAAGTTAAATTTTTTACTTATTACAGATTTCAATTTATCTATCAGAACTTTCACAATCAAAAAATGGACTGCCTTTAATCCGGGAATAGTCTGGGGTGTTTTTATATCCCAGCAGCGAAAAGAATGTGAAATGTTATAAAATAGTGTTTTGTATAGATATTGTTTACACATTTTTTAATCTTTACGAACTTTTAAATATGCAATTCCATTGAAAACTCGCAATAAAAAAGCGTAATTAATGAAAATCTTCATTTATTAGAAGTACTATACTAACAATAAGCTATTTAACAATAAGCTATTTAACATGCTTACAATATCTCATTTAATATTTGTTTGGTTTCTACTTACTTTTTTACTGAAAACTGATTAAATATCCATAATATTCTCAAGATAAATTGGAAATCAATTAATAATGTACAATATGTTATTAATAATAATTGCAGATTTTAATTGCAGTGTGAAAATACCCTAGATTGTTTATGTAACAAAAATTAAATGACTACTCTCGGATTAAAGTCCAACAGTATCAGTGGACGGTTAAAAAAGTATTTTCATTTTTGCTCTTTTATACATGACGATAACGCGTTGAACAGCCCCGGTGATTAAGTAGTTTGCGCGTAAAGCCAACATAATCTCTCTAACCTATAATAACTTAATATCCAACAACATTATCGAAAGTGTTAGAATCCGCCGTCATAGCGAGTTCGCGACCGGCAAACATCACGGTAAAGTGGCGCGTAAAGAGGTGCTTTCGTACATTTATACAGTACACGCAATAGAATACTCCGTCGGTGGGCGCGATAAAAGGCATCACAAAGGTAGATACGCTAATGTCGCCGCTCGCGAGCAGGAGAAATATAATGGAATCTATGACGCGTAAGCACGTCTTACGGGGCTGCGAGCGGCGGGAGATAAGCTGCACCACCACTGCCGTCGCTGTCGTCGTCTTTCGTATGCAACGAATAGGCTAAGTCACTCTCGGTGGCACTCGCGAAATCGATAACGAGCCTCGCCCGCCGTCGCTGCCGCGCCGCGTTGTCACGCTGAGGAGAGACAGTCGACCGACGGGCGAGAAACCGCGTCGTCGAGGTTCTCCGATGTGGAATTAAGCCTTCCGATATTATAACTTCCGCCTCATGAAGTGAAGGAGGAGGAGGAAAGGGATTCTCGAAAATTGACAGACTCGTGAATACGTCATTAAATGGAGACGTCCTACAAACGCGATAATAATAGTAGGCAACATTTATCTCGATATATGGAACAGATATATATTAGAGAATATGTATTAGAGAAGATGTATATTAAGGGTAGAAGAAAAATAAAAAAAATCTTATATAAAATGTGCATTGAGATAAAATGTCTGGTTGGAAGAATTTTCTAGTTAAATCTATTAAATTCTAATTGAGATAAACGAAATTTCGATTAATACAATGAGATCTTCTGATTCATCCATTTTCAACCAGATCTTTTTCTCAGTGCATTAATAATAATCAGAAGTATGCGACCTAATGCAGCGAAGAAATTGTAACGAAGATAGTGTAATTGTACCTATAGAAATGTGCAAGAGCAAAACCACCACTGCATTTCATAGGTAGACAATGCGGATATTATCTGGTGTCTTGGGACAGGAAGTTCCCATTAAATGCAACGTAATAGACAAAACAGTTCTTAAGAATCCTTATCTTTTCCCGTAGCCCGCCATTACGAGTGGCAAGCATTTGCGGAATTTATTTTTAATCGGATCGCCACGACAGAGAGAGAATAAAGAGATCCTCCCGCGTTGGCTGGCCTCTTCCCACCTCCCTGTCGTTATTCCTACAACGCTCGAAAATTTTCTGGACTGTAGCGGCAGCGGCTACCTTTCTACTTGATAGAAGAGGTGTAAGAGATGACGGGAGGGGTAATACCCTCCCAAAGTTTTCCACAACATTGTTTATCGCGGTTGCCGCGAGAGAATAATCGATTAAGGGAGCGCCTCCGATCTCCCGTTCTCTTTTTCCCCCTCCCCCTTCCGGAAACTTTCGTCCTTCCGGCTAACGCCAAATTACTGGTTTCGCCCGGGCCGCATCTGAATGGAGGCTGACAGCACTTCGCAGCTAACGTGCACTCAACTACTTAATAATGTAACAGTCAGCCAACCACTATGCGCCCATTATGTTTCCATGCACGTTGCACAAGAACCCAGAGGTAATAGCTTGCCGGTGGTTGTAATATAGGATTCGCATCCTGTATCGCGTTGCGTCGCTGTGTTTGTGCACGGCACAACCGACTTGCGTCGAGAGGGGGAGGGAGAGAGGAAGAAAGAGAGAGAAAGAGAGAGAATGAAGAGAAAGAGATAGAGAGAAAGAGAAGGAAATTTATTATGTTCTGGAATAAATCCTCTAAGAACAAAAAGCAAAGCGCAACTACTATATATAGAGGTGAGTTGGCATTTATAAGATAATAATAGAGAATACAGTGTATCTACATAACAAATAAACATGTCGGAACAAGAAGATATAAATTACTGTTATGATGATAACTATATAAAGATTAGATATATCTGTATCAAAGAAATTTTATACATTACTATATGTTGTACTTATTTTTTTTATTGATTTATTGTGTTCTTCAAATAATTTTTTTACGATTACGATTAGCGTGGAATTATGAACAAGTATAACAAGAAAATATTTTTAAAAATATGTATACCTAATTATTAAACAAGTATCAAAAATTTAATACTTAAATACGTAAATAACAAATTGATTTTACATTTATGAAACTGACGATAACAAATATATGTATCAGACAGTTGAAATGTCTTTGTTTTTCTGAAGAAACCAAAAGAGCCTTTGAAAGAAGAAAAACTCCTTTCTCAGGCATTTTCTTTCTCTCTTACATGTTTCTTTTTCTCTATTATCTTTTATCTAGTAAGTCAAGAACACAATGTCTTGTTCGCTTTTTCTGAGCTATTTTTTTCCATCAAATGATGCGTCGCGATTATTTTTGCGGTAGAACTACACGACAAACTCGTTTTTCTTAAAATATGCTTTATCAGATCCTCTCGGTTTTTTTTTCTTCAAAGTTACATGCACATGACATGCCTGTCGGCTCTCCTTTGATATCACTGTTTCGAGCTTCTCATAAGAGCTTTTAATCCAGAAATGCGATATGTTACCTAACGGCGCTGTTAAATCTCGTTTAAAAACTGTAGATAGATGCGACTGCATGGAAAAAACACGTTTACAAACGTCGTTTGGGACTTAATTAGCGTGATTTCTCCATTTAACCTTTAATCTTTCGGTTCATTCTCGGCTTTTCATAGATTAGTAAATCTCCATATGGCGCGTTTTCAATTTTTAATTCTGATTCGATAAAGCTCGAAGAATTAGAACGCAAAGTTCAGCTCTTCAATAATGCAAAGGGAAACGGTCGTTCTACGTGCTTCTACCTTAATTACGTACATTCGCGGCTACAAAGGAGTACAAGGCTATGCGAATATGCATGATTAGAAACAGTCGTCACAATTGAAAAGTAGAATAAGCCTCTAGATATCACCGTCCGAATGGAACGTGCTTCTCATCCTGATTCCGCACGAACTTTAACGTGTGGGCACATCTATTTTTCAGTGCGTCTTTCGATCGGATTGAGATGTCACATAATATATATATGAATTCAGGTAGTAGTTAAATCATGGACGATTTTATTATTAAATGACGATGCATAGACCACCCATCATACCGCCTTTCCCATTAAAGTCTACTCTTTTATCGAACGTATATATAAAGTTCTCTTATATAGAAACACTGCGTTAGAATTCTGATAAAATTAATATTTGAAAGTGAAAAAAATTTTGAAATGAAAAGCTTCACTAGATAAAGTTAAAGTGCATCTCAAGGAAAATTTACTTTATAATATGATTATTGAGAAATTTAATATTAAGGTTTGATAGATAAATTGGACAGATGACGATCTTGTTCACGAAAAGTCGATTATATTGGTAGACACGATTAGTAGCAGTTTCATATTACGGATACACGAGATCAATGAAGTCATAAGATATTATTCATGATATCTCAATTGAGATAGGATTACGTCGTTCGTTTGCGAAGCTTACAAAATTGAACGTATACATATTGAAGATTGCATTTATTCAGTGAACGGAAGCGACTGCTGTGCTAATCACTCACTAGTTAACCGGAAATCGTTCTTGAAAAAAATCACGTCGTATTTGGTATCGCGTGCGGAAATTGGACGCTTTATCGAGCACAATAAAAATTCGGCGATAAATATTACACATGCTCGATCGACGTGTACACTTCGATATTTCGTACGCCTGTTGCGGGAATAGCGAATACGTGGCTTCAACAAGCCACTGCATGTTTTCGACGATAAACTTTATAGCTGAAATAATAAAACCCCGATGATATTGGCGAAATGGCGCGAAATGGGGGCGTGCCGCGAGGAGATTGTCCTCGCGAGAGAAACGATTTAACACGTTCTTCTTGCGCGAGGGAATAAACGAGGGATTTTCGATAACTCGCCGATTATATCCGGACGGAACGTTTTACGAAGCGCATTACGCGACGTAGCGGGCGACTAGAAGCAGGATAATCTCGATTATTGAGGCGGCATTTTGCTGAAAATTACGATCTCATGCGCGATCTGTCGTCGCGAATTTCGATCAGGCGTGAAGGAACTTGCCAATATAATTCGATTCTCTCAATATATGATTAATATATTAAGAAAAATAATATGATTAATATGATTAAATTAGTTTGTATATGTAAAACTTGATTAAGTTAATCCATCTACTTAAGAATTAATTTTATCGAATTAAAGGCCTTAGAGGATACGATTATCCGGAAATTCAGACGATGGAAGCTTTAAGGATATTGTGGGATTAAGATATAACAGGAAATAATCGGAACAAAACCAAGTGATGACTAGTGTTGGACATTAATTGATTAGTTTACTAAAATAATCAACTAAAAATTAAAAATATATATTATCATTAATACGATAATTAATATAATCAATTAATGAAATTAATTGTCAAACAATCTATGATTAATTGATTAAAGTTCGGCTTAATTAAAGTAATTAATTAAAAATAATAATATATGTGGTACAATCACAAATTAATTTAGTCAATTATTGAAGTAATTAAACACAGTTGATTAAAAAAATAATAATCATTAATCATTAACTTTTAGTCACGTTTCAAAAAATATATTTATAATTTTTACGGCTATTATTGAAGAATGTATTTGTCATGTCGGAAAGATATTCAAATCGATGATGACTATAAATTGTTCTATTTTTCTATAGTTCTAAACTGGAAAAGACATTGCACACATTTCCTTACTGTTTAAGTCTTATAATTCAAATTTTTTTTTATGTGATAAGACACATATCATTTATAAAAATTTATGTTTATGTGTGCATGCGACATTAATGTAATAGTATATAATGATGTGTCGCATTTTATCGATAGAACGATCCGAATTCAAATTTCACTTTCGATGCTTTCCAATTGTAAAATCATTAGACACTTGCTAAATTCACTTGCAAAGAATCATGGTAAAGTAGGATGACTTCGAGATCTCCTCAACAAGAGAAACTGCAAACTGCTCATCACGAAAAGTATTCATAGATTATCTCTCTCAATGTATTAAATAATATATAGTCAATTCAAGTTTTTTTCTTTTATATCATATATATAATTCATATAATTCATATAATTTCGTAATATTTAATATTTAAAAAACGTTATAATAATATATAAAAAATTTTTTTTAGTGGAAGATATTAATTATAGATTTAATCTGTGCTTAACTAAAAATTAATTGATTAATAAATAATGATTAATCTTTTAATTAGCGGCAGGTAATGATTTTCAATCAATTGATTATAGTTTAGAATTAATCATAGTTATATAATGATTAATTTTGTTTTAATTGTTTAATTTAAAACTACTGATTAAAAATTTAATTGATGACTCCTACCTATAAGATTTATTTCAGGGCAACTAAAAAATTTTAATCGTTTACTATAATCAAGAATTAAACTTGGTCATAATCATTAATCTATAAATTGATTCAATTTCACCCAAGCTAGCGATGACTTGGTACTTATAGAGGTAGATATATATATTTTATTTTAGTAAATAAATACAGTAAGAAGTATTAACGATTCTCGAAAACTTAACGGAACTAATTGCGATTTGAACTTAAAATTCTTCATTCTCTTGGCATTTAATGTATTATCCTATAACTGCTTTCATGTAATTATTTCGTGAATTTTTTAATTGTCCTTACACTGAGAAAAAAAAAGTATAATAGTAATAATTTATCATAAATAAATATTTGTTCATTGAAAAGAATGATTGTTAAATTAATGATTCTTGTATCAAATAAATATGTCTTTATATTTAATAAATATTTAATTGGCAGTATTCAACTAAATATTTATTAAAATTGACTATTTTTTCTCAGTAATGTTCCTTTTATTTCCCATAATATTAGGTGGGAAAAAGTTCGTTGCGTTTTTCCTATTAGATGGCATTAAAAAAACGTCACGAACTTTTTCCCATACCTAATATTAATGCGAATCTTTAAACGAGTTACTTAAAAATTAATTTGAATAAATCCAACTACACATTGCCTTAAAATTATTTTCTCTATTCTAATTATTGACTACATTCATACAGTACATTTATACCTTAAATTCAACTTGTAATCATTTAGATCCCTTACTGTAAATATTATACTTGGTAAGTGACTTGACCTGGCTTTAAACCAAACCTCGTTTTCTTTTGTAACCTGATCTAAAACTGTCTGTAACTTCAGGCATTACCCAATCTAAAACTTACTAATTTTCTTGCTATAGTAAAGGCGTAACAGCTGGAGGTGTAACTAGTAAATGGTGCTGAGACCATGAAAAGGTCATTTACGTTGTAAAAACGATTGGTGGCTAGACTTACTTTGAGTCGTGATATAACGTCAGACCACGTATAGGTCTTCTGGTATAAAGGTAGCCAAATTAATCAAAGATTAATGTTAGGAATTGTAAAATTGTCTTTATTTTTTTATTTTTTAATATTTTATGAACTATGGAATGAAACGATTCCTTAATCTGTAAATCTCTTCTTTTAATCAGAATTACGATTTAATAATTTCCCAAAAATTTTGCAAATTGATTACGCTTTAAAGAAAGACTTTTGTAAAAACGCGCTTTTGTAAAAACAATTGGAACAGAAATTTCCTTTGCATTTATTCAAATCATTCATTCAATTTTTGCCTGAAAACATGATTCATTAGCATATTTTTTTCCTTTTAGATAGACGAGTCATAATCGGGTCAGCTATAATCGGGCTGCCGGTAAATTTCGCGTTTCAAAATTACGCGAATCCGAGTAATGAGCCGCTTTTTTTTTCCGACGAACAGCGGTGCTAAAACGTTGCGCTCGTTTAAGCGCGATACTTGAAATTTATCACTCGGCGATTCTTGCGCAGATAAATGGACAGTAAATCGCGGATATCGCGGCTCGCACGACACGAGCGCGTTCCTCTTTCGCCGTCGCCCGATATCGCGAATTGGTTCGTTCGTACTGAAACTTTTTTTTGGGACGGAGGAGAGGAAGAGAGGGATACGTGCGAAAAAAAAATATTAGAGAACTCTCCGGTTCGCGATGAACGGTCAGAGAGTTGGCGAGGAAAGGGCGGGATGAGAAGGGGGAAGGGCGGGAAATGAAGCACGTGTGAACGCTACGCGCGGCATAAAATTCGGGGCTCCCCTCCCGTATAGCGTATGTAAATTGCGTGTGCAGCGCGCGACGCGCATGAATTTAACTGCCGCCGCATGTAAATTCAGCGCCGGTGCATGTAAATTTTATTGCAATCAGCTATTGTAAACAGGATTACCACACAGGCGCGACGTCGAAACTGGAGAGCGAGCCGGCCAGTCGATGGAATCCTACGAATATTTCGGATTCAGGAACATGCGGCCGCAGATAGGCCGATCGAGGCATGCTTACGATACTTTGCCACTGTCGAGATACGATGCCGCTGGGCATCGGTATTTGTGTCGAGTTGAAATATCTTGGCATTTCTCCGGAGAAATGAGAAACGCATGAACTATCTTATGAATTGGTAATAATCCTGAGATATTTTACATATATTTATCCCTTAAATGGGATAAATACACACTGGTGCGAATTCGCACTAGCAAAATTTCCAAAACATTGGCATTTTCCCCACAATATCTTTTTTTAATAACAATTTTTTTATTATTTAATAATAATTTAATTAAATTTGAGTTGCATCAATCGCTTTGTTGAGAAATTTTACCCCAAGAAAATATGGTTTTGAAAAAGTATTTTGAAGAATATTATCATGATTAAATAAATGAATGGAATCACAAAATTCCAATTCTCACCAGTGTGCTGGGATGAAGTGTGCTATTTGAGAATTAAATATAATATGTGTTATCTTAAATTTTTTATTAATTTGCAAGTTATTCTATATAATATTATTATATCTAATATTATTATAAACTAAGAATATTATTGAAGAAATATGGGATAATAGAGGCGCTTGTAGTATTCGAGAGGGAACGAGATAAATTATCGATTAAATTTAAGCTGCCTTAAGGCCACGCGATCCAAAGTGTAACTTGAGTAAATCTCTCTATTGGGCGTTGTCTTTCTCATTTCTCGCATCGTGCAAGAGGCGCGCAGATCCTGGAAATAAGAGAGGGGCGGCGTTTAATTTCAAGTAGTTACGTTGCAAATTCAGTCGCTGGCGGTTTGCAGATTGTGCGTGCAAATATTTGCGCGCCGCGCACGTTGAGCATTTTATCGGCGCTGATATTAAATGGCGAATATTAATTAGAAGAAAAAGGGAGATATATCAAGATAGAAGATGAAATGACAACGAAATTTATCATTCTCTAAAATACGCTTTATTTAACTTTTGAAAAATGAGCGTTTTTTTTTTTATTTGCTAGCTAAAGCCAGAAAGCAAGAAGCAACGTTTAAACATTAGAGCTAAATGTTATGTACTTATACATATATTACGTAGATACATAAAAACATTTGTTGTAATCTTGTATATTATGTTATGCAATTTTCAGTGTTTTATACTTTTTGAAATATAAAAAAAATTATAATTCTTTTATAATTCTTTATAATATACGGGATATAATATACTCGTTTAAATCTCTCTCAATGTTCGTTGATATCACTTTGTTTTTATCTGCTAGATCGTTGCATCCTATGACGTTAATTACGTTCACTTTTGATTAATATTTGCTAATAGTAATTCTGATCTACAGCATGAAATCGTTCTGGCTCAAAGCTCAACCTCTCTCAGAGCTCGCGGTGACCTTTGGCTCTCATCGTGCTTCGGCTTTAGCAAAATCACTAAAATCTTTCGCTTTGACTCTCACTCGCCGCCGTCACCAATGCTGTTATATGTGTCTCCAAGCATCAGCGTTCAAAGCGCGCAATAAGCAAGCAAGGCATGTAATCGACTATCTACTGGCAAATCCTGCGGCGAATGCAGTATCACAAATTTTCTCTCTCTCTCTCTCTCCTCTCTCTATTTCTCTTTTATTCATCTATCTCACTTCCTCTCTTTCTCTGTCCGTTATATAGCAATGTCACCAAATTTCGATTCCGTATTTACCGAACTATGCGTTATAACCGACCAAGCGAGTTCGCGCCGTTGGCATATCAGTCATTGTGCCTTCGTATATACATACCCGGTGGCATAAAACCCATTAGAATTCACGGCCCGCTGGGACAAAAGGAGCGAAAGGGAGAGGGATGCGAATTTATTAAGTTCTGCTGAATAATGCGTCGCACCACGATACGTGGCCACATTTCGCCACGGGTCTCATCAGGATTAGTGAGCGGTCGCTTTGATTTAGAACAAGCATTTCTCAAACGCACGAAAATAATTTGCGTTGATTATTGTTAGAAGAAATATATATATGGGTATATTTATTTTGCCTACATACAAAAAATGATTTTGCTGAGTATCTAAAACTTTAGTTAGATACAGATCTGAAAATAATTTTATTTGGAGCATCAATATAATTATTGTATGTAGGATGTTTAAACTGATTGCTAGAATGTTAATATTTTTTGCGGCATTGTAATTAACATTTAAGCGTTCTAGATAATTATTTTGATGGTCCAGTAAAATTATTTTTAGATCTATATCTGGTTAAATTTTTATATATTTAAGCAAAATTGTTTTTTCTGTGTATATGTATATGCAACTACATTGCAACTTGATTAAAGGAAGATAATCGAGGGAAGAAGAGGAGGGAGGGGGAGAGAGAGAGAGAGAGAGAGAGAGAGAGAGAGAGAGAGAGAGATTTGAACATATATGCAGTTTGATTATTATTTACTAAAATACAATTGCCTTAATCTCACGAATTACGCGATTTTACGACACAGATGTAAGATAGAGGAATGTGAAAACGGATTGTGACGTCCGAATCGATCAACTTTTCAGCATGATTGACCAGGCGTAAGATCGAATCTCGATCTCGAGAGATCGGTGCGTCGCACAAATGTAAGGCCGTTTCACAATGGAAGAACGACGAGAAACCAGTCGTCGTTACGTTTACACGTCAACCAGCATGTGATGATATGGGACGGTTGTGAAGGAGACTTTCTCGACGAGTCCTTCGGCAATAAAGAAGATTTAGATCGATTTAAGATTCCAATTTCCGGTTTCTCGCAGGTTGGATCTTTTCCTGTCCACCAACCCCCCCTTCGAATTCGATATCGACGAAGTCGGGAAATGCTATGGGCATATCGCATTGAAAGGAGTAAAAGTGTTTCTCAAGTTTTCTCGTAACAGATTTACTTTTATTATTCTCTTTTGACACAATAAAATTAAAAATATTGATATCTTTCCATATGCAATTTACGATCCTACATGATTTTATGAAACAGAGAAAATTGATAACTTAATTAAAAAGTGACATTTTAACTTTATTTGAGTGAGTGAGTGAGTGAGTGAGTGAGAGAGAGAGAGAGAGAGAGAGAGAGAGAGAGAGAGAGAGAGAGAGAGAGAGAGATAAACACACACACATCGAGATTGTGTATTAAAATAATTCCAATATAAAATTTATTTTCGATGTATATTGGATACTGAATTATTCACTGAATTATCCATATAAATAATTTTACGCGGATTTTAATAAAATGGCTCACGAGGTCAGATGGGGTTTGTTTTTTTAAAGCATTTTTCTTTATATAACTGAGAGACACTGAAGTAAAGGGTTATTCAGTGACGTAAGTCGACATCGCAGGTGCCTCAGCTTGCGTAAAGAGAATCGATCCTCGTCGATCGTCACTGCGAATTACCTTTCCTTATTTCTTCCTTTTTCCTCCTTTCCTTGCTCCTTCATCGTTTCCCCTTTATCGCATTCCTATTCTTCGAATCTGCTTCATCTTCCTCGCCTCGCTGTTCTGTGCGGACTACTCGGGTTTTTATCCCCGGCCGACGTTTACTTTTTGCCATGCCGTGTCGTATCCACGGAGATTGTAATTTTAATTCCGACGGTATTTTATCTCTCATGCCACATCGTTCGTCGTTCGAAGGCGGCTGTTCCTTGTACGTCTACTTATGTATGCGTACGTGTATGTGTTGCGTGCGGATCTATCGTTCGTGTATCACACCGGCTAATTCTTCGTTGAACACCTCTTCTCTTTTTCTTTCTTTGCCATTCCTGCCCCTGGGCGAATTCCGATCCTTATTCTTCAGTGCTTAGATACTTTCTGTTCTAGCCACACGAGAGTTGCGATTTTAATTCTTACTTTTTTTATGACTAATTGATCACGCAATTGTATCGCAGGAGTATCGATCACCGAGTTAGACTTCGGCAACATTTTATCTAATTTTGTTTTTCTGTGCCATCCAAACTCTTTTTCTCCATTTCCTTACCGGATTTCTTATCGTATCAGCACTCTATCTGGGTTTATAGGCTACTTAGATCGCAGAAGATCGAGATTTAAGACACAACTAGATGGACACTGCTAGTTCCTCCAGTTCGCACTCGATTAGATTCGAATTACCAATCTCTATTTTCTCGTCACGTTCCGTTTTTTTCACCTTTTCGGTGTCTCCTCTCTTCGTATTTTCTTCAACTCGTACGCTTTTCTCATGCTCTGTCTTCTCCCTCCCTTCTTTCTTTCTCTCTCTCTCTCTCTCTCTCTCTCTCTCTCTCTCTCTATCTTGCAAGCTCTTTCGTTTTGCCCTTTACTTATACTGACTTTTTGCAGCGTTTTCCATTCAGTGGAATTCTAATTTTAATTCCGCGGCTTTTAGCTTCGTCTGGCTGCAATCTATCCATATAATCGTCCACAAAGTTAGATAGCGATAACTAATCTCATTTCAACCCTTTCTATAAAATGCACGTTTCGCTATTATATTATAAAACAATTAAAAGATTTTTAATTTATAGAAGCTTATTTTACTTAAAGGTTTAAACATTCAAGTTACGAGTCATATCAATAAAGCCAGCTAGTATATCTATCGAATATAGCACATTTAATTATATTTACTTTTATGAATTATTTAAAAATTACTATGAATTATTTAAATAAATTATACTATATTATCTGTTAAAGAGAGATATTTTGATTTAATTGAAGTTATATAGATATTCTATTATCCTTAAATATATAGAAAGTATGATTTTGCTGAAGTATTCAAAAATGTATAACTGAAAATGTATAGCTGAAAATTTTGTTGGACTATTAAAATAATTATGTAGATCGCTTAAATGTTGAAATGCTGCAAAAAGTTTTAATATTCTAGCAACCACTTTAAGCATTCTATATAATTATTTTGATGTTTTATAAATTTTTACAAAATTTTCACATGGAAAGAATGGTTTTGTTAAAATATCAAAAATTTAATAGAAATCTGAAAATAATTTTGTTGAATTATCAAAATGATTATATAGGACGCTCAAATTGATTGCTAAAATATCAAAATTTTGTATAGTATTGCTTTCATTATTCTGGAGCTTCTTAATTATTTTGATAGTTCAACAAAATTGTTTTCAGATCTGTGTATGCTAAATTTTTATATATTTTAACAAAATTGTTCTTTTTTTGTTGTGTCTCACAATATATGAAATTATTTTTATTTTTAGGGTTCTCTTTCTTTTTCTCTCTTTTTCTTCTGTTTCTCTCTCCCATTTCTTAATTTCTTCAATTTTATAGGATGATAAATAAACGAGATACAAATATATATTCATGCGATAATATTTCTTTTAATAAAGCTTCTAAAGTCTATTTTATACTATTGCTATTCGAAGTAAACGGTTTATATATTCGTGTATTTACACATTTATACGCATAATCTCACTCTTACTCTGGCAGTGGAATATCTTTGCGACATACTTTCGAATCGGGTCGAATATTATGCGCGCTCCACGTTATCCTCCAAACAGACTATCCTACTTTAAGGTCTACTTAGATCGACTAAGATCCAGATTTTAACGAAGGGGGGGAAGGGAATACAGGGGCGGGTCGGCTGCCACTAGTACCCGGGGTTTGAGTAGATGGTCGACTCGATCCAAATTACCAGCCTCGGCTTCTCCCGCTTCTTCTTTTTTTCCCTCTTTCATTCGTCGCCGTTTCCCTCATCCTCCCATCCCTTGTTCCCGTTTCTCCTCTAGTCTTCCTCAGTGGATATTCGTCTTTTCTTTTTACCCGACCCTCGTCTTCATTGTTGTCTTTCTTCTCTACCCTCTCTGACTACACTCCTTTCACTCATCCCTAGTAGCTTCCTCTCATTTACTTTTTCTTTATTTACTTTTTATATCTGCGTTCTAACCCGTGTCTGCCACTGCCGTGTCGTAACTTCTTAACTATTTTAGAATGCTTGCATAATTTAAATATGATTTATAATATTATCGAATTTTTTTCTTTACATTGACATGAGGAACGTCATTGCATGTTGTTCACGTTATATAAAACTTCTCTTATTTACTAAATCAAGATAGAGACGGTCAATTTATTCTACTAAAAAAAACTAAAAATATAATTTATAATTTAACTACACACACATTTAATTCTGTACATAGTTAAGTGCAACTCAAATTTAAAATATGCTATTAATTTGTGCTCTTTTAAAATGATTTAGTAAAATGGATTATTATTAAAAAACAAAATTGACAGTCAGATTGACAGAATTAAAATATTTGTCAAATAGAGACAATTGTTAGTTTTCTAAAATGATATTTTAATAACAATATTATTTAATTTG
>NW_017259319.1:664803-688929 GCF_001594045.1 Atta colombica
ATTATTTCATTATCGCTTCGTATCCAATATAACACTAAAAAATTTGTCACAAAATGCGGTTTCAGCAAATGCCTTGGGATTAACTCGGATAACTCGGGCTGACTTGATTCGCATTGGACATTTCGAATTACTTGTCACGATATCCTCCCTCCACGTGTTTTTTCTCCTATTTTTGCTGACCTACCTTGTTGATTGTTATTTGTGTTTTTTCGGACTTTCCTTCGACGCCCGCCGCGATGATGGCGTTCCTTTTTGCCACCGTTCTTTTTCTTAACCAACCTTCGCTTGCTTCTTCTTTTGTCCAATTGCTATGTACATTTTTAGCGTCCAATCTCGTCTGGCTTTGATGCTCCCTAAAGCTCTTTTCTCCTTATCTGCGCTCCTTTATCCGGTCTCCATTGAGCAGGTCTCATTTAAAAAGTGCATTATTATCTCCATATATACACACACACACACACACACACACGCACGCACGCGCACACACACACACACACACACACACACACACACACACACACACACACACACACACACACACGTATACAGACTATATTTTTCGCCGTCGACGAAGGTGAACGATAGAACGTAGAATTAAATATTTCTTCATCTAACACAAGTACTCTTTCTTCTCTTCATCGATTCTTCATTTTCTCTTTGACCGTGATCTCTTTTCTCGCTATAATTTACTATTCCACTCTGCTTTCCTCTGCTTTCGAGTCAGTCGCCTTTGCCCAGCTCGCTATAAATTACTCTTTCGTTACTCTGGGCGCACTAATCGATCTAGCTCGCGCCTTTATCCTTTCGCTGAAACTTTCGACCGCACCCTCAATCCTCCATTCCTCTGTCTCCGCGTCCCTTCTCGACCCGCCCTGTCGGTGCGTCCATATTCCGCCTTTCCTCGATAGTCTGCGGTCCATCGAGTTTAAGATCCAGATCTCCGTGGAAATACCTTCGTCTAAAATTCCCTGCCACCCCGACTCTTCACGATCTTTCATTCTCTCAACCATCCCTCTGCTTCTATACTCTTCGAGTACTCCCTGTCTTTTTCTTTCACCTTTGTTCCTCCCCTCCTCTCTCTCTTTCATCCGCCCCTTGCGTCGTCTCTACTCGTTTCGTTTTCTTTCTTTTCTCTTTCTATCTTGACTTTTTTCTTCATCGCACTCACCCTCGTTCTCCGCATCCATCGCCTTCTCGTAAGGAAGGTCGTAATTGGCCCTTCGGTCACGAGCGACCACGGTGGAAAGTAGCCGAGAAAGCGAACTACGGGAAAGGATTGGGGGTTTGCGGAGATAGGGTAATAGCGGGAGCAATGGTAGTGAGAGATCCTCGGGAGTGTCTACCCTATATCACGGAGACTGGAAGTACAAGGGACACGGGGCTCTTCCTTCTACTCTCCTGGGAGTGAGTCGGCCATCCCGTCGCTCTGAACTTTACCCGGGGTGAGATATGCAGAAATTAAATATTCATTCGGGTTACCATCCCTCGGTCTCTATTTCTCTTTTTCTCTCTCTTCTTCCCCTTCTCCCCTCTCTCTCTCTCTCTCTCTCATTCATTCACCATCCACCTTTCTCTCTCCTACACGTGTATCGTCCCATCTGATTCTTTTCTTCTTTTTTCTCAAAAGTAATGCCCTGGCTCGAAGCCAGTTCCGCCGAAACTCTCGATGTTCGACATCCTTTCGTCTTGCATGCATCGTACGCGCCGTAGAAGAAAAGTAATGATGTGCATAAATGTACAGAGAATACAAAATTATTCATGCTCCAAGATTATTCATGCTTCTCAAATCTTATAGATACCAAAAGCAAAATTGGCAAAAGGAGATATCTATCAAATATACCGGCCATAAGTGCCACAACGAATGTTAAAGAATTTCATTTAGCAATGATTTTTGTAACTTAACTAATTAAAGTTCTGTTATTATTCTCCGATTAGTTTCGAACAAGTATTTTATCACTATTTTAAACTTATTAATTAACGAGGACTTAATGAAGTATGACATGGAATGCGTGAAATTTGACAAATCTAGCTTAAAACTACGTCAATAATAATCTACAATTGACGGATTGTGCTCCACTTCTGTGGTATCCTATGTATATATAAAAGTATATCGTATATTATTTCTCTTCGTCGCGCATCTGATGCTCTCCGTTGTTCCGCCGCCTTTTCTACGAGCTCTATTTCCATGGACTCGGAATCGCGTCGAAAACGTACCTGTTGAACCAACCACCGACTTCGATGAAATAATGACGAGTGGCTTATGCGCCGTCTGCAGCCACCGCCGCGTCGCGCCAGCGGGAGGGCTGTTGGAGCATAGGGCAGGATGCAGCCGTGCTGCGTTGCGCAATGTGCCATGCCATCCTTCCCGTCTCACCTCTCTATCCTCCCACCTGCAACCAGAAGAGGTATTCTCTGTTGGTGCGGAATTGCATCGTCCTCTCTGCATCCTTCATCCTGAACACATCCTGCAGGATGAACGCGGCTGTGGTTTTGAGGAGGCGAAACGCTTCGCTCGGGATAAAAGGATTTGTTTTACTGCTATGAGGCGCCAAGCGAAGAGCGAGGACAGGAGAGGAATGAGATTTGAATAGCGTTGTCGTCGTGTCGTCGCACAAGCGGATCACTAAATTGTCGGAATCGCACGGCCGATAATTTGCGCCGCCTCACCATCGGCGGTTTTACGGCCGGGATTGCTCTCAGAACTCTCGGTCGTTCTTAGCTTTCAATATATTTCTAGGAAATTCCGAGCTCGCGTTTAAGTACATTTGTAAATGTGATATTTTCAGTGAATATGAAGCGAGTATAAAGAAAATGAAGTTAAATTAGTTTATTCGAAATGCATGTATTTATATTTTGAGATTAAAACAATATTACGTGAAGCTTTAAAATTTATTTCGTGATTAAACAAAATATTTTCGTAATAGAATTAATTTCGCAGAATTAATTTCATATTTATTTTAGATAGGAGAAACGAATAATAATTTCCTTAGTTCTTCGGTGCTTCGTTTATATATACAAATGAGTTTCATATTAATTCTTCGTTCATTTTATTTTTTTCTTTGTTCCTTCTGGAATAAGTGAGAAAATTACGAACACAGATTTCAGAAACTAAAGGTTCGTTTCCCATATGTCTTGAGAATGGTAATATCTACTCCTAATTTATATCCCACGCGACAAGATTTCTAATTACGTGAATCTAATCCACTCACGACTATTTCCCCAGTAAGAATTGATAACTTCTTTCCTCTCCCTCATCTCCTTTCAATTACTATAATCAACATTCTACGCTAATGGAACTTTATAAAATAAATTAAATAATTTGTCTGTTTTAATTAATTGTAATTATTTTAAGAAATTTATTAATTTTAATATCGAGATTGAAAATATTGTGAAAGAAATTTAATAGAGAAAAGATTATTAATTTGCGAAATAAAAATTTTCGAGATAAGATTTCAGAATTTTCAGTGGCACATTTTTTTATACCTGATGAATGGCAAATTAATCAGGTTTCATGCCTTTATTGTTATATTTTTTTTTTTTACTTTATTATTAAATCTGATTACAATATTTATGACCATATTAAGTATACATGATATATGTATACAAATACATATGTATACAAATCCAGAGCTGAGGAAAAATTGAAATAAATTCTGTAAAAATATTTATTTAAAGGATGGATTTATGAAAAATACTATTTGAAATAAGTATTTTATATAATAAATATATAAAAAAGAGGCAAATTTAGTATTAACATTTACCTGAAATATTTACTTGAAATAAAATACTTGGCATTTCGATATTTCATGGTAAAACAGAATGAACTTCTATTTTCTGTTTTCTATTTACTATTTTCTATTTTTTTGTTAAGAAATAGAAAATAGAAAATAGAAATATTCTTTTACTAGGAAATATTGAAATATCAAATAAATAATTCTATTTTAAATAAATATTAATGTAAATGGTAAATACTATTTGTCTTTTTTATATTTACTATGCAGAATATTTCAAATAGTATTTCTATAAACACATTCTTTAAATAAATATTTTTTAAATCTATTAAATCTATTTTAATTTTTTTCCTGCATTAAAAAATATATTTATTATTGTTTTCTATTTTCCTCAGCACAGTATAAATCTTTGAAGAAATTTCAATAATTTATCTTCCCAATTATTTTCCCAAAATGAATGTTCTTCGATATCTTCTAGCGCCAGCGAATGCTTCTTGTACGAGAGAATAAAATTCCTTTCGAATGTTCTGGCTTCTCACGATTGGCAATAATACCTCGAGCGAGTTTCATCCTACGATGATCTCATGTGCGTGTCTCGGAGCATCGCTTTCATATCGTTTCGAGAACGTAACGATTCAGAGAAATGCGTTATTATCATTATTTGTGATTCGTCATCTGAGTAGTTATATGACGATGAAGGAAGTTGTATAGGATTAAGAATGGAATGTCAAAACCTATAAATTTTATTACACCTATATTCCATTTTATTTGAACAATTTTCGTTTTAATGTTTAAATCTCTCTCTCTCTCTCTCTCCTTCTAACTTATTTCTTCTTTAATAATCGTATCATAAACTATTTTTTATGATAAAGATGTTGAGAAATAACAACCAAAATTTGGAATGGAAATAGAATTTTAGCTTCAGAGACATTTTCGATGAAAAGTTAATTCTTATTCAGAAATTTATGGACAGTTTTGTAGGAGATCCATTTTGTGATGAAAACTCTACTTCTGCATTTTGGACTTCATAATACGACAAGACATTAATCTTTGAAAATGACTAAAATTATCGACGTTTTGCATGAATTCAGATCGATAATGAAAGGGTTAATAATCCGACAAGCTGATTTCATGTTTCAGCCAGAATCGTAACGACCCGACCGGTGATCATGCCGCGCGTTTCACGGCGTGGTTTGAATTTCGACTTGAATGCGAGCCAATATGGGGTACATAACTCTGTGCCGACCATTAATTTCGCTTTTACGAGGCAAATGAACCATGCCCGCGCTCGTAAGATCGTGAAGTTTACATTTTTAACGACGGAACACGTTCGCCCCTGGTGTGCGTCATGAATTTGTTTCGCGGTGGGCGAA
This sequence comes from Atta colombica, assembly GCF_001594045.1. Classification (NCBI taxonomy): domain Eukaryota; kingdom Metazoa; phylum Arthropoda; class Insecta; order Hymenoptera; family Formicidae; genus Atta; species Atta colombica. The sequence goes on from NW_017259319.1 coordinate 669,905, forward strand.
CGAGCGAGCGAGCGAAACCACAACGATCGATTCTCCATGCTTAGAAGGGCGCTTCCTTTCGCAAAAGATAGATTTAATCCTAGGAAGAGTCTGATTTACAGCGTAACATTCTTAGAGTAGGTCTAGCGATCTGTTATCAATCATTAAAAATATATTTTCCTTTTAAACTTAAATTCAGATTAATACATCAATAAATATTCATACATATTCGTACTATAACAGAATTATACTTTTTATGCATTTCCATTGTAGTCTTTCAAATATTTGTCTTTTTAAGAGAAATCTTTACTAAAATTTTCTTTGATCAATCAAAAATAATTTGTAGACTTATATTGAGACAAATATAAGTTTCTATAATTTTCCTATAAAGCCGATGATCTACTTAATATTTTTATTAATATTTGAGTTAAATATCTATTAAACTCGTACGATGAAAGGTATTTATTATATTTATGAGGAAAATAAAAAATTGTTGTATAATAAAAATTATAAAATAATTCTGTAAAGGTAATAAACAAGAATTATAACGAATAGTCTCATGGAAGATCTAAATATAAGCCAGACGGTTTAATTCGTGTTAGTAACATAGATAACTTTTGGTAATAAAGGGCAATGTTACAAGGGCATTGTGCCATGTTACAATCGCTCCTGCGCTCCTCTATAATATCGATATATCGGAATCCCGATGAGACTCTGGCATTGTCGACTGCAACAGCGCGGTTAGAGGTATTTCCTATCGACAAGGGAAGGACTTTAACTAGTTAAAGCCACTTTCAGTAAGGGTCGCATTGCCGTAACCTCTTTACGGAATTACGACCCTTATGGAAAATTCCGAAGGAATTCGTCGGCTACGAACGGAAACTCGTTAAATTAATTTGCCCCAAGAACGCGATACCGTCACCGACGTAATTATAAAATTACGAGACTTGCGGCAAATTGATTTATATGCATCTTATCAGTTGTGTCTGATTAAATACATGATTAAATATGTTTACAATAACGATCATTAATTCCTGCAATTTTGGTTTTATTTCAGAGCAATCGGCAGAGAAGTGAACAACAAAAAACACACGTAGTAAGTCTTTTTATAAATATCTTTATGAATTCTATCCAGCCAAATGGCACGTTTGTGAACTGAAAATTAAAGTTTTTCTAAATTAAATTGAAATATTATTTAAGCTTTAAAATTCAGCTTACATTGATAAGGCCTTTTCGTTACTTATTGTGTGTATTTACATTATAATCTTATAACATTTTGTTTATTTCACGTATTTTTCGTTATGTACACTAGTTAACAAAATATTATCATTAGCCTCAGTGATCGAATTGATTGAGACACGGAAAGTTCGAATTCTGACTGAGGTAATATTTTTTGCAATAAATTATTTACAGCTTTTTAAAATACTTACTAGCATTAAATTATTCACAGTTTTTTAGGATGCTTATTAGCATATATCAATATAATCAAATTACTTGATATTAAATTTGAAGATATTACTAGCGCAGTTTAGTTTAAGATCGCTTTTAAAAATTGAAAATAATTTCGAGTGAAAGAGCGGGGGGGGGGGGTAGAATTAGATATGTATATAAATTCATACCACGAAATATTATTTAAGCCTTAAGATACAATTCAGACCGCGAAAAGACCTTTCTTTCCTTCTTGAAAATTTTTCTATTAACCTCGATAAAAGCAAGGAGCAAAAGGAATTCGACAGTATCCTTTGACATCGCTTACAAAAGTACAAACATACTGACTTTGGACACCAGTTCATACCAATCACAAAATCAATATCTCACTAAATTGACGTAACATTGTTTGCCGTTGCTCCACTGTATCGCAATTGTATGTGTACAGCAAACGTTGACGTAGATGGTCACTAAAGTTCAAAGTAATTTCAGGTCGCGCGGCAAAACATTTAGCACAGATTCCTTAGCGTCCATTGACGATCTCGGAACACGTCCGCGGCATTGTTTGAGTTTCGATTTGAACACGGTCCAATATGTACCGTGTGGTACATAGTCTATATTAGCTTCTCATTTGCCTGGTACATGCGAGAAAGCAGCCAATTAAATTAACTAATAATACGCATCATAATCATCTTACATCACGCACCGTTCGATCAATTATCAATTACTTGACAGTGAAACGTCGCGACAAATTAGCAATAGGACTATCAAGTACAATTATTGTATAAAAATATGATTAATTTTAAATATTATTTAAAAAATTATAATGAATTATGAATATTGTGTAATTATGACTCATATAAAAATTGTTCCTTTTGAGATATTTATATATAATCAGATATCAATCGAAAAAGTCGATTTTTAATTGAAAATCGAAATCATTCTCTTTTCATGCGGGTAACTTTGAAAAGTTTTCTCGTAGAAAGTAGTTTTCTCGTTTTAAATCTGATTGCGTGGAACATACAAGTAGGATGAGCCAGATGATACACCGTAATGTAAGAGAACCGAGTTATTGCTCTCGATTTTATACAGCGTGGAATTTTCAGATAAAATGAGAAAGCAATAGGACGCATCAGGAGTTAACGGCGAAACATTTACCGAATCTCTTCGAGCGTGCTTCGCGACATCGTCGTTCGAGTTTCGACTTGAACCCAAGCCAATCTGCGGACCGCTGTTTTGCCCTTCAGAGCGCGACAAATCGCATCGTAAGGACGATCGTTATGGCGATTCCTTAAAATCCTTATTCCATGGCTCACCGCTACCATCGCTGCTGTCATTGAGAGAGAGAGAGAGAGAGAGAGAGAGAGAGAGAGAGAGAGAGAGAGAGAAGTGAAACCGCTTTCTTAAATATTATTCGTTCCGAAACGTTCTATTATTCCACGCAAGACAAAAGCGACCGGCAGGAATTTCGATCCTGCCACACCAGAGAATTTTCACCGAATACATGGGAATCAGCGGCGGCTTCGAGCCTCTATTTCTTTCTTTCTCTCTCTCTCTCTCTCTCTCTCTCTCTCTCTCTCTCTTTTCTCTCTTGTTTCTCTTATCCCTCTTCTTTTTTCACCAGGACGAATACGTCCCTATCGACGCGAATCGAATCGGCAGAATTATGTTGTTGCGTCGGCAAAACGAGATATCTCGTTCCTCGCCTTCGACGGGCGTTCTAGTGTTTTATGTAAAGATCGAACAATTTTATTCCACGTCCTCGAGTACATACACTCTTCTTTTCTCTCCACATGTTTTCTTTTTTCTCTGTCTCTTTCTCTCTCTCCCTATGTTTTTCTCTTCTCATCTCTTTCTTTTTCCTTTAGGGATCTCCTCTCCTACCGTGCCATAAATTTCATCCGCGTTACCCCTCCTTGTGCTTTGCACTGTTACTCGCCCATATATTCCGATATCCTAGAACTCAACCTTGTTCCCGCAACCCATTTCGAAGCACTCCCGCGGTTACTTTGGCTCACCCACCTTATACGTATATCGCGAATTCCGATATCGCGACCGCATCATGCATATATATATCTATAGGTACATTTGGCAACTATATCTTCGTGTGCGTCATATAGAACAGATAGGGCTTTCAGTTTCATCACCGTTTTGAACACCCGAGATGGGAACATGGTTATTTTATTCATTTAAATTGCATTAACACCTCTGATCTATAATATTCAACTGAAATTTAATCAATTATCGTATAATCTTCAACAAATTTTATTAATAGATCGAAATAGTCAACATCTACGAATTAATTTATAAGAAATCTTATCATAAAGTAATATTTGAAAGTATATTTTAATATTTATTATAATTGTGCATGAATTTAATATACTTTATATATAAATTAATTATAATACATTATAATAGATTTTATATAATATATTATAATAGATTTTATATACATACAATTAATATTTAATATATGAATTTATTATGTCTTATGTTTATAAACATCGAGTTCATTTATTAAAATTTATTTAAAATATTTACCAGTTAGATATGCAGGTTTTTAAATTTTATAAACTTTACAACAATGAGAAAGCACAAGTGGCATACTTGATATTCCTGCTATTTTTTGCTGGAGCACAAGAAAAGGTATGATGTATGAAATAGACGTCACATTAAAGATGATCTATTATGAAACGCCAGAGTCCGATGTTATAAAAATCCATCGTCCATCTACCGCCCGGACTTTTTAATACATCCTTTTTTTCTTTGAAATCTCGCGTTTCTCTTGTTTCGTTTTTACATGCAACATCAACAACGATGTGTCGTCCTTCGCTTTTAATCCACCCGGGGAAGTCGATTCTCTCGTGCAATTCTTCTCCCCTAGAACGATTTTCATTCTATTTGCTTGGCTGCCGTTTAACGGCCATGCGCTGCTAAACCACCGCAATACGATGGGTGCGCCAAGGAAACCGTATTTTTCTCGTCTTTGATTTTTCTAAAAAACGAACTCCATTTTATTTGTACAGTTACCATCGTATTCCGTACGAATCTCTTTTCTACCTCGCCGGACATTCCGATATCCCAGTGCTTAACCTTGTTGCTCAAACTCATTTCGGAGCTTTCTTTGCTAGTCTTTCATTTTTCTTTATTTATTTAATACAAAATTCCATGGCGTATTAGTTTGGATTTTCAAATTGTAAATTTTAATTTTTTAAAGCATATCACATTTGAATATCCGAAGTTTGTTTTTATTTTTTCTGAGATATACATGTAATTACGATCCTTTTTATTTACGATTTATGTATATCTTTAGTATTGAATTTATTTTTTATGTCCGTACATTCTTATTGATTAATTTTATTGTAATTATTTGTGTATATAATATATGTCTTAATTCATATTCTCTGCAGATTTTACAACTTTTTAGATACGATAAAGGAGGATGTTAAAAAAGAGTAAGTAAAAGAAATATTCAAATAATATAAACTAAAAAGACTTCCTACTCTAACAAATTAAACTAATAGTGCATGAGAATCAGGCGCGGTAAGTGCGCAAATTAACGTCTTTTTTAATAAGTCATATTTATTCAGTAAGTCAATTATTTAAAAGCTTTCAACACTGAAATGGATAACACGTTTATGCGCAATTTTTGAGGTGTTCCTCAAACGCTATAAATTTTTAAAAAATTTTATCATATCCAAGAGGTGAAAATCTACACGCAAAAACACTATCTCTTTTACTTATACCTTTTTATGGAAAATAATCATTTTATTCTTTTTTAACATCTTCCTTTCTTTTCTCCTAATTTGTATGTGTGATTCAATATTCGATATGGTGATTTTTAACTTTCTTGCGAACGATCCGCCTTTTCAGCGAGACGGATCTATTCGACCCGACGATTTCCGTAATCCGTAATCCACTCGATTCTCGCTTGTCGGCGTGAAATTTTAATACCAAATCGATCTCACCGCCACGGCTTTATCGCCTGAGCGTGATATCGATTTCGACCGTCGCGACAATTACGATTGACGTTTCGATACGTGATCGAGAAGCGGCCCGATCGGATTCCTCGCCTCGACGTTGCTTTCAACAACAATGGGGGCTTCACCTAGCACAACCCGTTCTCCTCACGAGTTACCGTTCAGCGTCGAGTTCCATCATCATGAGAGACACACTTTCTTGCCAATAGTGTAACCCCACAAATCTCGAGAGAATCTTAGCATCGAAAAGAAAAAAGAGAAACGAGACAGAAAAAAGAGAAACGAGACAGAAAAAGATAGAAAAAAAATAAGGATAAAAGAAGAAGAAAGGAGAAAAGAAATAAGGAATAAAGAAAATCAAGAGAAAGAAAAGAATAAATCTGTTTATTATTTTGAGACACATACAAGTCCCATGAAAACAAAGATGGCGTAGAAACCAAGACGATACGAAGCAGCGAACGGGAGAAATGGTAAAAATCGAAAAAGCAATCGACAGAAGCATAGAATAAATATGGAGGCCGATATATTGGTGAAAATATTTGCTTTATTTAGAAATTACTATATAAAGTTGAGAATATTTGTATTGTAGACAAAGCGTTTATACAATGATGAAGCAAAATTACATGCGTTCGCGACTGCGTAAAAATAACTTGAATAATTCATTTTCGAAAGAATGATGGAAAAAATGGGATAGAAGAACAGTGAATCGAAGCGGAAGATAAAATAATCGAAATCGTGGTCATCCGAAATAACGGACGAAGGACTCTCGTCAGCCTCTCCTGCTGCTGCAGAAGATACGCTGTAAAAGCGTGAATATTACGTCACTGTCTCTCGCATTCACGCGCTTAAATATTCGGGTCGCGTCATAAATTTCGCCCCGCCGTCGTATGTGCCGTTTCGTTATTTTGCCATGAATTCCGATATCCTGAAACTTAACCTTGTTCCCGGCAACCCATTTCGCAGTTTTCTCGCTTGTTCCGGTCCAGCTTTCCCAACACCGACGCAGGCTCGTACACGTTACATTTCCTCGAGAGAAATACGATCTGATCTGACGTTCACGTCGATGCTCTCCCTATCTCCCTGTCTCGTTGTAATTCGATAACGTACATCTGTTCGGAAGAATTCGGCACGAAAATCCAGGATTCGTTCAAACCGGCGAATGAATGCCAAATCCAGAATCGTCAACGTCCGTAAAACCAGTTAACAAACTAGTGTACATTAATTCGTTGAATAACACGAATCTTCACACGTAATTTTAATCGTATAACTTTACATGAACGTTAAGTTTTGTAAAATAATAATTTGAAACAAGAAAGAATAGAATATGATTGAATTGTATTGAGACTCAAGAATCAAAGAGTATTAATAAAGTTTGATTAAACGAAAAGACATAAAAATTAATCTTACTAGTCTAATATAAAGTTAACATTTTGACTGTTGCATGAATTTTTGTCACGTTTATTTTGTCCCTAAGTTTAATAAAAAATAAAAAAACATGACCAAAAATTTAATATTTTTCAAAATATTTGTGGATGTTTGACCCATGTAAAAGATACGTAGCGTGGGGATAATAAATACCATCTGTGCCGCATCCATAAATGCAAATACATACACACATATTTATCGTCCTCATGAATTTGCAAAATGTTTTTATAATATAATTTTAAGTAAAATTTTCATATTAAAATAGATTTTTAAATAAAATATGCTCTTTTAAATAAAAATCTTGACTAAGTTAATAGATCTCTTTTTAGAATTCACAATAAAAGCAATGCAAAGTGTTCTTGATTCATATGCAAATGGCATTAAGTAGAAAATATGTATATATTCAAATTGATACATACAGCGTTATGAGTCCATATAGATTTATATCCAATTGGATACACATAGCAGTCAAAGTGTTAACTTAATGCGAGCTTAAAGCAAAGATGATTTTGAGCGTTGATTTTTGCTACAAAATTTAGTAACTGATAAGTGAACTTATCGTAATAATAGCATAAGGAAAGGAAGAGGAGGAGAGAGAGAGAGAGAGAGAGAGGAGGAGGAGGAGGAGAAGGAGGAGGAGAAGGAACGAGGATTAATGTGCTTCTTAGTAATAATATGTCATCTTCTTATCTGTCATAAACGTACGTTAAATAAACGTCAGAGAATCAGGAAATGCATATCGATTATTCGGCACCGGTTATTGACAGATCTGTCAATAATATTCTTACAATCGTAATATTAATAGTTGACAGTGGGCAAAATAAGTATAAAAGATTTGCTACCACGATCGAGGAACCGCAATCGAACTATAAATAATTAATGAACTGTATCGAGTGATGAATGGTATTTACCGATAGAATCGTCAAAATCGCGAATAGGTACTGCTTTCTGGGGTATATGTATCTATATATCATTGCGTTGGCGATTGGGTTCGTGCACGTTTCAATCAAATCTTCGATGAACTTCGACGAATGTTGAATTCTTGACAGTACGGATGAACTGAATTTCACTCTTCCGGAAAAATCGGAAACACGCGGACGGTTTCTCCGGATTTTGTCGTGCATTGAGCAATTTTTCCTCTCGGTATATATTCCTTCGGTATATATTCGGTCGTATCGTTTGTGCATAAATCCCATTTGGTTGCGAACATACCACCCTGTTGCTTTTTCCTTGAAATCCTCTATAAACATCCCGCGCGATATCCTCGAACTTAACCCCGTTTCCGCCTGTCCCTCGTTTATTTCAGTTTGACTTTCCGTACACGCCGAATCCCATGACATTTGGGTCCTAGGAGAACGTAACCCGTTTGTAGGTCTCCGGTATGCGCGAGTCATTGGCGACTCGATCGTTTTACGGCTGGCAGAAATTATTGAAAAACGATCCAGTTTCTCCCTCTCCCACTATTCCGCTTTCCTATTGCCCTGTGAATAATGTACGCGACAAATTTTCTCGATGGCAAGTTGGCGAACAAATTCTGCAGCAAGTTCTTATAGGCGCATTTCTACGAAATCCGTTTAACAAAGAATAAGTGTAAATTACTTAGTTAAATGTACATTAATGGTGTAGTTTTAAAAGAATTTAGCATAGAAAAATACATTTATGAAATGATATCAATAATTTCATTTCATTATTATCATGTGAATTCTAATATAGAGCAGTGTGATATAAAGAAAAGGATTCAGTTATAGACACATTAGCATAAATTTGAGTGTAGATTTAATACTATGGATGTAAAAATCCACATCGTGTTAACGTTCATATATAACATTATGAATTTTAAATTCATGTCATGTTGGTGTTGATATAAACTCAATAGAGAGAAAAGTATATAAACACCATGGTGTTAATACTCTTATTTTTTAGAACGTTGAGTAATTTTGGTAAATCATATACAAAGAAATAAATTGAAAGTAAGAATTTATTGTAATATATATTTTACAAAAATTTTAAAGTTTTTTCGTCGTTAAAGAAATCAATGAAATATTATAGAATATAATAACAGGGTCGCCTCCGCGGATATAATGGAATAATTCGAGATCCAAGCGGTTCGCGACTTCGATTAACTGTTGTTGATATCATCATAAACCGCATTCCCTTATCGTATCACTGTGCATCGGAATACGTCACTGCGGATACAAACTATTAAATTACAACGGGCGTCGGTCGCGTCGGTGCACACGGACGTCAGTCCGGATATATTCCTTGCCGAAAAGGGCGCTCTAAGGAAGTTATCGTGTTGCGTAAGCCGTCTGCAATTCCGTATCTCGTACGTGTCCTCGGCGTTCCGGAACACGAAACTGCCATCCGGCGTTTCTGTAATCAACGACGACGCTCCCCGCTTATCTCCGCGCGAGTCGTGCCACAGTCACAACGACGACTTTGCGTGATCTTGGGTAAAGGGTCGCTCGAGAGAGAAATGGAGAGATAGTAGAGAGAGAGAGAGAGAGGGAGAGAGAGAGAGAGAGAGAGAGAGAGAGAGTTCAAAAAAGGAGAGAGAGCCCAGAAAACGAGAGAAGGGGAGAGAGAGAGAGAGAGAGAGAGAGAGAGAGAGAGAGAGAGAGAGAGAGAGAAGGAAAAAGAGACAGAGAAAAACATCTCTTTCAGTGACATTGCGAGGAGGGATTACTAGAGCATTAGCAGTTAAATGTTCCGTTAAAGAGAAAGCTAAACGCGAGTTTTCTTCGTGTCGCGCAGGTGGAATTATTCACGATTCTACAGCGGTTCGCAAAACCGACGACAATTTAAAACACTCAGATGTCGCATTTTCAAAATCAAGATCTGTATTCATATGTCACACTTTTAGCTCCGTACGCGACCATATATATCATTCCCAACTCGTGTACCATATTAAATAAAAGTCTGAATCTGACGACTGTATTTAGTGCGACGTGCGGGAAGTATGACCTTTCGCTTTAAATTTAGCGCGGAAGAGTTTTAAATCATTCGTTGAATAATACGGAAGAGGCATTAAAAATTGGTGTTTCTATTATTGGCGTTCTTAGAACAGAAAGCTCACATTTCTCCAATGCAGGAGCGGTCCTTGTCATAAATAAAATTTTCATTTTTTTCATCGGAAAAGAGATTGTTCTCGTTACAGTTTATCGGTACTTTTTTGATACGTCCCGTAAACTTGAAGCTTTATCTTAATAGAATGTGTCCAATATATTCAATACGACTATCTTAATAAGCCAGATCGCAACTCAGCGATAATCATCATTCGCTCACGATGTACAACCACCCTGAAATTGCGTAACCTCGTTTTCTTCCTATCTCGTAGGCAAGCAGGTATCGAAACTTTTCTATTTATCCTAGACGAATCCACGGCGGCGAACTCTTTCCCGTGAGTTCGGCCAATCCCGGATATATACCGTATAACGGAAAGACCATGTTTCGCCACATCCAAAGTAATCCAATCTCGCGCTTTTCGAAAGATTCACCTTTTTTTCTTTTTCTTTTTCTTTTTGTCATTCGTGATTATAATTTTTTTCTCATTGATGTGACACGGTCTTTTCTCGAATTTCGAATTCGGCGTGGACCGACAACAGTAGTAATGTAACGTAACAATATAATAATGGAGGTCACCGGGCATGTACACCAAACCCCAGAACCTTATTGCATTCAAGAGCGAGCGAGAGAGAGAGAGAGAGAGAGAGAGAGAGAGAGAGAGAGAGAGAGAGAGAGAGAGAGCTGCTCTTTTATTGTGTATACCCCAAGCCCGCAGTATTCTGAAACTTGCGCTATGGCGAGAGCTCGTTTCCCGTAACCCGCGTCGAATCTCGCTCGTTTATTCCGGTTCGACTTCGCTATATGTAGTATAGCAACACGCCAGCTCTGGGGAATTGCAGATCGCGGGACTCTCAAAGTCCGTTCGTCTCGTTCATGGTAACCCAATAATGTACCCTTAGTTTACAAAGGACAGCGACGAGCGAATACATTGATCCGGTAATTAATTCTTTCGACTGGAAATCATCGCGTATGCCGGTCGTTTGCAAGAAATCTGGATATGCAAAGTTGAGACCCAATCTGCAGGAACATATGTCTCCATTTCTTCAGACGATTGTAAAATTAATCCTTATTCGTTCTCTATTTACGAAAGAATTTAAAAAATGATATAGAAGTAACTAGAATAATTATGACAACGAGAAGAGAAAAATACTTGAATATTGTTCAGTGATATCAATCTACAATAATATATCAATGAAGCATAATGACTACTCATTTAACAATCGTCATAAAATTGTAATGGAACCGTGATTGCTAATTCATTGGAAATATTGCAGTGTCATATTTAATTCACTCATACATAGTGTCACAATCATTGTGATTGATTCTACATTATGAGAAATATACTTCAGTCAGTTTTATTTATCGATCCAATTGTAATCTCTTCAATATAGTTATTATATATCAATTACATAAATGTTTCACGGAATAAAACTTTGTCTAGTCACAGACTGTACGCGTATTCGTGTACAGAAAATTCACTTTTGTTATTATCTTGCCATTTCTCCGCTGGAAATGTAATCTTTTATACGGAAATTTGATAAACGAAGTCCATTCATATAGCGAATTCTTACTGCATCTTGGGAGTCGGCGGAAATAAAGAATACATCGCGCGTATAAATTTTTCACACTATCTGTTCATTGATACGTGATCCTTTTATGAAGCGTCAAATCGACTTCGGAGCCAACCGCGTTCGCAGATCGAGCTGCGGTAACGAAGGTTTTTAGAAACGAGATCCAATAACCAGTGCGGAGTTTTACTCGTCCGCGTGGCTGTGGGCGCGTAATTTGCGCGATTTACGAGCGTATCGAGCGTGGAAATCAAAATTGCAGCTCGTGCGATGGCAATGTGAAGCTCTCAAGAAACCGGTCGAAAGAAACCTATGAAGCGTCACGCTGCAAATTTGAAGTCTCAGAAAAATTTCCGCTTTATTAGAATTTAACATTTCTGACAGACTGTAAATGCATGTTTCTAGATTTTCAAAATTTGCTTAATAGCATATCTCCTTTGTAACTTTATCACGCATAATTATTTATTATTTTAGAATTAATTTTTGTCTACAAAAAGGGCATCAAAAGTAAATTAAAAGATTGACAATATTTGTCAAATTTATGAGAATGAATTTATTTTCTTCACATTATAAGTGAGAGTTAAATTGATAAAAATAAATCAAATAAGAAACAAATTCTTTTTTTCGATTAAAACAGATCTTAGTACTTAATGCAAATTTGTAAATATTATATAACTGAAAAATATATTTGCTAATTTACATACGAAATTATTGAGCACCAAATCATTTTACTCTCACATCCAGATTTTCACCAAAAAAATTTAGAATTGATTATTAAGATTTTGATGACTATCCATTACATTTTATTTTTAAGACAATGAGTGAGAGAATTAAGTGCCTTATCGATAAAAAAAATCTTCAAACAAATTAACGGAATAGATAATGAAGTTGTGAAACCACATACAAAGTATCCCGAGTTTACAAGTCGATTTGAAGTCGATTTATTTTTAGGACTGTTTGATTTGATAATTATTAGATTTTCTATTGATCTGTGAAAAAAAATCGATATTTTATCGGTGCAGCATTGATAAAACATTGATCTTCTCGATGCAGCATGATAAAATATAGATCTTCTTCAAAGATCAATAAAAAAATGTAGCTGATATCAAATCAAATGGTTCGAAAAATCAATCGATATTAATTTGACTTCAACTTATGATTATCCAAGAATGACTCACTATTCCGTGCGTTAAAGATATTTCCGAAAAATTTAAGCATGTGTTTAATAACATACAACAAAAAATTACGTATACTAGTATTAACAAATTAATCAATTCGTCAAAGTGCATAAAGACTCTACCAAAATCAGATAAGATGAACATTGTTTACAAAATCGAATGCAAGGATTGTGATGCATCCTATGTAGGATAAACCAACAGAAAATGAAAAATGAGAATAAAAGAACACTACAACCAAAAGAAGAAAAATTACTACTTACTTGATTATCACAGAACATAGGATGCATCACAATCATGAATTCGATTGGAATAATATTAGAATTATGAATGTAGAAAGATGTTACAACAAATCATTGATCGGAAATATTGCATATAAAGAGTTGCAAAAGAACGGCTTAATAACTTGAAAACGGATACAGAGAGCTTACACTATGTTTACACTATGTTTACTTGGTTAATTATTTATGAATTTAGGTAACGCTTGTTTCGTCGCCCGTCGCGTTTGACTTACACGTAGTTAGATCCGTTGTAATTGTTTTAACGAACTCAATTATAGTTTTAATGTGTGACGATAAAGAATTTTTGTAATTTTACGTTTGAACAAATTTGCTACAGTAATGGAGGTGAGTTTTTTATTTCCGTTCTGAGTAAATAGAGAGTGCTTTAACTGACTGTCGGGATTGTTTCAACTATTACTTTCTTTAACTCATACTCAATTACAGTTGAAGAATTTTACAATCCTTCCCATTCGGTCAAGAAACTTGAGTACAACAAGAATTGTTTTCATGTCTTCATACCTACATCACTGTAGCAAGTTGAAACAAGAATAGAAAAATACAATAGATTACTTATAGCGAATTCGAATTGGAAGAACTAGTGCGCACTGGTGCATATTAAAGTCGTTGTACACTGATTTAATTTGAGTATAAAAGTGAAATACAATTATTTCGAATTATAAAATACATATTTTATCTAATAGTACAATAAAATGTATTGAGCATTTCAGAATTTAATCGATTTCTATGTTTAGGTATAAATATATTTTTACGTTATTTTGTATACGATTGCTTTAATGTGCACCAGTGCGCACTAAGTGTAATCGAATTCGCTAATAAATTAATACAACTTGCGATAATTTTTTTACACTCCCTTTCTATTATTACGCTGAGGATGGCTTGAAGCCGAAATGTTCGTGTATGTAAGCACTAAATGTTTTAAATAATTTAAATTTCTGTATCTGGAAACACGGTGTGTCTCAGCTAAACATGGCGTGAGTAATTTAAACTGCGCACTATTTTCCGTACTGACTCCTAAAGCCTCTTTATTAAACTTTATTAAACTTTTATTTTGATTTCGAGAAGTCCATTAATTGTTTGAGAATTATTTAATTTTTGATACATCATTGTTGAATTCCTGCATCGATGTTTTTTAATGCATTTATTCTCGATTGCATCGATTGAGTGAGTTTACTTTCTGTTTCTTTAAAATTTTAATAAATTTTTATTCTTTCTTTTTACTATCCAGTGTTCACTAAGAACTAATAAACTATAAACACGAACTAATAAGTCTAGAACTAATAAACACTTTTCAAATATGGACTTGAAGAGACGTTAAATTATTGCATTTGAAAAATTTATTTTTGATTCGAGCATAAGTGATTTAACGATTTCTTTTTTAGTGTATGACATCGCTAATGATAGGCGAGAATTAGCTGAAATATCGAATCCCGATCAATTTTTGTGTTCACATATATAATAATAGTTAGTAATAAGTAAGTAATAAGTTTTGTATAAATATACATTATATTTTTAATCATAGTGCACTGATTACAACATAGTTTATATTTACCCTCTTATATTTGCCTATAGTTATAATTCATTGTTTGAATTTTGAGACTCCAATTAGTAGATCTTAATTAGTAGATTTTATTATTGATAAGATTTCAATTAGAACTTTCACACTTTATTTTGATAAACTAACTTTTAAACAGTCAGATAGATTTCTTTTAATATTAATATTTAATTTACAATTCCTATTTAAAACCGAGAAATTCTATAACAAGTAGACAGATGTTGTTCGTTAATCGAAATTAGATTCTGTAAGACATAAAAGTGTAAGTATAATAAAACTCATGATCCCTAATGGACATTGAGGCACATGAAGTTTTTGATTTAATGATTCCATCAATCGTGAACGAATCGGAAAAAGCAATGTTCAGTCGCGTTCAGTTCCGGTCTGATTCCTACAAAAAGTAAAGATCGCTAAGCGCCGTTCTCCAAAAATTATGTGTCTAGGTATTACGACCTGAGCATTATAGTCGAACGACGACTTACTGCGAAACCGAAAAATATGGTCTGCTCGTTTTCTTTCTCGGTTCATTGTGTCGAGCTATGTAACTTTAAAACGCATGTGGTCTATGAACTAAATTTTTACTTTTGACAATATCCGATCTGTAATACGAATATAACTTTTCTACTGGTCAATTTATAATAGCAAAGATATTGCAGTGTAACATTGCATTAATTTCTTATACATTTATCTGCGAAATAAAATGTAACGACTGCATCAAAAGATATACATTGTTGAGCCAAGATAGTTCTCGTCGAGAATCTTCGAAGAGGAAAAGAGCGTTGTGAAATTTGATTTTCTCAATTCGAGCATTTCACTCTGAACGATTGTCTGCGACCAATAAAACCGATAAGCGAACGCTCGCGGGGGTTAAAAGTAAAACTCGTTTGTGAGTCGCTACTCGCGAATGTGGTGATATATCTAATGCGCCGTAGCAGACGGTAGTAACGCAATAATGAACGTACTCCGGAATTTCCTGGAGACCATTCCTCCCCCGTCGCCTCCGTTCGCATCGTAAATTTCACCGCACTTTGTGCTGCGCTCTGCAATTTTACCACGGATTCCAATATCCCGCGACTAAACCTCGTTCTCGTAACCCATGCCGAATCTCCCTCGTTTATTTCGATTCAACTTACTGCAGCTTTCCCTCTTAGTTCCACCCTCGCTCGTCCGCGCACCCTGTACGTGCTCCCCGTAACTATTTCCTCAGGGAAAGGACGCTCGTCCACCCCCTCTAGGCTCATCAAAGACTATTTGTGCCGTTTGTGGTAATTTAGTCGTGTCTTCGGATCACAAAGGCCCGCCCGGTAGAAAATATTTAAATTCTAATTCGCCTCTCTTATACGTGGCACTCTCTCACGAGTATGCCCTTGCTTTATCGTATAATAAAGCCGCACGTAGTAACTCACGGGAAATACATTTACATGGGGAAGAAGGGGGTCAATGAGACCTACTTCCGCGCAAAGAGGCGAAGTCGCTATTTCGCGAAATGCTAAACGCGGCTTTGTTCTGTGTCGCATCTACCGACAACCAGAGTATTTGTTGTATTTTTTATACGTTTTCTTAACGTTGTTCTTTATTCTCGAGGAAATATATTAACTTGCACCTTCTTTCACCCTCTTTCTTCCAATACTTTTCCTCTCGATCCAACACTTATTTTCTTTCATCTGTTATATTTAAAACCAGGCAAAAGTTATTTTTAGCATTCTGTGCATACATACGCATATTTATGTAGCAATTGCGAAGTCTTATTGCCATTAAATTCTCGAGGCAGAAACTTCGATAATTTAAGTAAACGAATAATCTTATTTAAACGTGTGCTTAAGCTACGTATAAAACGATGGCTTACATATTTCATTTCTAAATTATGCATGAGTGCTCGTTTTATTCCTTTCTCTTGCTTTCTCTCTCGCGAGATGTTACTACAAGCATTGCGTTTATTTATCGAGCTTGCGTTCGCTCGAGAGTTTCCGTACGAGAAACATAATTTGGCAACGTTATCCAACGTTTCCTTATCAGAGGAATGTAACTGCGACATACGCACACTCTTGTTTAGCAGACGGGAAAATTGTTTCTTCTCCATTTCTGTCTAATCCGAACGCATTAGTCACGCAATGGCTACCTACAGGTTCTCCTGAGTTATGCTCGAAGATTTGCTTGAGGGAATTCCGTCTTTGGCTCTTCCACTGAAAGTCCACAATCCGATTTGTTCCTCGTTGTAATGTGCATTGGCCGACAACAATTCCAGTTGTAACGAGCCGCTGACTTCGTGACACCAAACGATTGGCAGAAATTCCCAGGTATCGTATAGTTAATGCAGACTCCCCGTACTTTATTCGCATTACAAAGGCCACATCTCCCGGAGAATCGTCCGACTCGACTGTCAAGGGATAAATCGAGCCTTAGCATTCTGCAGCAGCCACCCATTCGCATCTAACGCGATACATTTGTCTTTATCTTCGGTCGTTATCTCGGTTGCGAGCGTATCTCCCGCAAACTATTCCCACGTGAGTAAGTAGCTCGTTACGTGCGTGTAGCTGTATATGGCGTCGTCATCTCCCCGCGTTTCGTCCTCTTTCGACGAAAAAATAGAGATCTTCAAAATTGTGCGAAATTATATATCAACTCCTCGGTGAAATGATTTTCTTAAAACCTCGATCGGGATATATATCCATTATTTTTGTATGATATTGAATGGAAAAATAATGGATTTCTTTTTACTACACCTAATATTTGTATTGAACGATATCTTAAAATTTAATTACGTATAAGCTAATAAATTTTTCATAAATTTCGTAAATTTTTAAGCTACGCTCTTTTGTGTATATAAGCAGACAAATTACATACACACGTAAAAGAAATAGGTTTTATGTTAAAGTATACTGTATTAAAAATTTTACATTTTACATGAAAATATGTATGCCCTACGGACGAACAAGATTAAACCTTCGCCAAGCGAAACAGCCTCAAAATACGTACGATACAACTCCAATTATATGACGTAGATCGCGGGTAACCTCGAGGGCCAGTAAGTAATCAGTATACACCGTTGCGAATTAATGAAAGATTACTCTCGCAGGAACTGTCGGTTGTTGTTACTGTACATTCGGAAGTACTTTTACACGTTACAAACGATGCAGCGAAAAGCTAGGGTATACAAGGTGCTGCATCATTTATAGATTTTTTCTCAGTTTAATAACGGCGCGATTTATATAATATTACGCGACTTTCTCGTCGACAAAACAGACTGACGGCACTCACGCGAACATAAATGCAACATAGATGTAAATGTGCAATGACGTGCGCATCATTATCGCGGTACTTCTCGGGTATCAACATACGCTCGATATCCACGCGGCTCCTAACGAGACTCCGGAGTCACGATCCAATTTCGACTTGCGATTCAAAATAGCACGTCCTCCCGTAAATATGTCGAGTAGTATGACGAACTCTCGTAGCTCAGACCTGGAAAGTGGAATATAAGAACTCGTTACGCATTCCATTCCACGACACATTTCAGTATCGCGGAGAATCAAACCTTATTCTTCCTAACTCACGTTTCCCTCATTTATTTCAACTTACTCTGTTCTACCTCTCAGTCCTTTCTCTATTTCTTTTTCTCCTCCTCTTCTCCTTGCTATTCCCCGTTTCTTTCGCCACAGCTGCTTCCGCAGGCCACGGCGTATTTGCTCCTTCTACGTTCAAACATCACGGAGTTACCTCTCTACCCACTTTAACCCGCGAACGAAGTTGCGCGCAATGTGCAACGTCTTCGGCGATTCTTGATGCTGAAAGAAACTACGCAAGAGATATCTACTGTTGAAAGTATTTTTTTGCTCTCTCAGAAGATTCTGATTCTAAGCAAAAGCAGTAAATCTACAGTCTGTTTCAACATCGTAATATATCATTAGGTAAGCCAGACATTATATCAAGTGCAATACATGCTCGCTGATGTCACAGTCGTAGGTATCTTTAGCACAGCGGAATATGACTCAGTACTCAGAATCGTATTTCAGTATCAGCCGGGAAATAGTCGAGTCAATTAGAGATTAAAGGGCCATGGGAATAGCGCCAAAAAGACCCGCGCGAATATATTTGTAGCAGAAGTTAATTCAAGTATAATCAGGTATTATTAGATTCTTCGTTCCCAGCAGACCAGCGTCGGTTATCTATTTTAACATGTACCGTCACGTACTTTAGCGCGACTACGTGCGGAATTAATTAGCTTGACCGATCTTGGTCGACCCTGGATAGATCGATTCTGACTACGAGAAAAAGGCGAGGAGTATCCGAAAGAGTTCTCCGCGAATTCTATCCTCGTACGCGTTCCCGAGTCACCCTCTATTCGCCTCATCCGCCCTGGGAATGTATTCGTTGGTCCTTCAGATCCCGCCTGCGGTAGTCATTTCTCGTCCGCGCCCCGGCGGGCTCGAAGTCTGCCGATGACGGAGCAGATACTCTAACGCTCTATCTCCCGAGCTCTCTCTCTCTCTCTCTCTCTCTCTCTCTCTCTCTCTCTCTCTCTCTCCCCCTCTCTTCTCTTTTCCCTTGGC